>NC_063333.1:58197457-58306563 GCF_021869965.1 Rhincodon typus | reverse complement strand
AGATGCTGCCAGACCTGCTGAGCTTTTCCAGCAACTTTGTTTTTGAAACAAATGAATCCTGAGGCCTCTTGACAAGGTGGATGTGGAGACAATGTTTCCTCCTGTGGGAGAATCTTGAACTAGGAACCAGTGTTTAAAAATAAGTGGTTACCCGTTTAAGAAATAGATGAGGAGAATGTTTTCTCACAGACTACCACTGGTCTTTGGAACTCCTTTCCTCAAAAAGTAGTGGAAGCAGAGACTTTGAATATTTTTAAGGCAGCACTGGATAGATTCTTAATAAGTAAAGTGGTGAAAGGTTATGGGAGGCAGGTGGGAATGTGGAGTAACCAGATCAGCCATTACACTTTTTAGATGTCAGGGCTGACATGAGGGGCAGAATGACCTACTTCTGCTCCTAATTCATATGTAAATTTAAATATTCGACGTATTTCTCTCAAGGTTCCTTTCTCTTTTTTCTCTCTTCAACTAAGCTTTAATTCCAAATCTATATTTCTGAGCTGACTCAAATTCACCTTCCTTCTCCTTTATTCTCATTTCTTTCTAAATTATTAAATCTTATTGGTAAAGGAGATAGATGGCTGGCCCAGCCATCCAGTAAGGTCCCAGATACACTGTTGACCAAGTCTTGCCATAACCTGCTCATTCTTTCAGCAACATCTAGTACAACAAGTGAGGTCAGAGCCAAATCATAGTTTCCAGTCCTCGATCCATAGCCATGGAGGTCATAATACTTCAAAAGAATAAATGAGTTTTTCTTAAAAATGTGATGAGGGTTTCAGTCTCTTCTACCCTTTCAGGAAGTTACTTCCAGAGACCTGAGCCCTGCAACCACACTGTTTATGTAGTTTGGGCATCAAAGGTCTGTCCTCTACCTGGAGTTCCTCAAAGTTCATGACCAAGCAACCAGTTCATGGGAGGAAATACAAGGCAGAAGCCTTCAGGAAACTATCCAAGGCAGATAGGTTTGAGTGACAAGCAACCCTGAGGCTTTTGAACAAAGTGGATTCAATTTTCTGGTCAGTGATCAAGGGACTACTTAACATGTTCTCCAATACAGATCTTCCCTGTTTCACACTGGTTTTCAATCTGACACCAACTAAAGGGATATGTGGCATCCAGTAAGAGCGAAACCATTCACACTGGTCATCCAACCCATCAGCTTGAAGACTTCTCATGATAAGCAAAACAATAGGTTAAGGTAATGGATTTTGATAAATCATTTTGCAGAAAACAAAATAAAGTTTGAATCAAATATAAATGATTAAGGTAGAAGCTCAAATATCATAAATGAACCTTTCAAATTTTTTTGTTAAAATCATGCAATTTTATCATGAAAAGGAGGGTATGACAACCTGCATTGATAAAACTAATCTCTCAGGGCCCAGAAAGGTTGTTCATAGAAAATTTGATACAGTAAACTATTAATATCTTAGTTATACCTTATTTGAGAAGACTAAACATTTTCAATGACTTTTTTTTATGAGAATAATATGCAAAAAGTTAAATTCAAATCAATTCACCAATTCTGCGTCAGCTATATCCATGAAGACTAACAAAGCATACCCTTCGAACAGCAAGGTATCAGTGATAATAAATCCAGACATCCAGATTGAACTGAGCATGTGCAGATACCAGCTTGGATTTTCCTTCTATAGCACTCATAAATGTTTCATTCAGTATTGGATCAGATAACATCTTGTTTTGACCTGCTTCTCTCTGAACTGGATAATTTAGACTACCAATGTCTGTGGTTCTGTTAGAATTTGCTTCCTTTTATGAACTGTTGATATTCTCTTCTTTTCAAATTCAGACCTGATGAAAATAAGAAGTGCTCTGGTTTTCAAATGTAATGGGACTCTTATCTTCAAGTTCTTTCTAAAGAACAATGATCGAACGTTTTGTGAGGGGACATATATCTGCTGCTTTCTGTCTATTTATTTTTCTGATCTTCATCCTAAAGGTGCATTTATTTTAATCTACTCTTATCTTTGCCTTTCCTCCATTTTAGTTCAACTGCCACGACGAAGAGGAATGGGGACAGTATGCAGCCTTGCAGTACTCCTGTGATTATCTTAATCTAGTCTGTGGTACCATTGTTGGTGTTGGAAAGACAGCTGGAGCTGCCGTATATGGCTTTGAAGTTGTCAAGAATGCTGTACTGTCTGGTGATTAGCAGAGGGACTGCCGTTTGATGCTATCAAAAGCCTTTTTGAAATCAATGCTGTTGCTAACAAGTGCCTCTGACACTCTAAGCTCTCTTCCATGGTGTTCCTTAGCATAAAAATCTGCTCACAGCATGATTTGCCACCCTAGAAACCTGTCCATTTATCGCTAAGAAAATTTTCCAATTCTACCTTCAATTTGTTGAGCAGTGCTGTGTTGAAGACATTGTCAAGGAGTGACACCCTCAGGTTGTTGGAGTGATTAAAGTTCCATTCTTTTGATGATTACTGCTCATCTCCAGCTATCTGGGACTTCCTCCTCAGTGTAGATGTGTTGAACAGCTCTGTGAGCTCCTTTAAGTTGTCATTCTTACCATGTTTCAACAGCACTTCATGTATCTTACCAATCCCAGGTACCTTGTTGTTCTTCAGGTTCATGATATCTCTTTTGACTTTCTGATCTGACAATTTTTCCCATGTTGACATTCAACAGCTGAGATGTGGTCTGGATATCAAATTTGAACATGGAGTTGGAGCTAGGTGATTGAACATCTCCTGAATGTGTTCTCCCTAACTTCATTTTTTTTTTCATCTGTCAATATTCTCTAAATGCTTTTCATTAGTGCAGTCTAAGCCAGTGAGTCATGGAATAGAACAGCAAAGGTGTCTCATAAATTGGACAACTTCCACCAGCATTGCTATGAAAGATCTTGGGCATCTCTTGGAGAGACAACCTCACTAATGAGGAAATGCTACAGAGGACTAACTAGTCATAGGTGCCTACAGGACATTGTGACAGAGAAATGACTTAGATTGGCAGGATACATATTTCACATGCTGGCTGTACTCTGCATCAGAGAGGCAGCTGAATGGAAAGCACAAGATGGGAAAAAAATAGATGGGGCTGGGCAAAGATGACCTGGTGAAGTATGTTTAAGCAGGACCTTCAAGATTGGGACACCATTTCGGCTGGAGGTGATTGCTTGGGGCCAGAGGCAGAGGCTTGCTGTTGATGGTCTTGCAAGGGACTGGAGGTAAAGTTGTCACAGTCTCAGCGGACCATAGAGCTGCTCTCTCATTCGAGAGTGACAGCTGGTGGTGGTTTAACCTGACGGTCACTATGCCTCAGGCGATGGGAGAGACTGAGCAGGAGAGCCCTTCATGCTAGCCCCAGCTGGTGTGGGAATTGAGCTCCCGCTGTTGACACACATTCTACATTGCATACCAACTGTCCAACCAATCGACCCCCACAGAACTAAATATATTTTTTCAACTTCATACCCCATTACAAATCAGTATAATCCTGTTCATATTAGAATACTCTCAGATAAGTAACTTAATTGAAGGAGGAAAGCCAAAACTGATCTGAGATATACCAATAACTAACCATGATATTTGCATAGCGATTAAGTGCATCCTATTTTGCAAATGTTACTAAATTACATGCCCAGTACTGAAAAGAGGCTGCATGCCACAACAATAATTGGTACAATCTCATATTTAATTCTTTCATTGATGGAGCAAATTGAAATAAATTTTGAATGTTTTCTGAGGTTACCATTTCATACTTCAAATTTTCATTGTTACCTATGTAGGTTCTGAATTGTGGGTCTTTTTCATATGTGACCATTTGGATTAAGAGCCATTCAGCCTCTCAGGCCTGCTCCACAGTTCAATAAGATCATAGCTGATCTGTTTGTCTTTTGAATTACATATTATTATTTACCCCCAAGAACCCTTGTGTAACTAGAATCTCTCACCTCCGTCTTAAAAAAGTTCTATTATCCTGCCTCCACTACCTTCTGAGGCAAAGAGTTCCAAAACCAAACAGCCCATGGAGAGAGCGAAAAAAAATCCTCATCCCCTGTCCTAAAAGTGTCCCATAGTTCTGGACTCATCCAAAGAAAGAAACATTCTTTCCTCACTTTGTGAAAATTGTTCAGGATTTTATACACTTCAAACTAATCATCTCCTACTCTTCTAAACTCCAATGGAAACAAGCCCAGTCTGTCCAGTCTTTCTTCATAAATCATCCTTTCTTTCCAGAAATCAATCCCATAAACCTCCTCTGAACCGCCTCTAATACTTTTACATTCTTCCTTGATTAAAGAGTCTAAAACTGGACACAGTATTCAAGATGTGATCTCATCTATGCCCCATATGTGTTCAATTCCACTCACAATAACACATAGCATTCCACTAGCCCTCTGAATTACTTGTTGTAATAACATACCAACTTTTTTCTGACTTATGCCTGAGAACATCTTGATTCCTCTACATCTTGGGATTCTGTAGCCATTCTGCATTAAAGTAATACTCTTCTTTTTTTACTCTTCCAGGCAAAATGAACAACTTCACATTTTTCCACATTATACACTGCATCTACTAGATTTTTGCCGATTCACCAAACCTACTGATAACAGTCTTCGTCCTCATTATTCCCTTTTCATAACCTAATTTCATAACCATCTAAGTGTCATCTGTAAATTTAGGTACCATGCTTTCGTTCCCCTCATCTAAATCATTGATATGAATTGTAAGTGGTGCAGACACAGACCCCTGTGAGGTTCCATTTGTCATATCCTGCCAATCAGAAAAGGTCTGCTTTCTCTCCACAGATGCTGCCAGATTTGCATCCCAGCCTTTGCATCCTGAGTTACCTAATTCTGAGTAATTGGTCCATTCACAGATTAAAGTCACATGAATGAAACACTCAAAGAATCCTTGTTGCTAAGTTGCTGCACAGTAATTATTTGTTATTACAATATAGAGGTAGATGGTAAGAAATATACTGGACCTGATGTGCTAACATTGAGTGAGGGTGATGCTATCATCCAGGTTAATATAGCTTAGGAGCACTGGAAATTGTTTCATTGTGCAATATGTCAGATATATCGAGAAATGGAAAAGAAAACAATTGTTAGTGCAGCAATAATATGGTTTAATTTAGGTGTTGCAGTGTGATTGTGGCCCGAAGGTCAACTAATTCAACTGCGCAATCAAGGAAGATGGAGTGCTTAGTTTTTTTTCCAAAATATGTAAATTAAATTAGGCCATTATTATTGCAATTAGAAATAAATACTATCTGCAATTTTACATCAATTTTTCATGTCTTAGAGGCATTTTTTGTTTCGACAGCCAGAGCATTTTGTAAACAGGACAATAGACATTACTGACTCAATATTTGACTGAGAGATTCATTACAAGTATTCATAAAGTATTTTTTTCATGCTTCTGTATGAGTATTCATCAGGTTGAGTGCTCCTTCAATACATTAATGTAGTCAGGAAGATACCAGTGAAAAACTCCACAATGCTTGTTAATTAAATGCAGCATTTAGCACCATCTAAAAATACAAATCAGTCCTGTAGTGCATTTGAGAAAAGCAGTTCAATATTTCCCAGGGCAAGAGCATGCCAGGGTTAAAATTTACACTTTACCATCTGTACCTTCATCACATTAAGGCCCAAATAAACCTAGTAAGTTCACAGCTGGTTCTGCAATTCAGCAAGTGACACTGCTCTATTTATAACATTAGCTCACATCCTCAGGACATCACTATGCTTCAGAGCTAATGGGTTACTTTTCAATTGTTATCATCGCTTATCATGTAGATAAACTCAATGGCCAATTTGTACTCAGCAAGGTTCCACAGGTAGCAATGGATTCATGTCCAACTCTTCTATTTTTGCAGGTTGGTTAAAGGGTAATTTCTGTTGAGGGGAATTCCCTTGTTCATCTAAAAATTCTTGAAGTACTCCTTAACAGGGAAATGGCTCCTTCTATGTTTGAAATGAAAGTGATTCTTTAATTGCACTGAAGTGTCAGCCGAGATTATGCCTGCAAGGACCTTTTATAGGGCTTAAATTTCAACACATTGTATAGAGGTGACAGTAAGTGAAACCAACAGTACAAGGAATTCTTAATCACTTTTCCCAATTTATAGATGGCAGAGTGGAAAGAAGAAAGCATATGATGCAAACATATTTTCAGCTGCTGAAAAATGGAAAAAAAAGCGAATAAAGCAATTGGAAATAACAATTCACAAGTTTCTTTAATTTTCTTTCCATTCAGGTTTGAATGTTTAAATTGTACCAATATATTGAGGAATGTACTTTTTTGTTTCCAACAGGAAATCAAGAAAATGTTAAAAAAATCTCATTTAGCCAATTATTACATTGAAATAAAGCTCCTACTTCTTTGTTGTTTGTGCTTTCTATAGGTAAAGATACAAAAAATCAGGTTCTTCCAGTGTAAATGTTTTCTGCTTTTAATTGTGGTTATGGCCAAGTAATGCACATATGTGGGTCTAAGCAAGCTGTAAACTGACGACTGCATTTCACAAAAACCATTTATAGTCAGTCCAAAATGTATCCTGTAGAAATAGGTAGCATCATATTGTGTCTTCAGATTTGGACTAATACTTTAGTCGTCATTATCTGTTTTATTTTCTAAGCCAAAAAGTAACTTTTCTCCCAGAGGCAAAATAAGCACAATTTAAATATTTAAATAGCTAATTCTAAATCTTTTGACAAGTTAAGCTTGTTATGTCTCAGGATGACTTGCATCAAAATACAACAAAGCTATTTGGAGCAATCATAAAAGTCACTCACCAGTTACATTTTCTCATGTAAAAACCTTCTGATCCTATTACATTTTTCACATGTTCCACTGTTATCTAGCTCTATTCAGTAGAATTGCAATACACCCGCTGGAAGACATCAGTCCCTGCTTTAAATTTGCAGGTGTTTTTGACTATATGAGCTAGGTTGCTTTTAGTGCCAATTTGTAAGCTGGTATGCTGCAATTAATTCTGAATTTAGAAAGCACACACATTTCAACCACCGGATAGAGCAAATAGCCTCCACTGACTCCACAGTAGTACGCGTTTGAAAAGCTTTGCAAATAAAACTAGTCCCCATATAAAATAACATGAATGTTTTCAAATTTTTTTATGAATACAAGGTCACTAGAATGCTACTTTAAACAGGAAAACAGCACAAAATGTAACTGCATTTTTATTACAATGATATCAAATATATATATTTTTAGCTGTGTATGGATACCTGCGTTCAGTTGATACTTCTTCAAAACGTACACCAGACTACACAGTTAATATTGCATGACATGACATACATTTTTCCATAATATTTTGTGTATGCTGATTGTGTATTAGTAATGTGTAGCTGTGTGAAGACAGATTTGTTCAATGCTGCTCCAATATTTTGAATCTGGAGAGGGAGATAATTTTCAACTTCACTACTTGGGCAGCAGCCTGGGATAAAACTTGGGAGAGTTTGACAACTGATGGGTGTCTTGATCCTGCAGGTCACTGCACAGGCGGCACAATGAAAAATGACTCCCATTATGCCTTGAAGGCAATAAATCTCACAGCAAAGCTTTGGGAACGTCAAGTAACACTTATGTAACTGCCAATTTCCTGGTGTTAAGCCGGAATTGTACTGTAAGAAGAGCTAACCCATGAGATGAATGGAATATTCTTTTTCATGTAGACTTCAAAACTGATCAGGCTCAGAGCCAGTGTCTTCATAGTATGAAATAGAATTGTCAACATTTATTAAACATTTTTAATTGCTGAAAACAATGTTAATCATGAGAAGAATGGCATCAATGATTGTGAGATAAATATTTTATTTATTTCTCACTTTGTAGTAAATATCACTTCATCTATTAGACTGGTTCTTGTGGAATTTCTGATTATTCTGTTTTGAGTCATTTTTTTAGAAATTAAATCTCAAATTTATAGAATGTAGTTGAAATTCCACTATTGCAAAATAAAACAGGAAAATATCACAAAATGTTACTTGATCCTTAAAAGTATAATTTGCTTCATTCATTTGTGGGATGTGGGCATTGGTGGCTGGCCGACATTTATTGCCTGCCCCTAGTTGCCCTTGAGGAGGTGGTTGTGAGCTGCTTTCTTGAGTCACTGCAGTCCACCTGCTGTGGGTAAACCCACTATGCCATTAAAGAGGGAATTCCAGAATTTTAACCCAGCGACAGTGAAGGAACAGCGTTATATTTCAAAGTCAGGGTGGTGAGTGACTTGATGGGGAACTTGCAGGTTGTGGTGTTCCCATATATCTGCTGCCTTTGACTTTCTAGATATAAATGGTTGTGGGTTTGTGCATTTTGTAGATAGTACACACTGCTACTCCTGAGAATCAGTGGTGGATGTTTCTGGGTGTTTGTGGATGTGGTGCCAATCAAGCAGGCTGCTTTGTTCTGGATGGTGTTAAGCTTCTTGAGTGTAATTGGAGCTGCAATCAACCAGGCAAGTGTGGACTATTCCATCACTTGCCTGATTTGTATCATGAAGATGATGGGCAGACTTTGGGGAAATCAAGAGATGAGTTATTTGCTGAAATATTCCTAGCCTCTGACCTGCTCTTGTAGCCACTATGACAGTTGAGGTTCTAGTCAATGATAATTGCCAGGACGTTGACAGTGGGGTTGCAGTGATGGTAACACCATTGAATGTCAAGGGGAAGTGCTTAAATTGTCTAATATTTGGCATTTGTGAGGCGCAAATGTTACTTGCCCCTGTCAACCCAAGCACGAATATTGTCCAGATCTTGTTGCATTTGAACATGGACTGTTTCAGTATTTGAGAAGTCACAAATGGTGCTGAACATTGTGCAATCATCAACAAACATCCTCACTTCTGACCGTATAATGGGGGAAGGTCATTGATGAAGCAGCTGAACTTGACTGGGCCAAGGACACTACCCTTGGGAACTCTTGCAGAGGTGTCCTGGAGCTGAGATGACTAACCTCCACAACCACAACCATCTTCATATGTGCCAGGAATGACTCCAGAGGTGGAGAATTTGCTGTCAATATCCATTGATTCCAATTTTTGCTGCAGCCTTGATGTCAAGGGCTGTCTCTCTCACCTCTGGAATTCAGCTCTTTGACCATGTTTGATCCATGTTGACAAGAGGCAAGGAACTGAGTGGCCCTGGTGGAAACCAAACTGGGTGTCACTGAGCAGGTTATTGTTGAGCAGGTGCTGCTTAATGGTATTGTTTGAGAAAACCTTCCATCACCCTAGTGATGATTAAGAGCAGACTGATCACAGAATCATTGAATCCCTACAATGTGGAAGCAAGCTATTTGGCCCATTGAGTCCACACTGACCTTCAAAACACCATCCCACCTAGACCCACCTTCCTACCCTATCCCTGTAACCCTGCATTTTCCATATCTAATCCACCCAGTCTGCACATTTCTGGACACTATGGACAATTTAGCATGGCCAATCCACCAAACCTGCACACCAATGGAGTGTGGGAGGAAACCGGAGCACCCGCATGAAACCCATGCAGACATAGGGACAACTCTGTACAGACAGTCACCTGAGTGTGGAACTGAACCTGCATCCCTGGTGCTGTGAGGCAGAAGTGCTAAGCACTGAGCCATTGTGTTGACCGACTGATGGGGCAGCAATTGGGTCAATTGGATTTGTCCTGCTTTTTATGTACAGGACATACCTGGACAATTTTCTACATTATCGGGTAAATACCTATGTTGTAAGTGGACTGGAAGAGCTTGGTTAGGTGAGCGGCAAATTCTGGAGCTCAATTCTTCTGTATATTGCTGGAATGTTGTCAGGGCCCGTAGCCTTTGCAGTATCCAGTGTTTCCAACTGTTTCTTAATATCATGAGTAGTGAATTGAATTGGCTAAAGACTGGTATCTGTAATGCTGGGGACCACTGGAGGAGGCCATGATGGATCATCCATTTGGCATAACTGGCTGAAGATTGCTGCAAATGCTTTAGCCTTATCTTTTGATGTGTTGGGCTCTTCCATTATTGAGGATGGGGTATTTGTAGATTCTTCTCCTCCAGTGAGTTGTTTAATTGTCCATCACCATTCACAAATGGATGTGGCAGAACTGCAGAGCTTAGATCTGATCTGTTGGTTGCGGGTTTTCTTAGTTCTGTCTATCACTTTCTGCTTATGATGTTTGTTATGCGAGTAGTCCTGTTTGGTCACTTCTCCAGGTTGATACTTAATTTTCAGATGCTGGTCTTGGCAGGCCCTCCTGCATTCTCCATTAAACCAGTGTTGATCCTTTGGCTTGATGGTGTGCCTGACCACCTGGTTGCAGATTTTGCTGGAGTACAATTCTGCTGCTATTACAGACCACAGCGTCCCATGGATGCCCAGTTTTGAGTTGCTCGATCTGTTCAAAGTCTGTCCCACTTAGTACAGTGATAATATCATGTAACACGATGGAGGCTATTCTCAATGTGAAGGCGGGACTTCAATACTGAGAGGATGTTTCCCCTCATGGAAGACTCTAAGACTAGAGGGCATAGTCTCAGATTAAAAGGGTGTCAATTTAGGTATGAGATGAGGAGTAATTCTTTCTCTAAGGGTTGTGAGCCTTTGGAACATCTTGCCACAGAGAGCTACTTGAAGCAGAGTTCTTGTGTATATTTAAGGTTGAGATAGATAGATTCTTGATGGGATCAAGGGTTATGGAGAAAAGGGCAGGAAAATGGGCATAAGGAGTATCGGATCAGGCATGATCATATTGAACAGTGAAGCAGGCTAGAGGGGCCAAATAGGGTACGTTTATAACTATTTCTGATAATCTTGATAGCTAGTTATAACAAATATCGGTTAGATTCTTCAGTACCACAATATTCATTTTTGATTTCTTATGTTACAGGAGATAACATAAACATTGCTACATTAGGCAAAAGACCCTGCTTGGGCAAACTGACACTAATTTCCACTGGAGTTCAGAAGAGTAAAGGTTACTTCATTGAAAGGTATAAGATCCTGAATGTTCTTAACAGGTGGGCATGAAAGAATGTTTCTTCATCTGGGTGAGTCCAGAACCAAGGGACACTTTTAAAATTAGGGGTCATTCTTTTAGGACAGTGATGAATAAAATTTCTTTTGGGTTTTGAGACATTGAAGCTCTCTGCCTTAGCAGTCAGTGGAGGTGAGATTTTTGAATATTGTTAAGGCAAACATAGACAGTTTCTTGTTAGGCAGGGGAATCAAAAGTTATCAGGGTGAGATGGGAATTCAAAACGCAAGCAGATCAGCCATGATAATATTGAATGGTATAATAGACTTGAGCTACTGAATGGTCTCCTTTTGCTCTTAATTCATCATATGTTTGCATGCTCATAAATATTTGTCTTTCTTCAGCTTAGAAGTGTCCATGCCCCAAACATCATCAGCCGCTTCATCATGATGTATCCTTCAGCAGAAGGTCAGCAGTGGGGCTATTTGACAATGATTGCACCACGTTCCACACCATTTCCATCTCCTCAGATGCTGACAAATATTTATGGATATTTACAATTAGGCTTTGTCTTGCATGGTAAGTTTGATGTCAGAGGTACAACGTATAAAAAAAAAGGTGTGACAATGAAAGTGTGTGGGGACAGGACTATTTCTCGCTGTTTTGACCCTGCAGCTGAAAGCAGGATTTCAGACATAAAAATGAGGAAAGTGAGCGGTTTTGTCAGAAACTCTATTCCAAAAGTGCGAGAGTGAAAAGGGGGAAACATGGGTGGTAGCTTTTTGGAGTTTTAAATTACTGAGAAACACAAATTTAAAATTGAGAAAGAGGCAACAATTCAATATTGCACGTATAAAAGAGTGCAACAATGATGAATGTAATAGTGACAAACCACATCTGATTTGAATTTGCATTCTGGCCACTGCTTAAGTCAGTTATGAAGGCAAAATTTTACAAATTCTGAACTGTTAAATTGGGGTAGAATGTTCTGGTGTGAGAAATGGCACAATCTTATCGCACTCTACCCAGAAACAGGCCCATGTGATTTGTCTATGATGGGGGCAGTGATCTCGACTGAAACCCATAGAAATGCAACTGCCAGTTTTCACATGTTAATACAAAAGACAAGCAGCTGGTCTTGCTGGACACAGACACATAGACTCAGAGAGACATGGAAAGGAAGAGAAAAAGCAGCAGTTGTGCTGAGCAGAGGGCAACACTGTTTTGTGCTAACCAGAAAGCAGAATGCCAGGAAGAATGCATTTCCTGTTTGATGAGATTGGCCTTGTGGTATTTAAGAACAAACAGATTCCAAGGGGTCCTCAATGCCAGAAGTCTGTTTTGTGATACCGAGATGGTTGAAAAAAGAGATTTTTAAAGGATACTGGAGTACATGACCTGGCATGCCAATAAAAGGAAGGCCTATTGAATAGCCAAAAAAAAGTTAGAAGCATTATGTACCATGCTGTATATTTGCTGAATGCAGGGTGTAACATGTAGTCATGGAATTGGGTTTTTGGCTTAGCTAATGGGAAAAATATCTTTTCTGTAGTTTAGTATACTAGTTGCCTTTTAAGTAATGTACAGTTGATATTGACTTCAATTTGTTTATTCTAGTAAAACACTTAAAAATGCTTAAGTCACTTCAAAGTGCTGTTGGATGCTAAATGTTTAAATCTAGGAATTTGGTAAGTGATGGAATTTGGTGCTTTGAGGGAGAAGATGCTTTTCTGGCCTTTTAGGGAAAGGTGGTCCAAGAAAGGGAGATGGAGATAGGGAAATCTGCGTGCTGAAACCTGGAGGCATAAGGTATCTGTGCAGTCAGGTAATTGGTAAATTTTAAGTTCAATTCTCATCTAAACTTAAGCACTAATATAATCTGAAACCAGAATGGTCTGAAAATTGAACATTTCTGATATTCAGTTTAATCAATTTTGGGCAAATTGCAATTTGGTGGATAGTGCACACATTCTAAGGCAGAAGTCTGTTTGTGATATTAGCACAGGCTTCAAAAGAGACTCCCAAGGCCTGTGGCACAAACAGGCATTGCAGTCTTTGCATTTACTAATTAGAGGTTTAATGCATATTTTCTGCCGGAAAAGGATAAAATTACTTTCTTAATTTCAAAGCCAGAAAGATGAAGGAGTGCATTAAAGCCATGAGCTGCTGTTAGCCTCTGGTAACTCCCATTTCTCATTGCTACCTTCTCCTCCTTCTTGGTTACTGGCTCCCATTTCCAGGTCATCCCCTCTTCCAATACATACAACAAGAAACATAGTGACCTGAAATTATTATAGTCTTTGCTGTGTTACCTGGTGATACCAAGCAAGCAAGTGCAGTTTACTGGTTTCTTGTTGAGTTGATTACAGGTCCTGTGTCTAAAATCTGGGAAAATCTGATATGGTCATGGTCACAAGAGTACTGTATTTTGGATGTTGGATCTATTTATTCAATTTCCCTTAACTCATATTTTATTTTCTCATGGAATGCAGGGTTAGGTTTAGCATTTGTTGCGTATCCCCAATTCTCCTTGAATGGAATGGTTCTCAGACCATTTCAGATTTCAGAGAGTTTTAACAACAATCAAAGATAATTTTGTTGTCACCATCACTGAGATTAATTTGTAATTCCAACTGCCATGGTGGAATTTGAATCCCTGTAGTTATTGTATTAGCCTGGGCCTCTGGATTATCAGTTTAATGACCTTATCACTACAGCACTATCTCTACTGGTTATATTCAATAATATAATTATGGATAGCCATTGAGTGATATTCTAAACTTGAAACCTAATTAGTTTATATGAACAAAATAAAGATGCAAGGATGGGTTACTTATTGAAACTATTTGGTACCTGTGTGACACAATGAATACATCTGGAGTAATTGTCTGCAGATTGACAATTTTCAGTTCTGACTTGATGAACTGGAGTCTGAGATGAGGACATTGCGATGCATCAGGATGAAGAAAAACATTTGAACATATTCAAGGAGACAGTCACACAATTTAAACTTGGTCTGACAGTAAGAGAGACAGGTATGTGGATCCAAAAGGTAACAATGGAGGAACATCAGCTTTTGCAATTATCAAACTGGTTCAAGGCTGTAGCAACTTCTGTGGCGTACAGGAACAGCAGGGAGGATGAGGAGTTCACCTAAATGGGACCAGTCTACTGATGAATTGTGGGCAGTAGCGCATGAGAGAGGAGGTTTTAAATTTAATAGCTGGGGACGGGGTGTGTGTTCAATTGAGGAGAGATTTGAAAAACTAAAGATAAGGGACAAGGTAATAGCAGAGGGTAATGATGCAGATGATGATAACCAGTGTGTGATCTGAAGTTATAGCGTATACAGGCAGAACAATGCACTAGAAACTAAGGTCAGAGTAGGGAAAATTGATTAAAAAAAGCAATTGAAAGTTCTTTATCCAAATGTGTGCAACATTCATAACTGGAACTGAAAGTGCAAATATAACTAAATGAGTGTGACATAATAGCCACTACAGATTGCAAAATGTGATCACAACCGGAACCTGAACATTTAAGGGTATTTGACATTTCAGAAAGACTGGAAGAAAGGCAAAGGAGGTGGGCAGCTCCGAAAAGATGGAATCAGTACAGCGTAAGGAATGACTTTGCTTCAGAGCATCAATAGGTAGAATGAGTTTGGGTAGAGATAGGAAAGAAGTCACTTGTGAAAAAGGTTTATAGGTCCCTTTGACAGCAGTTATACTGTTGGACAGAGGTTAAAATCAAAAATAATATATGCTTTTAAGAAAAGCACTGTAATAATTGTCGGAGATTTTAATCTTCATGTATTAGATTAAGATGATTAGATATAGATAAATAAAATTGGCAAAGGTTGTGTAGAAAATGATCTTGTGGACTAGATTTATGGCACTTCACATTTTCTCACATTATACTCCATCTGCCAGATTTTTACCCACTCTCTCAATCTGTCTGTATCTAACACTAACTTCCTTATGTCTTCTTCACAACATTTTTTGTACATACTTTGGTGTCATCTGCAAATATAGCTCCCATGCCTTTGCTCCCCTCACCTAAGTCATCGGTCATTGATGTAATTTGTAAGAAGTTGAGGCCCTAGCACAAAACTCTGTGGGACCCTATTCATCTCATCCTGCCAATTAGACGAAGACTAACTTATTGCATATTCTGATTTCTGCCACCCAGTCAATTGTCTATTCATGCTAAAATGCTACTCACTACACGTCTATTTTTCATTTTCTGCAACAACATTTGACGTGGTAACTAATCAAATGCCTTCCGGAAACGAATATAATACATCTATGGACTCCCCTTTATCTACAGGGCATGCTACTCCTTCAAAGATTCCCAATAACTTGATAAATATAATTTCCCTTTGACTGAAAGCATGCTAACTTCTGATCTTCTTATGTTTTATTAAGTGCATATCTTTAATCTCTTTCATTATCAATTCTAGCACCTTCCCCATGACAGACATCAAACTAACTGGCCTAAAGTTTCCTGCTTTCTCCCTCCCTGCTTTTTTAATAGAAGGGATATACATGCAACTTTTCAGCCTGACCTTTGCCAAATTTAGGTAATGTTGAAAAATTACCACCAATGCATCTACTATGATTTTTAGCAACTTCCTAAAAACGTAAGGACAGTAACGACCCACCACCTTATCTGCAGAAAATCCCAGGCACAGAGGAAATATATCAAAACCCTACATGAAAAACGGTGCTGATGATTATCGGTTTCAGTGGTATCTTGATACTTTGACAATGGGAGATTTAAACCACTTTGTTTATATGGATTGTCATCAGTGTGTGCAATAGCTAGCTGTCACATGACCAAAGCTCTCCCTTGTGAAATACTACGATAATAAATTTGTGTTGCTTGAAGAAGGGAGTAACATCAAGAAGTCCTACAGGATAAAGCCACAACAGCTGTCTCTCTATCTCTCTCAACAGATCTTTGCAAGTTCAGACCCTCTCTCTGTTACCAGTTGAATACATCTCAGAAATAGGAAATATGAAAATGAAATGAACTTCATGGACCATAACACCCAGTCTGGAAAAGACGGGTTACAGTTTATAAGAGACTATCTCCAGAAGAACAATCAGCTTACATTGGCCATGACACTACTGAAACTCGAGACCACTAAGGGAAGCTCAGAATGTACAACTCTTTCACTTGTACACTTTGACCGTTCTCAACTGCACCTCCCCCATGCTATAACGTTTAGTTGTCCCTTGAATTCTCAGTGTTCTAATGTTTCTTTTCACTCAGCTTTGTCACTGAACACTTTTTCTTTGTGAAAGACTGACAGCGACAGCTTTCTCTGGCTTGTTTCAGTCACAAATTCTGTTGGACAGAGTTTAAAATCCTCTATTCTATCAAAAGAAGCTCCCTGAAATACAGCTGGTCTGTATATTTCATTATGTTCAATAGGCGCTTGTTTCTAAGCTTGATAATTATAGATGGTGTATTTTATCTCCAGTATTTGAAACTTATCATACATTTATGCTTCTATGTTTGTTTGTGGAAATTCTATCTTTCTATGTTTCTAAATCAAAATAGGATGTGAGTGTCTCTTCAACCCTAACTGTGTGGACTATTTTCAGCAAACCTTGATAAAAATGTTAATTTCAGTTCTGACAATTTCATTTTTTCCACACAGTGTTCTATGCTTGGCCAAACGGTGTGGTCAATTGATTGCTGCAGTAATTTTAAGTCAGTTTTTTTTCTCCCCTTTTAAAAAAAACAGGCCATGAAGGTCCCAGATAGTAAAATCAGGTGATGGAACTTGGAAATCAGTCGTCCATTTTTATCACTATAGTGACAGACTGTTCCTGGAGTATTGTGTGTAATTTCAGTCTCCTTGCTCAAGGAAGCATTTCAGAGAAGGTTCACTCGGGAGATGAGTGAATTATCAGACTTGTGAGTGGTGGAAGCAGCCGTGAAAGGATTTAGGGCTCTGCAGGACCCCACCAGAGCAATCAGAACAATTTACATACTAAAAGCTTTCACACAGACTGCAGCCTGGTGAAATCGACCCTGCTTTGGAAGCCAGCATGAATTCTCAACTTATTTCAAATACTAACTGAACTAAATAATTGAATTGTCCCTGTCTAATAAAGTCACGATTCTTTAAACTTTGTTGTGCTGATATTAATACACCCCACCAGACAAAACAAAAACTGGGAGAGTTTAATATAAAAGACATGCAAAAGAGAAATGTTTTCACAATATTAGATAACTGTGTATGGAAATTCAAGTATGAATGGAAGAATGTGTGTATACATTTTATGATTTGCATTACAAAAAAATGGAAAAAATATAATAGAATCCCATACTTTTCCTATGTGGGAAGGAAGAATGGCTGGCCAAATATTAGCATGACAATATTTCAAACCTTTAATGTTATATTTTAGAAGTGAAAGTTGAAAAGACTAAACATATCAAAATTGGTTTCTGAGAGACACTTGTGTGAATTAAAAACTTATCTCTGAAGTGGACAAAAAGAGCATTTTTTCTATTGCGATTCATTGTTGGTCATGGAAAAAGTTAAATAAAATCCATTAATATTTTCATTGTAATATCTTGCTTTGACATTAAAAGTGCCTCGGCTGACTAAAACAATACGGTTGATCTGTACACAACAATGTCTTGATCTTTCCAGACAACATCATCTCTCACCCTGTATTTAGGTGAAAGAACGACCATGTAGAGACACAAGTTCACCTGACAAAGCATCGTATTGCCGCATTAACAATATTTACCTGGAGATATAGTTCCTTCCCATGTCTGCTGATGTTGACACTATGTGGTTGTCCATTAGCCAGATTTCTGTGGTTTAGGTCAATTCTGAAAGGTTCCTTTGTACCTCCTAGATTGTACCGAATCTGAAGACTTCCTGTAAAAATCAGAAGGTCTTCTCAGTATTAAATACAAACCTTACTTTGAAAGATCGCAATCACTGGCTTTATAATTTAAAGGTTTTGACAATAATTTTATGTCAATGATCAATATTTCAAAGCTTTAGAACAGTTAATGTGATTTGTTCTATATCCTCCTTATAAACAGGTACAAAGTGGTCAGAAATCTCTTGATGATTCAGTGAGCTGAATTTTCATTACAACAATGGGAGGTGAGCATAGGGACCAATGTCGGATCCTACATGGTGTGTTCCAGATTTGTCCGCCACTATTTTGGAAGAATACCCAATTAAAGGCCAGGGAATGAGCTTGCCCCAACCCAATTATAATTGTTGGGTAGGCTTCTGAGGCAAAAGGACCAGTGGAAGGCTCTCTAAGGTTGATAAATTGGTAGACCCACTGCCCGATAGCAGGAGCTACCAATATAAAAATGGACAGACAATGAGGGAGAAGACTCGTTCAGTTTTATTTTTCCATTTTTAAAATGATCACAACAGTTGGGCCATGATGTTTGATTGGTAATTCCTCCATCTGATAGCCAACAGCCACATGAGTGGCCTGTGGGCTATTAGGTGCTACGAGGCTGCAAGGTGACTTGGACAGACTGGCTGAGTGGGCAAATGCTTGGCAAATGCAATATAACATGGATAAATGTGAAGTTACCCACTCTGGGCACAAAAACAGGAAGGCAGGTTATTATCTGAATGGTGGCAGTTCAGGGATAGGCGAGATGCGAAGAGATCTGAGTGTCATGGTGGAACAGTCGCTGAAGGTTGGCATGCAGATGCAGCAGGCAGCGAGGTAATGGCATGCTGACCTTCATAATGAAAGAATTTGAGTATAGGAGTAGGGATCCCTTGCTGCAGTTATGCAGGACCTTGGTGAGGCCACACATTGTGTATTGTGCGTAGCTTTGGTCTCCTAGTCTGAGGAAGGACACTCTTACTATTTAGGGAGTCCAGCGAAGGTTCACCAGACTGATTCCTGGGATGGCAGGACTGACATATGAAAAAAGACTGGATCAACTAGACTTATACTCACTGGAATTTAGAAGAATGATGAGGGACACTCACAGAAACATAAAATCCTGATGGACCAGACAGGCTAGATGTGAGAAGAATGTTCCCAACGTTGGGTAAGTCCAGAACTAGGGGTCACAGTCTATGAATAAGGGGTAAGCCATTTAAGACTGAGATGAGGAAGAAGTTCTTCACTCACAGAATTGTGAACCTGTGGAATTCTCTTCCACAGAAAGCTGTTGGGACCAGTTCATTAGATATATTCAAAAAGGAGCTGGACGTGGCCTTGTAGCTAAAAGGATCAAGGGTATGGAGAGAGCGCGGGAATGGGATACTGAGATTGCATGATCAGCCATGATCATATTGAATGGTGGTACAGACTCAAAGGACACCTATTTTCTTTGTTTCTATGTTTCTAGATGTTCAGGTGGGTACCCTTGATGGTTCCAAGTCAGCACCATCCCCTCTGGCCTAACCTCAAAAGTTATACAGTTTAGAAACAGTCCCTTCGGCCTATCATGTCTGTGCTGACCTATGCCCCATGTCTTGATTTGGACATAGTGCAGGCTGGTATCGATTACCAGCTGTATAAATAGGCTGCAGTTAGCTAGTAGTATCCTTTGAATGAATTAAGGAACAAAAATCATAACAATAATTTAGATTCTGCAAGTTTCATTTTAAATTTTACAAAACCTGGTTTTGTGTGTGGAATTTACACCTTGTTTTTATTTGCTGCTCATTCTGTAGGGAATACTTGTTTGTTGGACAGCAGGTACAATCTTTCATCCTCGTCATGTACAATTTGTATAACAACTCATATTCTGTATAACCTCATATCCTATTTCCAATTACTTTCAGGGGTTATGAAGGATGTACTGCAATCTTAATCAGTGGCAAAATGCCTGTAGAGCTAAGAGGTTGCTAGTGGTCATATTTTGGCTTACACATTGTTCATTTGTGTCATTCTAAAATTTATGACAGCTGTGAAGGGAAGTCTGATGTGTCCAATTTTGAAAAAAAAACATACATTAGCTTTCCCTGAAGGAAGGCTTTTTCTGATTTATGCAATTTTTAGTAGCAAAATGGGAGCCCTAAGTACGTTCATTCACCTCCTGTTTGTCAATATAAAAATGACATGAGTTATATCAATATCTATAGTTACACACATTAATCCAGGCTCTTTCAGCATGTCAAGTCATTCCTGTCAAAATTTTTATAACAATTTCTCTAATAATACTGTCAGTAATCAGTGTTCAAACTATTAAAATGATTAACTAATCTAAAGGTATTTATGTTAATTTTATTTGCTTAAATACGTCAATAAAGTGCTTCAGTTTAATTACATCTTTATCTATTATAAAATATTGACAAGCGGGTGATGGGGGTGGCTGTACGAGAGTGGCACAATGCCCTCTGCCTACCCTTGCCACTAATTTTACCAGCAGCTCACTCACCTCTGGGACAACTGAGCTCCTTAAATGCTCAATTAATAGTCATCTAAAGATTCTCCATTATGGGTCTACTTCGCCAACTGGAAGCCCCACAAGGGATTCCACGTCCTCTGGCAATTTTAATCCTTTCTACCCATATCCGTCACCCCGCCTAGCCAGGGCTCAGCAGTCTGACCCTGCCTGACTTCAGGCTTACCTTTGTTAATGCCTCTTCCTTGAGAACTTTTATAGCTCCAGCAGTGGCCTCCAGTTCTGATGGTACCGCTGACACAAGAGAACTACCATCTGGTTAGTTAACCACTCTCAGAAGTGAGACTTCCTTGCCATTGAAGGTGAAAAGGCCAGCTTAATCTGATTAACTGCCCAATGGCTGTTAAGTGGCTGTCTGGTGAGCTGGCTACCCTGAGGCAGTTCATGACGCTGATTTTTATGCCAAAAAAGTCCATCATGCCTGTATGTCAATTTCTATATGGGCATCATCATTAAACACGCAGGACAGAATCTTATAGGGGTCTGCACAGCCTGGGCTATAGTGGGACTGATGGCAGAACACACCAGAAATCTGGTGAGGCCCACCTCAATGTCAGGAGCATTTATGCATTTGGTAAGTGGTGTGATGAGTTTCCTGCTAAACAGCAGGAAATTACAATTTGAGGGGGATATTGCTTGTTAAACAACTTATTAAAAGTGCAACTCATCCCATTAATATTCACCTTCCCATCTGACCAAATGTGTCACCCAAGCTAGACGTCAATAAATCTTAACATGGAAATTACAGCAGGTACCAGGCGAGTTCAGCTTGCTATTCGCTCTGAACTATTTCCATGTTGGACACCAGGCATCAACATTTCAGGGCATGCTCATGGACACTGGTCATGTGCAACAAATGTCCATGGATGTTGGCGTCTATCCTGTGCCAGTCTCTGATACCACTCATGGTATATCTCCAATCTATTTATAAGATGCTGCTGCACTTCACTGCTGGACCTTGGGCTGCCTTAGTAACTATCATTGTGACGCTGCAGCAAGGACACTGTGCACTCAGGAACACACAATCATGCAGCTCATGGACTGGACCAGGCTGCATCTCTGGTTTCTTTGTTCACTGTCAAATTGCTCACTCATTCTGAACCTAACTCCATGCTCACAGAATCCCTGCTTTGCATTGCCTTGCCTTGATATACTTTGCTCCTCAGTCAAATATGTCAGGCTCACATTATTTCTGTCTTGCCTTGCTGTTTAGCACAGGCACGAATGAAGGAGACTTGTCATTGCATATTTTCAGTCTCAGTCAAAGCAAGGGGGATAAGCCTTTGTTTAGGAGATTCCGACACAGCAAGTCAAGGGAAACCTCCAATAGCTTGTACACATTCAGTCAGCATCAGGATGCTCTCCACGTAAGTGATGAAGAGTCAAGTTTTAAGCAGCTCACTACCTGTCTTGAGTCTTTCTGCCCTATTGAGGGCTTTTTTTTCTCCTTGAGCGAGAGAGAGGCTGGGAACATGGGAGATGAAAATGGATGGCACAGCTGTTACTTTCCGTGCAGGTGGGGAGGTGTCCCAAGCAAGGGAGTAGGCAGTGCAGACAGTGTGCAGGATTAGTAGTGTTGGAGTTTGGGATGGGTAACAGTGAGTGAGGGAATATGTTGCAGGCAATAATGAGAGTGTCGGAGCATGAGCCTTGGTGGGAGGAAGGTTCAGTAGTAGAGATAAGATGAGTGTGACGTCTAGGAGAAAAGATTTTGACACCTCTGTTTATTCATTCATGGGATGAAGGTATAGCCGGGAAGGCCAGCATTTATTGCCCATCCCTAGTTGTCCATAGGGTAGCTCCGAGTCAACCACGTTGCTTTGGGTCTGGAGTCACATGTAGGCCAGGCCAGGTAAGGATGGTGGATGAAGCTGTAGACATGCTTGCCGAGCCAGTGTGTTTGGTTGCAAACGTTTCATCACCCTGTTAGGTAACATCGTCAGTGCGCCTCCGGTGAAGCACCGGTGTTCTGTCCCACTTGTCATTTATATGCCTTGGTTTGCTGGGGTGGTACTTCTGGTTCTGTTTCTCAGTGGTTTGTACACACGGTCTAATTCAATGTGTTTGTTGATGGAGTTCCGGTTGGAATACCAGACCTCCAGGAATTCCCTGGTGTGTCTCTGTTTGACTTGTGTGATTATCGATGTGTTGTCCCAGTCGAATTTGTGTCCCTCGTTGTCCGTGTGTAGTGAGAGTCGGCCGTGTCTCTTGGTGGCCAGTAGGTGCTTGTGTATCTGTATTGTCAGTTTTCTTCCAGCTTGGCCTATGTTGTGTTTCTCACAGCCCTTGCATGGTATTTTGTATCTTACACCGGTTTTACTGATTTTGGGTATGGGATCCTTTATATTCATCAGTAGCTGTTGGAGGGTGGTTGTTGGTTTGTGGGCTACTCTGATTCCCAAGGGTCTGAGTAGTCTTGTGGTCATCTCTGAAATGTCCTTGATGTATGGTAAGGTGACTAGTGAGTCTGGTTGTGTTGTGTCTTCCTGTTGTGGTCTGTCTCGGAGGTAACGGCGGATTGTGCTTTTCAGGTATTCTTTGTTTTAAAGACTCTGTAGAAGTGCTCCTGTTCTGGTTTGCGTAGTCCCGGGTCACTGTAATGTGTTTTGGCTCACTTAAATAGTGTCCTGTTGCAGCTCGGTTTGTGGGTGGTTGCTAGTGTAACTAAGTATCTGGTCTGTTTGTGTGGTCTTTCTATATACGCTGGTCTGTAGTTCCCCATTGTTTTTGTGTTCTACCATTATGTCCAGGAAGGGTAGACGGTTGTTGTTCTCATCTTCTTTTGTGAATTTTATCCCAGTGAGGATGTTGTTTATGTGTCGGTGGGTTTCTTCTGGTTTTGTGCTCGTTGGTGTTCGTATATCCATATTGTCAGTTTTCTTCCGGTTTGGTGATGGTGGTTTCCTTCCCTAAAGGACGTTAGTGGGTTTTTCCTGGCAACCAACAATGAATTCATTGTCATCATTAGACTCTTAGTTCCAATTCCGCCATCTGCTGTGGCAGGTTTCAAACAAGGGTCCCCCTAGGTCTCTGGATTAACAGTCCAGAAATAATACCACTAGGATGTTGCCTTCCCCTATAAGCTGATTGTCATTGACCTACTTCCTTACAGTAGTCAGCATTTGTCCAGATTGCTAAGACTACTGTGGTGCAGGTGGCAAACTCAAGTCCAAGCTGACATGGTCTTGTATCATGCTCTTCACTGCTAGTCCTCAGGGAGGAGGAAATATTGTTCTGCACAGCCCCATCCAGAAGACTTCCAGCTCCCTGTCCATAAAGTGGGGCACTGATCTCCTCCTTTCTGCCATGACAAGGACAAATGTCAAGAATTGTGGAGGGTACTAGCACATCAGTGCAAAAGATAGGCTGAAGCTTTTGCACCTATCTTCAGCCAGAAATGATGAGTGGATGATCCATCTTGGCCTCCTCCAAAGGTCTCGAGTGTCACAGATGTCGGTCTTTAGTCACACACTCATAATGTAAGAAATGGTTGAAGGTACTGGATACTGCAAAGGCTATGGGCCCTGGCAACATTCCAACAACAGTACTGAAGACCTGTGCTCCAGTTGTACAATACTGGCATCTAGCTGACAATGTTGAAAATTGCCTAGGTTGGTCTTGTGCACATAAAGCAGGATAATTTGATCATAGCCAAATTCTACCCCATCTACTCTCAATCAGCAAAAAACCAATGGAAGGTGCTTTCAACAATGCTATTAAATAGCACATGCTTTGCAATAACTAGCTCACTGGTGCTTATTTTGGGTTCCACCAGCGTCACAGAGATCCTCATCTCATTACAACCTTAGTTCAAACAGGGACAAAAAGCCGAATTCCAGTGGTGAGGTGAGAGTGACTGCCCTTGACATCAAGGCTGCGTTTCTCGGAGTTTGGCATCAAGTGGGCCCAGCAAAGCATGAAACAGTGGGAATCAGGGAAACTCTCCGCTCAGTCATACCAGCAGAAAGAATGATGGTTGAGGTAGTTGGAGGTCAATCACCACAGCTCCAGGGCACTTCTGCAGGAGTTTCTTGAATAGACCGCAAATAGGGTGCAGCAGTTCAAGAAGGCAGTTCACAACTACCTGATGAAGGGCATTAGGGATGGGCAATAAATGCTGGCCAGTGAGCAATGTCCATGTATGAATTCATTTTAAAAAAATATATAAATATCGGTTCTGGACAAGTGGGCCAAATGGCATATTTCTACGTTGTAAGTTCAACAGAATTCAATTTTCCAATCATTAACTTTTTTAGCCTCCCTAACAGGCTTATGCTCTTTTCTGTCAGACTTTGCTTTCCAACAGCAGGACAATCCAATATCCTTAGGTTCAACAAGTTCATGTCCTGTTTCACATTTTTAAAAACTGCAAAGAAAATTCAACGTTGAAACAGATAGGACTGGTTAATACTTTCCTTACCACAGTTCCTTGATAACTTAAGTGAATCAGAACATTCAAAGCTAAAGAACCCACAGTCCCTTTAAAAACATGCACTTTCCTAAAGTGACAGATTGGTCAATAGCGTGTTATTTCTTTGTCCGTAAAGCAAACTGCCTTCTGGTTTCTGTCTCAGAGGATCAACAAATAGATGAGACTAAATTGTGGTTAACCAGCTGTGAGTCTACACAATGATTGTTGATTCTCCCATTAGTGCTAACAGTGACATCCATTCACTTGAATTTTAGTTCCCAGGAAATCCTATCATTTCTAATCCAAAAAAAAATACAAATGTATAGGGAAAAGCAGTAGCATCATTATGTCGGAGCCTGCAGTGTCTGGCAAAATATTGTTTGTGTGAATTAAAGGGCAGAAGAATGCCACCTGAAGGGAGGGAGACAAAGAATTCCATTGTGTACAGCAGTGGGTGAAGGGAGTATTGACATGAAGTTGATGGGATGGAAGGATTAAGTGGAGAAGTGTTCTAGCAGAAAACATTCGAAGTGGCTGATCACAAATTATGGGATGAAGGAAGAACACCAGCATTTAGGAGGAAATTGAAGAATTATGGTGTCAACTGGAAAGGAGAAAAAATGTTAACATAAACTGTGAAGGGAAGGCTAGAAGTGGGAACTGAGTGAGAAAGTGTGTAAGTTGTCAGGCAAGGATATTGCCAACATTAACATGCGGAGAAGGAAGAATGATGGCTGTGACAATCAATGAAACATCTTTTAAACAATGTAACATCTAAGTATAATACAACTTCTCCATATTAAATGCAAACAAAGGAAGTTATGAAGGTATGAGGGGTGAGTTGACTGTAATGCACTAGGTAACTTCATTAAAAGGCATGGTAGTGGATAGACAATTCAAGAAATTTGCATCCATTGCAAATGTTATACATTTCTTTCAGGGGAAAGGCCACAACAAGAAGAGTGACCCAATCATTGTTAAAATTCAGAAGTCACATGACACCAGGTCACAGTCCAACAGGTTTATTTGAAATCACAAGCTTTTGGAGCGCTGCACCTTCCTCAGGTGAAGGCGTGACTTCTGATTTTGTCCACTCCAGCCCAACACCGGCACCTCCATTTCATGGTTAAAAATAATTAAGAATAGTGTAAAATCCAAAGAGGATTAATGCATTTGCCCACTCACGGCTTGTTTCAGGAGGTGCCAAGGAAATATTTGGTCATTGTCTTCCAAAATTATGTAGGTTCTGGAACAGTTCTAGCCGATTGGAGGGTGGACAATATAACCCTGCTACTTAAAAAAGGAAGGAGGGAGAAAACAAGGATTCTTAAAAAATGCATTCACAGGATGAGGGTTTTGCTGGCTTAGTCAACATTTTTCATCCAGTCCGAATGACCCAGAGGGCAGTTAAGAATTGTTGTGTGTCTGCAGTCTCATGTAGGAAAGACCAGGTAAGGATGGCAGTTTCCTTCCCTCAAGGACTTTGATTCTTGATCCTTGACCCTTGACATTCCACGATCATGTGAAATGATGGGGTTAGCTCAATGGGTTGAATAGCCCACTCCTGCTCCTATTTCCTATGTTTTCATCCCTGTACTTACTGTGAAAGTCTTCACTTCACAAGTTGAATTAATCTAAAAATTAGGTTGTTAACTACTGTACTCAATATGTATTCAGCATGACAGGATTCCATTGGTTTATTGCTGATAATGTTTTAAAAAAAATGGTGGCCACCTTTTATAAATTTACTATTTCATAGATCTGGAGATCTGGTGAGAATGTGGGTATGTGAGGTGGATCTATGAAAATTTCTATGCTTTACGGCCTTATAGTCATTTGCTAAACCTAAACGTTTCTCTGGGCTGAATTTTGTGGGTCACTCATGAACAGGAAAACACATGGGTGAGCTTGTAAATTCAGGCACCTTGCCATCAGCAGCATGCTGCCAACTGCCAGCTGTTCCCACGATGATTTTACAGGCAGTGGGGGAGATGTTGGGTGTGCTACAATAAGTGCCCATTTAAGGGGTTCATTCCTCCCTTATTTGATTGAATAGGCTGTGGGAGGTGCCTACATCCAATATGTCGCCCCGCAGATTTAACCTGGCAGATTGCTAGTTGGCGCCACCTTTCCAGACTCCAGCAAAGGACACCCCAGATATTTGTGCTAAGGTGTGGAAAGCACACAGCAGTGTTTAATCCAGTCAGTGTTCTTTTGGATATACATTTTGAAAGGCTAGCTTGCAGCCTACTTAGCTAAAAACATGTTCCAGCACTCACTGCATTGTTTCTAATTTCTCATTAGACCTTATAAATTGACTGTTGACACATTTTGCGCTGGTACCTGTTCAAAACTTTCTTCACTTAGGATGCTTGCAACCAACAAGGACATCCCATCCATTTCCTATCCCATTGGTGGAGCTTGAAATTAAATCCAGATCTGAGAGATGACAGAGATAACAAGGTGTAGAGCTGGATGAATACAGCAGGCCAAGCAGCATCAGAGGAGCAGGAAAGCTGACATTTCGGGCCTAGACCCTTCTTCAGAAATGGAGGAGGGGAAGGGGGTTCTGAAATAAATAAGGAGAGATGGGAGGCGGATAGAAGATGGCTAAAGGAGAAGATAGGTGGAGAGGAGACAGACACGTCAAAGAGGCGGGGATGGAGCCAGAAAAGGTGAGTGTAGGTGTGGAGTTGGGGGGGATAGTTCAGTCTAGGGAGGACGGACAGGTCAAGGGGGTGGGATGAGGCTAGTAGGTAGGAGATGGAGGTGGGGCTTGAGGTGGGAGGAGGAGATAGGTGGGAGGAAGGACAGGTTAGGGAGGCAGGGACAAGCTGGGCTGGTTTTGGGATGCAGTAGGGGGAGGGGAGATTTTGAAACTTGTGAAGTCCACATTGATACCGTTGGACTGCAGGGTTCCCAAGCGAAATATGAGGTGCTGTTCCTCCAACCTTCGGGTGGCATCGTTGTGGCACTGCAGGAGGCCCAGGATGGACATGTTGTCTGAGAAATGGGAGGGGGAGTTGAAATGGCTCGCGACTGGGAGGTGCAGTTGTTTAGTGCGAACCAAGTGTAGGTGTTCCGCAAAGCGGTCCCCAAGCCTCCCCAACTGCACCTGCACCTCCCAGTCGCGAACCATTTCTTAATGATTCTTAAGAAAGTCCTTAACCGCAATATCAAGATCAAAAAATGTGTAGTCCACAAAGAGCAAAATTAGAATTTTTTAAATGTGAAGAACAAGTTGAATTCAAACAAACTATTATTATTCTATTTATGTAGAGTTTCAGGGCACACTGATTAATAAATTTGCCTTTTTAAAATGATTCTATAATTAGTTTGCATATAAATACTCATTTTTCAGTAATCTGAAGTACCTCATGGCTGACTAAAGGAAAGAATAAGGGTCAGAAAACTGACCTTGAATGCATATATATGTGTGGGTGGTGAATGAAATATATGAAGAGAAGAAATTGCTAGGAATGGCTCTTTTGACAATATTTGGTTAGTCAATAAGATGGAAGGATTTTATGTTGTGTTGACCAGAAGATCTCAAATACATTTAGATCTCGAATTTGTTTTGTATTTTACTTCAGGCTTGATGTTAGCACAGTTTTCTACCTCATTTCTCTGAGGCAGAATAGCAAGAGCCGACGTTTTGCGCTCAGACCTGGTAATATGAAAGGATTTGTGTATTGTATAAATAGTGCCAAATTAAATCTTCAGCAAACATCAAGGTACTGATCAAGTTCATTGTGATACAATGTAGCCACAGTTGTCATTATATAGAAAGATGTTGTTTAAAGATTACAGTAAATCACATCCATGCACTATGTAATTTACCTTTGTTAGCAACTCACCCCTATACTATGAAACACAGATACAAACAGTACAACAGTAATAACAATTATATTTCTAAAAGTGACAAGTTAGCCTTCTTAATTTACACATGATATTATTAATACTGTTCTCTCTGGTTTCAATTTTCTCTCCTCTCATTTCCTGTTCTAGGTCTTTGTCCTTATATGTTTTATTTTCCATAATTAATCTGTTCTGTGCAAATATTTATTAATCTTATGTGGCTTTGTTTTCTTAACTAATCCTGCCCAAAAGCATCTCACTAGAAATTAATTAGAAAATGGCTGAAAGTGGATTTCAAAGAATATCCTTGCAACTAATTGCGGATGCAGTTAGGTTTGACTCACTCATGTTGTCAGGAAGACAAATTAAATATTTTATGTTTCTTTGGCAGTAACATGGAGATTCTTACAGGCAGAAAGCTGAGAATATTTGAACTCATGAGCAATTCAATTTGAAGGAATGTAGCCGAGATATCATTCTGTTTGTGTCACTTGTGTATCATGTTACCTGTTAAAACAATGTGCATATTTTACAATTAATGTTCTATACAGTGTGATGTAAACTGTGGAATATGTATCCATGATTTTTAATGTTAGCTGCAGTAAACTTGGATTTCTCTTTTCAGTGAGCAACTTGTGGGTTTTTCTGTGTGTCTGAAATTAATAATGAAATTGTAAGTAGTTCTGTACCCATGGCAATTTCTTACAAAACAGTTTTTAAGTCTGGCTGCAGAGTGAGTTGGTTTTGTGCACAGTTTGGACTTTAGTCAAAGCAATTAATTAAAAAATTAGTAGGTACAATAACAGTACTTCTGTAAAAATTTCCAACTGCGATCACAAAATGTTTTGCTGAAAGGAATTGACATGTATAATTAGCTAACTAGTGCCTACTTCAATGGAACTAGGTTTAGTCATTTATACTTGATGCAAGTGACTGAAGATGTGTCCACTGCAGTGGTTGTAACAAGGTCAGTCAGCTAGCTGTCTTAGAATATGAGTTTTCTGATTGGGTTGTTATTCTGGTCCAGTCAGGGAGCCTGGTTGACATAAAAAGGTTGAATGTCAGGGATATTGACACTCTGGGGCCTGACTCTGTATGAGGCAGTACTATAATCAAGGACTGTTCATGTGTAAATAAAGGATGATTTGGTGACGAGATACTGGCCTCTGTGGAATTACTTCATCCACATCAATTCTACCACCCATGATGGGCACAAGGTGAAATCTTCCCTGCGTCATTATGGAAAACAACTTAATAGATCATATCTGAACTGCAGGCTTCTGATATTCATAGTTTCAAGTTAAACCATTTTAAGATTTTAATGAAGTAACAAAGAGGGTTGATAAAGGTAATGCAGATGATATGGTGGACATGAACTTCCAAAGGTGTTTGATAAAGTGTCATATAACAACTTTGTCAGCAAAATTGAAGCCCATGCAATAAATGGAAAGTGATGGTGCAGATACAAGGTTGGCTGATTGCTAGAAAACACAGGCAGAGGCATGGCTCAAGTGTCAAATTAATATTTTGCACCCATCTTTACCAAGGAAGCAGATGCTCCCCAGGCCATGGTGACAGAGGAAGAAACTCAGTCACAACAGCGTTCAAAATTGATAGGAAGATATTGGATAAGCTGTTGGTACTTAGATTTGACAAGGCATCTGGGTCAGATAAGATGTATCCAAGGATACTGAAGGAAGTGAGAGTGGAAATTATAGAGGTATTGGCATAATCTTTCAGTTTTCCCTGGACTTGGGATGGTGTCAGAGAATTGCAGGATTTCAAACATTATGCCATTGCTCCAAAAAATTAGTCATAAGAATCAGCATAGTAAGTCGGCGGCATGCAGGCTAACTCACAGCACCAGGGACCTGGGTTCAATTCCAGCCTTGGCTGACTGCCTGTGTGGAGTTTGCACATTTCTCCCATGTGTCTGCATGGGCTTTTGCCAGGTGCTCCAGTTTCCTCCCACCATCCAAAGATGTGCAGGTGAGATGGATTGGCCATGCTAGATTATCCTGTCGTGTGCAGGGTTCTGTAGGTTAGGTAGATTAGCCATGATAAATGTGGGGTTACGGGGATAGGGTGAGGGAGGGATGCTCTTCAGATGATCGATGCAGACTTGATGGGCCAAATGCCCTTCATCCGCACTGTAGAGATTTTGTGATTCTACAAAGACCAGTCAGTTTTACTTTGGTGGTAGGGAAGCTTCCAGAAATAGTGTTCTGAAATTTCCAATGGCCTATAGTCATTTCTGCAGCATAGCTGGGAGTTGCACATCTGGACCCTGCAGAACCCAGGTCATGGTAGATACTGAGGGAATTGCCTGGGAAATTGAAGATTACAAAGAGTAATTCTCCTGCAGCTGGAATCAATCAAATATGTCCATTTAAATCAGACAATTTGGAAGGTTCTGTTGTAGTTAACTAAATGGTTACTCAGAAACATTAGACAACTATTGTAACTCCTGATTAAATATTAAACGGACTCTCAGCTTACCAAAAACCTCTCCCAAGTATACTCCGAATACCCGGAGATATTGACCTGATAACTCTCTCCCCACCATCGCACCCAAAACTTCTCAATCCTACCCCTAGCCAGTGGACTCGACACCCACCTCTCCTCCAGAAACAACCCACAACCTCTTTTGGGCCACTGAACCTGACAACCAGCAGCATCCCTCCACTTGGGACCCACCAACTCTCCTGCTGTTGGACCTAATGTACCCCTGTCTGCCTGGGGCCTGATAACCCCTACCTCTGTCTGGGACCCCACAGAAACCTGTCTGTCTGGGACATGATACAAACTCTCTCCCTTCAGAACGCATCTACACTGTGCTGCCAGCACCCGACAAATCCCACCCCTGGTACTGCACTCATTCACCCAGTACTCAACACCCTTCTGTTGGATATAACAACAGCCCCTTTGCCAGACCCGGCATGGTAAGCTAGAAAGATGCACATTAATGAGGTGAGATTTGCAGTTAATAAGGTGTCCAACAAGCAATACTCCCCTTTAACAGGCTCACTGTTACCCAGTGAGGTATTTGCTTCGACACCTGGCAGATACATAAAAATACAGCAACTTGATCCTGACCTGGAGATTGGCCTTGTCTGAAAATCATAAGGTACCTTATGGTGAAACTCATTGTGAAAAAGGTCAAGAACCAGAGAATGTCAGCTTAAGGAGACAGGCAAACGAAACAACAGCTATGCGGGAAAAATCTTGTTTACACAGTATTTGGTTAGAATTTCAAATGCACTGCTTGAGAATATGGTGGACAAGGAGCGAATCAAATCTTTTCAAAGAAAAAGTATACTTATCTGAAGAGAGATTAAAAAATGGAGGACTATGAGGAAAAGGCAGGAAATGAAAATTGTACGCTGTGTTGGTAGAGAGCAGGTACATCATGACAAGCTGAATGGTCTCTTCTGTGCTCTAACCCTCCTATGATTCTATGAGTCACCTTTCATGGTCTGATTGGCAGAAGATCCATCAGGCCTTCTGTGGAAGATGCAGTCCGGGCCTTTTGTTGGCTCTCTAGCCAAAAAGAAAGACCCTGCTGCCAATGAAGATTCCTTCCTCTGTTTCCAATTGCCCTGGAATACAATAACTTGGAAGCTGAGCATGAGAAAATATGTTCAAATATTCATTGCTCAACGCTGAGGTACAGAGAGGAAAGGGTCTATGGCTAGAGATTGCCACATCCTGTATGTAGGGTAATTCTGTCTGAATAAGTGACAGGAAGATTACCAGTAACAAAGACTGATATACTCTACTGTTTTCATTGGTCATTCTTCATCATTACTTGTGTGCACATTTGAGGATACCCAAGCTCAGCTTTTTGACACCTATGTTAAAGCTCGCTGCGTTTAGGCATATGAACTGAACCATGCATTGGAACAGAGTGCACTCTACATTGGAAAATACAGCTATTTGTTTGAATTTCTCAGTGACTTAATTTGGAGGCTTTAAACCAAGAAACTGTTTATCGAGGGCTACATGCTTATTTTAAACGAGATTCAGATCTCACACACTGTTAGCCATAGTTATTCATGTTTAAAATAGAATTAACAAATACCAAGATATTGAAAATATTACACAAATCTCAAATTACACATGAAGCACACATTTAAAATTATAAGCAGAGATATAAAATAGGATGTCATCATCTCACCATTGTGTTTCAGAATCACGGCCATGTAATCCGGGGAGTAGGTGCTAATATACAGGAGAATGCTGGGCGTGTTTGTTGTGCTGAAACTGAAAACCAGATCTTCTTTGGTCAAGGTAAGGTTGGGGTTTACTGCCTGTGGTGCTCTCTTGAAGTCCTTAGGAATGTCCATAGGAGACTGGAAGTTGTAGCGTATCCATGTCCCAGCCTCAAAAAACCCACCAACGTCTGCAAAAGTGATTAATATTAGAAAAAACTTTATGAAAACTGTTTACTCTTAGCAGAAGCAAAAATCAGCTTCATTCTATCAAAGAAACAAGTCTCAAATGGGTTAGCCATGACATGTCTAATATTTTGTTTACTGATCTGAATATTTTACTGTTTCTTTACCCTACATTCAGCAGTTGAGTTGACGGGCAATGGTTTTTCCTGATAAATGTTGAAGCAATAGAAGAAGATTCTTTTTGTGTTGAAGGGGAGCTACCAAGTAAAGGTCATAAAGTCCATGGCGATTGTATAGACATTACACATAACAGATGGCCTCTTCGATCATGTGGAAACAAATTGAGTTTGTAGTTGTCTAAACCTTCAATGACAGAGTGATTGCAGTATAAGACTAATGTAAAGCTTGGACAATTATTCATGTGACTATTATGGAGGGCAGTAATCTAGCTTAGATGAACAGCCTGTAGACTGCCTGGATAACATATATATTAATCGATGCCAGGTTATAATCCAACAGATTTATTTGAAATCACAAGCTTTCAGAGTATTGCCCCTTCGAAGGGGCAACGCTTCGGAAACTTATGATTTCAAACAAATCTGCTGAACTATAACCTGGTGTTATCTGATTTCTGAATTTGTCCACCCCAGTCCAACATTGGCAACTCCACATCATATATATTAATCACATAGTTACAATAAAAGGGATCGGTAAATGGCCATAAATCGATTACACTCTTTCGGATTAAAGTAGAAAACACTATTAGCCCGCCTCTCTGTTTCGTCTGCCTATAAAAGGCACCAACATTTGGCCAAATGTTCTCTGATTGCAATTGGATTTTTAAAAATTGTTTCGCTGAAATAGAGAAAATCAAGCAAGATGAATCGCACATCTGGAAAACAACCCATTTGACTTTGCTGTTTGTGCTGTGTAGAAGAGTATTTCATGCTTCAGTGCAGTGAGAAGTATGTCTGCCCACATAGTGCTCACAGGAGAACACAAATTTGTCACAAGTTTTTCAATAGTAGTTGATTTGAAATGCTCAAATAGAAGGTTCCACTCAATTTAACTCACTGTTTACATTCTGATGCACTGCTTCTGTGGTAGTTTGGGCAAATTCAATCAGTTTTGTCATGAATTTCTCTTGACCCTTGTAAAAATTGTAATGACCTCAATACGCCTAAATTAAACAATATAAACATTCTCCCTCCATTCATACATTTTGATGTGAAAATCAAGTACAAAACTACTACTAATTTTGGAGAATTTTTGATTTCATTACTTAAAGTATCTCATTACTGCTCATTTTGTATCCCGTGCCTATTGCTTTGTTCCTAATTTGAGAGCTTTGAGACCAATTATGGTATCATTATTTCTGCCCTAACTAGATTCAGCAATCTAACATAGATTCAGTATGGTGTTGCCTTCTTGTGTTTAATGTGTAGCAATCCATTTGAGTAACCATTACCTATGCTTGTCTTCTACCTTTGTCTATAGAAGGTTAATACATGTGCTCGTAATGATAGATTTATTAAAAATATGAAAAACTCCAAAAAGACTCCAATACGGTTTTATCTAATTACCCAATTGAGTAGGTCTCAATAGACCTTGGATCAATTTGTGGTTAGGTCCAATATCAGGATATAAGATTTGAAAATGCAGATATCTATAATGGGCATTATTCCAATTTATCATCATTTTGTTTGATTTTCACCACAGGATAATGATGTCATTTGCTTTAGTTATGGTCAATTTATGTGATTTATGGATACCTGTATTCTTAATTAAAATTAAAATGAGATCTCATTATAATTGTTCTGCATTAAACATCATCCAGTAACATAGCAGTTTCACCTTTGGTGACAACTGCAAATTAGGTTAAAAGGATTGGTATGCTATTTCTGTAAAACAACACTGGGTACAGATGAATGTCAAGGCACTACTGAGGTGTTTATTAGTTTCCTTAAAATTATGCACAGTGTGAATCATTGACTTTTTTTATATTCGACAGGGTCATAGTTCAAGAATCTCAGTATATGCTTCAGTATATAAATGAAGGAGAAATATAATATGGCAATAAACTCGTTTGCAATGACTGAAAAATGTTCATAGAATCACAGAATTACTATGATGCAGAAGGAGGCAGTTTAGCCATGGTGTCAATACTAGCTTTCTGAGCACTTCGGCTTTGTGTTCATCTCATGCCCTTTATCTGTAACCTGGCACATTGCTTCCAATCAAATAGTTATCTAATGCTCTCTCTATTGTCCATTGCTTCATTATGAGTGTCTTTAACTATACAATAAATTTGTGTATTGTCAGTCAAATGCCTGAAGATCAACGATTCAAGAATATATTAAAATTCCAATTACTTCACAATGGATGATTTTGCATTATTAAGGAAATATTGCAGTAACAGTTGTTCTATGTTTCCAAGCAAATGATGTGACAATGGGCTAGATTTTCCTGTGGGCTTCTGAAGCATGCTTTTAGACTTCAATGTCAATTAGAAGCATGCATGAATCAGAAGCAGTCATTCATTGTGATTTCCCTTGGAGTGTTCAATTGATGGCTACAGCGCAGGATTACTGCGCAATTAAGGATGGGCACGTTATATAAGGTGGAGGATCATTCAAGATCTTTCCAGCTTAAAAACAGCATCAGGGTTCAATGGGAAGCAAATGAGGGAAAGCCACTTTGAAATGAAAGGACCCTTGCTCCAAACGTTCAAAGTTTAATAAAAAATGGCCTTTCTAGCCAGGTGACCACTGTATTGGGGACGGCTATGAGAGGAGACCTTTTGCAGGGAGACATATGGCTGTGGGAAATGGTTCAATGCATCTGCATTTGCTACTTGACCACCCAGATAGTGTTCCAACTTGCAAGTACATGCATTTAGTATTAGAGCCCATTGCTAACTTTGGCTGGAAACTATTGGCAGTACTGCCTTGTCCTCTTTAAGTAGACCTAGCAGGGGTTTGTGGTCCGTTATTATTACAAATTCACATCCGTAAAGGTATTGGTGGAAAGTCCTGACTCCAATATGACTGCTAAACCCTCCTTCTCTATCTGGGCATATTTATGCTCTGCATTAATCATTGTCTCAAATGCATATACTACTGGGCATTCTGTCACCAATGAGCCAATTCTAACCCGATGTTGTACAGGGATGCATTGCATTTCAATTCTAGATCTCGCTTGGGATCATCATGTGCCAACACCTGAGAGGATGATAGCTGTTTCTTCACTTCCCTGAAAGCTCTGGCTTGGCTATGCAACCATTTACAAGGCTGACCTTTTTTTAAGAGTTGATGCAAAGATGTCAAGATGGAGGCCAGGGTATGTATAAACTTACCATAATAATTCACTAACCCAAGGAAAGACCTAAGCTCTGGTACAGATGTGCAAGCCAGAACAACTTTGATCGCTCTCGTTTTAACTTCCAATGGGTGTAACTCAGTCTTGTCGACACTGTCACCGAAATAGATCATTTGGGGTGCCTGGAACACACACTTTTCCCTTCTAAGGTGTACGCCTGTCTTGGGGACATGTCTAAGTCCAGATTTCTAAGTGCTGTTTATTGGTCTTCCCTGTTATTAGTACATCATCTGGATAAATGGCAACCTGGGATAGACCTTGTAAAATGTTATCCATTGTCTGCTGAAAAATTGCATAGGCTGACGATACCTGAAATGGCAGTCTTGTACAATGGTACAAACCCTTAATGGTACTAATTGTAGCATATTTCTGGGAATCCTCATCTAACTGCAATGGCAAGTACACATGGCTCATGTCCAGCTTTGTGAAGCATAGCACCCTGCCAGCTTTGTGTATAAATCCTCTATGCGAGGGATTGGGAATTTATCCAGCTGTGAAAAGCAGTTTATTGTTTGTTTAAAATCCCCACAAAAGTGAACTGACCCATCAGGCTTCACAATCAGCGTGATTGGTGCTGCTTATTCCGCAAACTGGACTGGTTTGATGACTCCTTTGCTTTCCAGCCTTCTGATTTCTGCCTCTACTTTTGCCCATAAGGCAAATGGCACTGGATAGGCCTTGCAGAATCATGGAATTGCTTCCTGGTCAACATGTAAGTTGGCTTTGTCTCCTTTGATACCAGCTGCCCCAGGATAATTAACGTTGTAGTGGGGATCATAAACAGCCTTCAAATCCTTTATATGCATGTGCTAATGACCTCTTTACATTGACATGACATAGCACATTTTCTTCATCCATATGGCAGGTGGCATACTTCCAGCTCAAAACGAATGTCTGCCTGCCACACAGGAGGCTTAGTAACAAATAGAGTAGACAGCCAAATTTCAAGACTTATGATTTTCCAAGAAGTGAATCCCAGATTCGGACTTTAAGTTTGCAAATTGGGATTGTGCATATAATCTAGCATTTCCCGTAATATACGAGATGACAGGTACCAACACCTGCACTCCATCTGCTAAATTAAAAGTAAAATCATCCTGCATTTGAGCTTGCTTACATACTACAGGCCTGAATATTACACTGTCCATGCCATACTATTGACAGGTAAGAGTAAGTATTCTGCTCTTTGACTGAGGAACCAAAAGAGTAGGGGTGAAAATCTGGAAATTGTCTTATGTGCATCAAGACACACTCTCAAGGTGATTTTGTGGATCCTAGCCCAGTTTCCAAAATCCACACATCAACCCTCCCCAGGATGTCCAAATCATGGGGTTACCCGAATCCAGGATCCATTGCTCTATTTTTGAGATTTCTTGCGGACTCAAGTGTACCCACTACCAAGCTCTGGTGCTGCTTGAACTGCCAATCGGATCGGCCAGCAGCTCTCGAGGTTGGGACTTCATCCACTGAGGATCAGAAGTCAAAGCCAGCATTGTGTCACAACTGCAGGATAGACCTTTTGTTAAAGTCAGTTAAGTCCATGTTGTGACTGGTTGATGGAAGGGGAAGGGTGATGGAGTTGGTGGGGGTGGGGGAGGCATTAATTTGCCCTCACCATGAAGTTCAGCATGCAAGTCCTATATATCTAAGGTTTTGGAGTAGATTTGTAGCTCTGGTTGTGGGTGTTGAGGTTGTTGAGGTTGGTTGGCTCGCCGAGCTGGTTTCTTGTTTCGCAGACGTTTCGTCACCATGCTTGGTATCATCCTCAGCGCAGCCTCTGATGAAGCGTCGGTGTGTTTTCCCTCCTGGTTTTTAAACTCTGGGGTCCGTTGAGCTGGGTTGCCTCACTTCCGGGTTTCCTTCGTAGTGGAATGTATATAGGGTCGAGATCGATGTGTTTATTAATGGCATGCTTCGTGGAATGCCATGCTTTCAGGAATTCTCGTGCCTGTCTCTGCCTAGCCTGTCCAAGGATCTTGGTGTTGTCCCAGTCGAAGTGGTGGTTCTCCTTGTCCATGTGGATTGAGATGAGTGAGTATTGGTCATGTCCTTTTGTAGCCAATTGGTGTTCATGTACTCTTTGTTAGTCTCCTTCCTGTTTGTCCGATGTGGTGTTTCTCACAGTCTCTGCAGGGGATCTTGTAGATGACATTGGTCCTGTCCATGGCGGGGACGGGTCCTTGGTTCGGGTGAACAGTTGTCATAGGGTTGACGTGGGCTTGTGTGCCACTCTATCAGAGTGGACCAATGTCATCTTCAAGGTCCCCTGCAGAGACTGTGAGAAACACAAATCGGACAAACAGGAAGGAAACTAACAACAAGAGTACATGAACACCAATTGGCTACAAAAAGACACGACCAATACTCACTCATCTCAATCCACATGGACAAGGAGAACCAGCACTTCGACTGGGACAACACCAAGATCCTGGGACAGGCTAGGCAGAGACAGGCACGAGAATTCCTGGAAGCATGGCACTCCACGAAGCATGCCATTACAAACACATCGATCTCGACCCCATATACATTCCACTACGAAGGAAACCCAGAAATGAGGCAACCCAGCTCAACGGACCCCAGAGTTTAAAAACCAGGCGGGAAAACATACCGACGCTTCATCGGAGGCTGCACTGAGGATGTTACCAAGCATGGTGACGAAACGTCTGCGAAACAAGAAACCAGCTTGGCGAGCCAACCAACCTCAACAACCTCAAAGTCCTTTATATGCCTATACAAGAACAGTGGTGCACTGTAAGGCATAATGCTTTTGCCCTTTTAAGAGGAGACATTTAATCTTATCCTGATGCCTTGGGGAACCTGTTTATACACTAAATAAACGAAGCAAAAGGGTAAAGCAAATATGCTTTTCATTAACATTATTGAAAATCGTGACTACAACAGTGTTCTTAAATTGGCTGTCAAATATTATTGCAATCACAATGATGCATAAACCTGGGACTGCAGCATATCAGGAAAAACACCACAGATGCCTAAAAGTAAGGTGCCAACCTGGTTAAGTTACATAGAGTCATAGAGATGTACAGCACGCATACGGACCCTTCAGCCAAACTCTTCTGTGCTGACCAGATATCCTAAATTAATCTAGGGCCATTTGCCAGCATTTAGCCTATATCCCTCTAAACCCTTTCTATTCATATACCCATCCAGATGACTTTTAAATGTTGTCATTGTACCAGCCTCCACCACTTCCTCTGGCAGTTCATTCCATACACACACCACACTCTGCATGAAAATGTCACCCCCCATGTCCCTTTTAAATCTTTCCCCTCTCACCTTAAAGCTATACCCTCTTGTTATGGACTCCATGCCTGTCATGATTTTATAAACCTCTATAGGGTCACCCATCAACCTCCGATGTTCCTGGGAAAATAGCCCCAGCCTATTCAGGCTTTCCCTATAGCTCAAACTCTCCAACGCTGGCAACATCCTTGTAAATCTTTTCTGATCCCTTTCAAGTTTCACAACATCTTTCCTACAGGAGGGAGACCAGAATTGAATTCAGTATTCCAAAAGTGGCTTAACCAATGTCCTGTACAGCCAACTCCTGTACCCAATGCACTGACCAATAGAGGCAAGTGTACCATACACCTAAATAAAAACTGAAAGAACTGCGGATGCTGTAAATCAGGAACAAAAACAGAAGTTGCTGGAAAAGCTCAGCGGGTCTGGACGCATTTGTGAAGAAAAAAAATCAGAGTTAATGTTTCGGCTCCTGTTCTGAGGAAGGGTCATCGGATCTGAAGTGTTAACTCTCATTTTTACTTCACTGATGCTGCCAGACCTCCTGACCTGAGAAGGTGCCATACACCTTCTTCATTAGCCTGTATACCTGCGACTCCACTTTCAAGGAACTATGAACCTACACCCTGAGGTCTCTTTGTTCAGCAACACGCCCCATTAAGTGTATAAGTCCTGCCCTGATTTGCCTTTCCAAAATGCCCTCCTCATTTCCCTCTTGAGTAAACTCCTACTGCCTTTATACTCTCGGGAGTTACTCAATCTTAGCTGTCTATACCTGACATATGCTTCCTTCTTTTTCTTGACCAGAGCTTCAATTTTTCTAGTCATCCAGCATTCCCTACACCTACCAGCCTTGCCCTTCACACTAACAGGAACATTCTTTCTATGAACTCTCGTTATTTCATTTTTAAAGGCCTCCCACTTTCCAACAATCCCTCTCCTTATGAATAGCCTCTCCCAATCAACACGTTAAAGTTCCTGTCTAAAACTGTCAACATTGGCCTTCCTCCAATTTAAAACTTTAATTTTTAGATCAAGTCTATCCTTTTTCATCACTATGTTAAGACTAATAGAATTATGATCACTGGCCCCAAAGTGCTCCCCCACTGACACATCAGTCACTTGCCCTGCCATATTTCCCAAGAATAGGTCATGTTTTGCGTTTTCTCTACTAGGTACATCTATATACCGAATAAGAAAATTTTCTTGTACGTACTTAACAAATTCCTCTCCATCCAAGCCCTTAGCACTATGGCTGTTCCAGTCTACATTTGGAAAGTTAAAATCCCCTACCATTACAACCCTACTATTCTTACGGATAACTGAAATCTCCCTACAAACTTGCTTCTCAATTTCCTGTTGACTATTGGGGAGGTCTACAGTACAATCCCAATAAGGTGATCATCCCTTTCTTATTCCTCAGTTATATATGCTAAACAGTGGAAACAGCTTGTGATAGAGCTAAGTGATTGCACAAATAATAGATCACATGAAAACTCTGCAGACCTGACACATCGAGTTGTGAATGCGATGGATGATCAAACAACTGATTGGGAGACAAAGCTCCAAAAATATCTCCATCCTCAATGATGGTGGAGCCCAGCGTGCAGGTGCAAAGAACAAGGCTGCAACATTTACAACCACCTTCAGCCAGAAATTCTGAACAGATAAGGAGTCTCAGCCTTCTCTCAAGTTGCCAAGATTTTATCCAATTTGATTTTGTACGTTGCGTACATTATCTTCGCCTTCGTTAATCTTGACACAGTACAAAAGGAGGGAGATTATTCTGAACCTGTTTAAAACATTAGTTAGAGCTCAGTTGGATTATTGTGTACAGTTCTGAGTGCCACATTTTGGGAAGGCAGTAAAATCATTGGAGAGAGTGCAGAGGACTTTATGCACAGAGTTCTAGGAAGAAGAAACATCAGTTGTGAGGCTAGTATGAAGAAGTTGACATTGTTTTTCTGTGGCAGGAGGAGGCCAAGAGGAGATCTGATTGAAGTTTTCAAAGTCATGAGAGGTCTGAAAACAGCAAACAGAAAGAACTGAGAGATAGTAAGAACTGCTGATGCTGGAGTCAGAGATAACACAGTGTGGAGCTGGAAGAACACAGCAGGCCAGGCAGCAACAGAGGAGGAGGAAAGTTGACGTTTTGGGTCAGGACCCTTCTTCAGAAATGGGGAAGGGGAAGCTCCCTTCCCCCTCCCCCATTTCTGAAGGAGGGTCCCGACCTGAAACGTTAACTTTCCTGCTCCTCTGATGCTGCCTGGCCTGCTGTATTCCTCCAGCTCCAAACAGAAAGAATTGATCCCACTCAAAAATATATCAAGACTGAAACAGTATAGATTTAAAGATTTGCAAAAGAAGTAAATATGATGGGGTAACTTACATTTTCACAAAGCAGGTGGCTCAGGTCTGGTATGCATTGCCTGGAAGTCTGGTGCAGGCAGGTTGAATTGAGGCATTCAGGAGAAAATTAGATGAAGGTTTAATAAAGATAATGCACAGAGTTATATGAAAGGGCATGGGAAGGACAATAAGTCATGAAGATGATCAGTGTTTCATCCATCACAAGTCTGAAGTATGTATATTCAGTATGAATTCCATCAGGGCCACTCAGCCTTTGACCTCATTGCTCCAAATATGTGCAAAAGAACTGAACTCTGATCACTGAATTTGAGAGAACTGTAAACTGTGAGGAGGACAGTGAGGAACTCTGAAAGAATACTGACAAGTTGGTGCAGCAGGCAGGTGGCAGATGAGGTTCAAAGCAGAGAAATGTGAGGTGATACACTTTGGTCATAAGAACAGTGAAAGAAAATGTAAAATACAGGGTGCAGTTATAAACTTGGTGCAGGAACGGAAGGACCAACATGCATATGTGCACAGAACATTGAAGGTGACAGGACAGATGGAGAGAGCAACCAATGAAGTATACAGGTCTGGCAGCAGCTGTATAGAAAAATCAGAAGTTAATGTTTTGGGTCGAAGGGTCACAGGGAGTTTTTCTTCTTTATTCATTTATGGGCTGAGGGCATCTCTGGCTAGACAGTAGTTATTGCCCATCCCTGATTGTCCAGAAGGCAGTTAAGAGTCAACCACATTGCCTTGGGTCTGGTGTCACATGTAGGCCAGACCAGGTAAGGATGGCAGTTTCCTTCCCTAAAGAACATTAGTGAATCAGATGCGTTTTTCTGACAATCAACATTGGATTCATGGTCATCATTAGATTCTTATTTCCAGATATTTATTGAATTCCAATTCCACTATCTGCCGTGGTGGGATTTGAACCCAGGTCCCCAGAATGTTATCTGGGTTAACAGTTCAGTGATAATACCACTAGGCCATCGCCCCCCACCCTATACAGTAGGGGGCTGAGGACGCATCCTTGGGGAGCTCCAGTGTTGAGTGTTATTGTGGAGGAGGTGCAGTTACCTATCCTCACTGATTGTGGCCTATGGGTCAGAAAGCTGTGCATCCAGTTGCAAAGGTGGAGCCGAGACCAAGGTCACACAGTTTTGAGATCAGTCTGGTGGGGATAATGGTGTTAAAGGCAGTGCTGTAGTCAACGAGCAGGAGCCTCACGTAGATGTCCTTAATGTCCAAATATTCCAAGGGTGAGTGCAGGGCTACGGATATGGCATGCTCTGTGGATCTGTTATGTTGCTAGGCAAACTGTAGGGGATTGAGGCAGTTGGGAGACTGGAGCTGATGTGGGCCATGACCAGCTTCTTGAAGCACTTTATGATTATTGAAGTCAGAGTTATTGGGCATTAGTCATTAATGCACACTGCATGTGTTTTCTTGGGTAGGGGATGATGGTGGTCTTCTTGAAGCAGGTGGGGACTTCGGCTTGTAGGAGGGAGAGGTTGAAGATGTCAGTGAATACCTCCTTTGACATTCATTGGCAATACTATTATTGAGTACTTCACAAACAGCAACTCAAGGGTTATCATTGACCAGAATTTTAACTGGACTAGCAGCCATAAATACAATGATTACACATGCAAGTCAGAGGTTGGGTATTCTGCAGAAATTATCTCATCTCCAGACTCCCTAATGTGGTTCCCACCAACTGCAAGGCACAAGTGTTGAGTATGATGGAATTTTTCTGCTTGCCTGAATGTGTGAAACTCCAATAACACTCAGGAATCTCAATCATTAGCACAAAACACACAAAATTTTGTCCATTACAATAAGCACTTACTCCCTCTGTCACTAGTGCGCAGTGGCAGCAGTGTGTACCATTTACGAGGTGCACCGCAGCAACTCACTAAGGCTTCTTTGATAGCACTTCCCAAGCCTGGGACCTCTGCCACCCAGAAAGACAACGCAGTAGATGCTGGAAAGCATGGCCACCTGCAAGTTGCCTTTCATGCCACCCATCATTTCTCAGAGGCTCGGAAAAGTTCTGGAATTCCTCTTGTAACAGAACTGTGGGTACACATGAACTGCAGTTGTTCAAGAAGGAGACTCAACATCATGTATTCAAAAGCAATTTGAATAGAGATGGGCAACAATCATTTACCACACCAGTAACGCTTATATCTTATTAGCAAATCTTTAAAAATATTTTGCAGTCATTTCATTAATTCATATATTCATGGGTGGAATATTTCATTGCCTTATTAGAATATTCTAAATTAGCAAATTTTTATTGTTAAATTATTCAATAATTCAAAGATGGTGATGTTGGTTATTAATGTTGATACATACTGCTTATCTCGGAGGAACATGCCTGCAATGATATTAGAGTTTCATCCCAAATTCAAGGTGTTTGACCCCAAATCAGACATTCGGATCCAAGGTGTAATCACCCTGTTCCCTTGGGGTCGCTTCATGACTTAGCTGTATACCAAACATGGATCACTTACTTCATATTGCCTCCTCTTCAAACTGTTCTCTAATAAAAGAATGGATGATCCGGAATTTAAACGCGTGTTTAATGTAATATGCTTACATCTCATTGACTGCATACTCAGTTAGAAACAGGACATCTGCATGCAAAAGAAATGCTTTTATAATCCTAAATCAAACTCACAAATATATCCCATGTTCAATTCCATTCTGTTGTTTGTGATAGGCATTCTCAGGTTGTTCCACAAGAAAGGCAACAGCTGTATCAGCATTTGGCATAGTTGACATGAAGCCAAGTGAATTCACTGCGCATTTATATTTTAAATCCATATTAAGTATTTTGTAATGTGCAGTTGGAGCTTCATGGTGCAGAGGGAAGGATTTTGGAAACTCCACTTCTGTAAACTAAAATTTTCCTTGCCAGAAATGTAAATATACAAATGTTAGTTGAGCAGGATTAACATAATATGCTGCACATGACCTAGTCTTTGCTGGCTCTATTTTGTTCAGGGTATCTATAGAATAGGTCTGTTAAACGACTTATTATCTCTGAAAATGTTGCATATTTGTGAAATAAACCCTTTGACAGGTCTTCTTAAATTAGATTTTTTTAACTATAAAAATTTTGCGCACAATTTTATGTGCCTGGTGATTGCTGCTGTAAAACTCTGCAGTTTAATTATTTAAATTTTGGTTCATATTTACATTTGTGAATTGAGGAGGATTTATACATAATGACTGACCATTACTTGAACTGTCTCGTAATTGTTAGTTCAAAATAACAAGCTGGAGTGACTCAGTTTCACTTCAGTTTTTTTTGTTCTTGCCAAGTGTTCTGCTATACAATAACTGGTATTACCCATCTGATGATAGGATTCTAGGGTGTCTTCAGGGGCAGAATTGTTGTGTTCTGTCTTATGGTCAGATGTCAATAAGCTTTTAAGAGACATGCTTATAATATGATCACTGCATCATTGCATGTGGCCTGAGGGTATAAAGGTCTCATATTACATCTTACCTCACATCACTCGAAGCATGACACCCCTCTGTTGTAACCTGTTGGAGGAATGTCATGTGTACACATAATAGTTTGTTGTAAAATATGCTGATTTCTTCAATACCATTACATCCACATCTAATTTCTTATGTTACAGGAGATAATGTTAGTATTGTGGAACAGATAAAATAATTTGACGGAGGTGCATGAATCATAATAAGGCAAGTGCGCAGCCTCTTTTCAGAAAGGTCTGGTGAACCACAAGCCAATCAAGCAGTGGTGAGACCAGCAGTGGGCTTTTGCCTGGAAGAAAGTCAGAAGGGCAGAAGTCTTGCTGACAGAGAGGTATTGGCCAATCAGAGGCAATAGAGTCCCAGGATCTCAAAGCATCCCAGGCCACAGGAAGTAATATTGGTGATGGGGTGGCATTGTAAGGTTGGATGCTGAGTGCTGGATGCTGAGAATTTTGCATAGGCACAACTTTATGTAAGTTGAATCCATGAAATGCTATCAGCACTGGTTTGGAATAATCAAATCTTGAGGCGACTCAAGCGTGGAGGGGGGTTTTTACAGTGAATGAGCTGGAGTAAAGTTGGAGTTGGGCAATATTATGGAAGTGGAATTAAGGAGCCTTAGTGATGGTGCAAATATGTGGTTAGAAGCTCAAGCTGGAGTCATACATGGCACAGTGGCTCAGTGGTCAGCACTGCTACCTCACAGTGCCAGAGACCTGGGTTCAATTCCACTCTTCTGCACATTATTCCCCCTATGTGTGTGGGTTTCCTCCCACAGTCCAATGATGTACAGGGTAGGTGGATTGGCCATGCTAAGTTGCCCCATAGTGTCCAAGGATGTGTAGTTTAGGTGAGTTAGCCATGGAAAATGCAGGGTTACAGGGAAAGGGTAGGGGGATGGTTCTGGGTGGGATGGTCTTCAAAGGGTCAGTGTGGACTTGTTGGGCTGAATGCCCTGTTTCCACACTTTAGGGATTCTATGATTTTATACGACAGTAACGCTGTGACCAGGGAAGAGAGTTTGAGCCAGGAATAGATTCTGAGACATGGATGAACTGGGAGATCCACTCACTACTGAAGTCCAGGTCTGATGCATACAAGTCAGGCAACCCTGACCTATACAGGAAATCCAGGTATGACCTTTGTAAGGCCATGAGAGATGACAAGAGGCAATACTAAAGTAAGCTTGAGACCCAGAGAAACCACATGGACACCCATCGCTTATGGCAAGGCTTATATAATGTAACGGGCTACAAAGCAAAGTTGAACAGGGTTGCAGGCAACAGTACATCCCTACCCAACAAGCTCAATGCATTCCATGTTCGCTTTCAGCAGAGGGCCTGTGAAACAGTGTCACCTATCCCAGCTGCTTCGGAGGCACCTGTACTCACTGTCACCGCCGCAAATGTTATTTTGGCCTCGTTGAGAGTGAACCCATTGAAAGTGACCGGTCTGGATGGAGTCCCCAACTGTCACTCAGCTCCTGTGCAGACCATCTGGTGGGAGTCTTCACAGACATCTTTAACCTCTTTTTACTCTGATCTGAAGTCCCCACTTGCTTCAAGAAGCCTACCATCATCCTGGTGCCAACGAAAAATCATGCAGCAACCCTCAATGATGACCGCTCAGTGGCTCTAATCTTCATAATTATGAAGTGCTTCAAGAGGTTGGTCACGGCTCACATCAACTCCAGCCTACCAAATTGCCTTGATCCTTTGGAATTCACCAACTGGCGCAATAGGTCCCTGCAGATTCCATCTCCCTGGCCCTGATCTAATCCCTGGAACATCTGGGTTACAAGGCTACCTACAACAGGTTCCTACTTATTGACTACAGTTCCACCTTCAACACCATAATTCCAAACAAGCTCATCTCTAAACTCTGAGACCTAGGTCTCGGCTCCCCACTCTGTAACTAGATCCATGACCTCCTGACTCATAGGCTGCAATCAGTAAGAATAGGCGATAACATCTCCTCCCCATAATCCTTAACACCGGTGCCCCATAACGTGTATACTCAGCCCCCTACTACACTCCTTATACACTCACGGCTGTGTGGCCAAATTCTGCCCCAACATTTGCTGATGACACCACTGTTGTAGGTCAGCTGTCAACCAATGATGAGACAGAATACTGGAAAGAAATTGAGTGCTTAGAGGGTACGGTGTAAAGACAACAATCTCTCCATCAACATCAGCAAAATAAAGGAGCTGTCATTGACTTCAGGAAGTGGAATGGAGGGAACGCTCCTGCCTGCATCAATGGTGCTGAGGTGAGATGGTTGAGAGTGTCAAGTTCCTGGGAGTGTTGATCACCAACAATCTGTCCTGGTTGACCCATGACGACGCGACAGTCAAGAAAGCACAACAATGTCTCTACTACCTCAGGAGGCTAAGAAAATTTGGCATGTTCACAAGGACTCTTACCAATTTTTATAGATGCACCACAGAAAGCATACTCTCGGGATGCATCACAGTGTGGTATGGTAACTGGTCTTCACAAGACTGCAAGAAGCTATAGAGAGTCTTGAACACAGCCCAGTCCATCATGCAAAGCAGCCTTCCATCTATTGATTCCATCTATACTTCCCACTGCCTCAGGAAAGCAATCAACATAATCAACGATGCCTCCCAGTCCAGTTACATACTCTTCCACCCTCTTCCATTGGGCAGAAGATATATAAGTTTGAATACACGAACAAACGGATTCTATAACAGTATCTTCCCTGCTGTTATCAGACTTTTGACTGGACCTCTCAAATTTTAATTCTGACCTCTATCTCTCTCTGCACCTTCTCTGTGGGTGTCACACTGTATTCTGCACTTTGTTCTGGTCCCCTGGTACAGTTTGTATGGTATAATCTGCCTGTATAGCATGCAAAACAACACTTTTGACTATATCTCGATACATGTGACAACAATAAATCAATGAAATCAATGAAATATCAATGAATCAAAGACACTGGCCTCAGTTTTCCCAATATTTAGTTTCAGTGATTTATGGCTCATGCAATACTTATTGGTGGACAAGCGGTATGACAGATCCTATACAGTGGAAGATCCAGAGAGGTGATGGTGTGATCGACTTGGGCAACATTTCCTTTAAATTTTTTAAAGAAAATATTTGTATAAATGTGCATCTCTTTATGTATTTTGTATGACTGTGCATTGGAACATAAGAACAGGAGTAGGCCATTCAGCCATTTGAGCTGGCTTTGTGAATGGAGATCATGGCTGATCATGTACATGAACACCTTACTCATTCCCATACCCCTTATCCCTTGATGTTATTAGCAACTAGAAATCGATCAATTTCTGTTTTGAACTTATTTAATGACTAAGCTTCCACAACATTCTGAGGCAACAATTTTCAAAGAATCATCACCCTCTGAATGAAAAGGGGCCTTCACATCTCAGTCCTAAAGATCTTGTCCGGTAAACATCCGTTACACTGCCTCTAAAGCAAGTATACCCTTCTCCTTAGGATCGGGGACTACAACTGCACATGATACTTCAGGTGTGGTTTCACCAGTGTTTTACACAACTGAAGCAAGACTTATTTGCTGCCGAGCTTAAATGTTCTTGTGATAAAGGCTAACAAACCTATTGCTTTCTTGCTTTGGAGTTACATATGTAGTAACTTAAAAGAGCCAATTAGTCCGTGCATAGGTGAGAACTTTCAAGTTGCAGCTGGCACAACTTTGAGAAGACATTGATTATGGAGCTTGATATAGTTCTTTCAGATGATGTCACAGGCATAGCATATATATGTAAAGTAGAATGAGGTTATGAATAGATCCTTGAGGAACTCCAGAGTTAATGGTTCTGCGTGGGAAAAGAAACCATTGCGGGTGACTCTCTGGTTATTATTAGATAAATTAGAATGGAAACATACAAGGACAATTCCAGTCAGCTGGATAACAGCGGTGAAACAATGGAGGAGGAATGCCTGGTCAACTAAGTCAAAGGCTGCAAATGGTTCAAGCAGGATAAGGAGGGATAGTTTATCAAAGTCATAGTCACAATCATAAAAAATTTCATTTATGACTTTGGTTAGGGCTGTTCCAGTACTGTTAAGGGGATAGAAACATGACTGGTAGGAAATAAATAGAGAAATTTGGTAAAGGTGGATATGGCTTTGGAGATGACAAATTATTCAAAACTTTGGAGCTGACGGAACATTACAGAGAATTGGTAGTTTCCAAGAACAGAAAGTACATTTTGAAGAAGAACTCAGACTTGAAGTTGTGAGTGGGTCGTGTGGGGGTGAATGAGGTGGTGGGATGTCAGAAGTAAAGAGAGAAGTACCTTAAAATATTTGGTCAGGGAAGTGAAATGAGTAATCAACAGTTTGGCCAGAGTAATATCAAGGAACAGCAGATGAGTCTTGTGCAGAAAATGGGTTAATGAAGTTATGAGTTCAAGATCAGGACACCGGAAAACAGTAACGCATTTTGACTTGGCTGTACATGGGAAGGGAGAAAAGTGAAAGATGCAGCTGAACAGATTATCTTCAATTTTGTGACATAAAAGCCCATGAATTCCTTTTACTTATTGGTGCTAAGGGTGCAGGATAGAGGGGACAGTCATTTAAACAGACAATGTGTGGTGAAGGAGAATTCAGACTTAGCTTTGCATTAGCTTTACTCTGCATGATCTTTGAAGAGTGAACAATTTCAGCAATACACAGCAAGACCCAGGAATGCTTAATAATGGCCAGCAAAAGGTGGTTTAATCAGTTGTCTGTCAAGGATGTTCAGAACTGCATTCCCTTGAGCTTAGGGAGTGGAGTTGAGGAGTATCCCAGGGAAACACCTAGGTTAAGACAGAGTAATTTTTAAAAAAGTATTATGTGTAGGATATCTAAAAATATATTATGGCAAGGTCAGATCTTTCAAGGAAATGTATTCTGTACATATTGAATTGGTTAAATAGCTTGAAAAGAATTTACATTAATTCTGATACAACATGGAACAGTTTGGAATAAAAGATTAAAAAAAACTATAGATAGTTTTCTATACAGGACATAGAAAACAATTCAAATTTGATAAATTAGCTAGCTTCTCTTGGTGTTGCTTCCTTAGTTCCATATGTTTATTTAAGTGGCAACATTTTCATGAAAAATTGAAAACCTAGTGATGGGTTAGATGTAGCCATGATGTTGCTTTCTTGTTGATTGAGCCCCGCTTGCCACTTGCTAATGGCGCTTGGTAATTGAAAATTAGAATGGTTAACTCATGCTAGCAATAAAGCCCAGTCATTCAAACAATCTGTTCCAGGTTATCTTGCCTTTGTTTATGTAAGTCTGACAAATTTTCTACTAAATACAGGAATTAAAATGTTTATTTTTAATTAAATAGTTCTACACAATTACAGAATCAAAAGTACAGTTTGTATCAAAGCTAATGGAGAGAACTTCTCCCAGAAAGACCTTCTGTAATGATACTTTCACAAAAATGCTGTGATATGAGCAAGTCAAGCAGAATGTGGTTGTGTCTGTTGATGCGTAGAAAAGATCTATGATTGAGATTGGTACCATCAGATTACCTACTGAGAAGGAAATTGTTATAATATATTGTTCTGTGAGTTCAGGCTCTATCTGGATGTCTGAGTATTTTTTTTCCTGTATTCATTGGATGTAATACAAGATGTCAACATAAAACTCCCCTGAGATTTATGCCAGGTTAAATTTTTGGAGCAATGAAGCTGAATGTCAGATGATGTTTGCAAGAATCACACTATTTTCAAACATTCATTCCCCCCTCACACCAACTCTGCTCACGACAGCACTACCCTTATGTATTTCTCCTTTCAGATATAAGACAGTCATCAAGAAATACAAGAGGGAATTCAAATCAAACTCTGCCCTAAGAACAGTAAAAATGTGGAACTTGTGTCAAAGCAAGTGGCTGAAGTGAACAGTATTGACGGACTAAAGGAAAATCTAGGCAATCATATGAGGGAGAAAGTTTTGACGGCAAATTTAGATGAGAAAAAAATGGGAGTAAGTTTGAGTAGAGTATATGTATTCACAATAACCGGTTCAATTGAATGGGCTCTTTTTGTGCCAATTAATCCTATATAGATTCCATGTATATATCCAAGAAATGCCAGTTGGTAAATAGTGGTGGAGGAACAAAAAATATGTAAGGACAATAATGAAGAAGAAATATTGTCATTTATAACCATACTCATAGCAATCAGCTCAAATATAGATATTGTCACTTTAGAAAGTAGGTTAAGAGTAGGATCTGTACATGATGATATACCCTGTATGGCCTGTAGCCAGGGCAGGAGTAGCACAGGTTTAAACTTGTCAGAGGGTGAAGTCGTCAGCAAATTCTGCCATAGAGCATGCTGATGAACACTTCAGCGGAGTGACCTGCAGAAAACAGCTGATGTGCAGGTACAATAAAAATATTTGGTACTTTGACAGAATTGCCAAAAAAAATCTATGATCACTGGCAAGGTCCATGGAGGAATTTAGCACCAACATGGGACCTGGCCATAAAACCATAAGATGTAAGAGCAGAAGGAAACCATTTGGCCCATCAAGTCTGCTCCACCTTTCAATGAGATCATGCCTGATTTGACAATCTTCAACCCCATTTTCCTGAGTTGGCGTCATATCACTGATTCCCTTCCTGATGAAAAATCTGTATCTCAGGCTTTAAGAGACTTAACCACCGAAATTTGACAGCTCTCTGCAATAAAAAATCCCACAGATTGACTTTGGTAGGAAGAATCAAAAGGCAGATTTTAATTAAGTGGAGAAAACTGCAACACAGAGGTTTTCAGGCCATCTTGTGCATGACACAAGTGGTTAGCATTTGGGTGCAGCAAGTAATTAAGAAGGCAAAATTGAATTTTGTCCTTTGTTGTTTGAAGTTTGAAGTCTAAAAATAGGAAAGTAATGTTATAACTCTTAAGGTTGTTGAGGAGGCTGCATCTGGATTGCTGTGTCTGGATTGTTGGTGTCTTTATTTATAAAAGGATATACTGGCATTGGAGATAACAAAGCGTAGAGCTGGATGAACACAGATTTTCTGAAGAAGGGTCCAGACCCGAAACGTCAGCTTTCCTGCTCCTCTGATGCTGCTTGGCCTGCTGTGTTCATCCAGTTCTACACCTTGTTATCTCAGATTCTCCAGCATCGGCAGTTCCTACTATCTCCACACTGGCATTGGAGGCAGTTCTAAAGACATTTACTCAGCTGATTATTGGGATGAAGAGGTTAGCTTATTGAGAATGGCCAAACAGGTTAGGCCTTTATTCAAAAGACATTTGAAGAATGAGGAGTGATTTTACAGATAAATATAATATTTGGAGGGGGTTTGACAGGATGTGAAGAAGATATTTTGCATCTGTGGGGGAGTCTTGAACTTGGGGACATAGTTACAGAATAAGGGGACACTTAGTTAAAGCTGAGATGGGAAGGAATTTCTTCTTCCAGAGGTGAGTGAATGTCTGGAATTCTGTGGAGGCTAGATCACTGAAAGTATTTAAAGTAAGGGTAGATAGCTTTTTGAAATATTGAGGAATTGAGCGATATGAGGAGCTGAAACATAAGAGGAGTCGAGGCTTATGGCAGATCAGCCAAGATGTTATAGAACTGTGGGGCAGGCTTGAAGGGGCTGAATAGCCGAGTTATGCTCCCATTTCTTTTGCTCTAATGCTCTTGTGCCAATGTCAGGAATGCAGTGCTCACAAAGCAACATCATTCTAGACTCATCGAGAGAAGTTATCCCAAGTGAGGGAGGTATCAAGTTCATGATTTGGAATGACATTATTGATCTGAGTCACAGTCACTAAAGCTCATCTATTCTGATAGGGCTGAGACCAAATGGATCAGAATGATTGTGTATAGATTTAACAACAGAGCAGTAACAAATGTGAATTCATATCCAATTCCACAGTTGGAGGATTGTATTAATAGGATTGAACAAATATAATTTGTTAAAGGATGGATTTATTGAAGAGATATTAGTAAGTAATATTAATTGAAATGGCCAAAGAAATGTCAGCTTTTATGATCCCAGGTGGACCTTATCAATGTAAAGTCATGTGATTGGGAATGAAAAGTGTATCAACAACTTTTCAAGCAGTGTTGAGTCAAGGGGGCAGAGATATTGCTGTCCCATGCTGAGCTACATCAATTCACACCTACACCAAGTGTCAGTCACTTATTTGGCAAATATACTCAATGTGCTTTAACAAAATTGCCACGTCTTAATGTCCAGGGGTAGTAATCTTCAGTCAATTCAAGGGAACTGTTATCAGTTAGGGGGTCCCACCATGGTCAGGCCATGGCAGTGCCAACTCTCAATCAGGGGCTTGGACACAGTCAGTTGGCCACTTGGGATGATCAGGGTCAGCGGTTCTGTATCATTATAGTCAGGGCAGCGAGCCACATTTAGCTCTGCAGGTCCAGTGTAACCAGCCACGGGATAGTAGTCAGTCAATCAGGGAGCTGCAGAGAAATCAGTCATAGGTCTGGTCACTCGTCAGTTGGGACTGTCCTTCCAAGTCGAGTGAAGATGGGCCTCAATCAGTCCTGGGAGCCTATTCATTGAAAGTCAAGGTGGAGGTATCAGCTGCCACCACTGTGGTAGGGAAATTTGAGAATTCAATTGTAGGGATTAGAGGCAGCATGCTAAGTGCAAAGGGGACAATAATTGTGACGGGGGTACCCGTGTGATGCTGGGAGACTGTAGTGCATGGAAAATATGTAACTGCAGAATAAGGGGTGTCACTGATTGTGATAACACCCTCGGCTTTGACAAGGGACTGTGCATCACAATGGTTGAAATGACTATATTGTAGGGCCAGGGCTTGGAGGTGGGGGTAATGTTGGGAGATGAAGATGAAAGGTCAGAACTGACAGGGTTGACAGGCAGTGCAAGGAAGAAAGGAACATGAAAGTTTGGGGAGTACCTAGCTAAACAGGTTTAGTCTGCAACTCACTCTGCAAAGTGTTATTTGTATTGCCTTTCATCCTTATCTGAACTGCAAATATGCAATGTAAATGAAAAATAATTGCTATCACAGCCAGAGTGAGTGGAGCAATTGATTTGTTTTTGTCTGAGGACGCAGGCTCTACTTGTGAGTGATGTGCTGGCTTTCAAGGGCAACTTTTTCATTGATCAGGCGGTGCAGGACAGTACAGGTTTAAAATATCTGTAACCAAAAGAATTCTGGATGCGGAATACAGAATTCTATGATCACACGTTGGACATAAATCCTGGCCACAAACAATCTTGGCCATGTTATTTCAAACTGATCATAGTCATCTCTGGAAAGCAGGAGTAATTATGGGTGACCTTATAAGTGTTAACAGCCGGCAAAAGTTTCAAAGGAAAACGAATAGGTTGCACAAAGTTGTACTGCTGCCTCACAGTGCCAGGGACTTGGTTTCAATTCCACTTTCAGGTGACTATCTGTGTGGAGTTTGCACGTTCTCCTCATGTCTGTGTGGATTTCCGCCAGGTGGTCTGCTTTTCTTCCACAATCCAAAGACGTGCCGGTTAGGTGGATTGGCCATGCTAAATTGCCCAGGGATGTGTAGGCCATGTGGATTAGCTATGGGGAAACGTAGGGTTACAGGGATAGGGTGCGGAGTGGGTAGGTCTGGGTGGAATGCTCTTTGGAGGATTGGTGTGGACTTGATGGGCCGAAAAGCTTGCTTCCACACTGTATGGATTCTACGATCTTATGATTTAGTCTTACTTTGAACTGTAAGTATTTGCCAATATGTTTTTATATGCAATTCTGCCTTTCTTGGGTGATAGGGACAAGGTGTCAGTAATATTACTGCAGTTATGATCTCCTGCTTTATTTACACAACTTGGCTTGTGCTACATCAGAATAAGGTTCCAGCATTACTTCCAGCAACTGCCAAAAGGCCCCCACTTGAAGATGCTGGAGATGTAGGTCCCCTCAGGCTATGAAGGAGGTAGAAAAGGGTTCGAGTCCATTTTCCTTGCCATCATTTCCTCCAGATGAGTGAGGTGCATTGCCACTGCAGATTGATGTTGTCCTGGGACAACCTCACAGAACTGTATCATTTGCTGGACCAGACTTGTTCCTGAGGGATGGGTGGCCATCAGATCCCAGTGGCTGTCAAGCTGGCAGCTGTGATAAACACTTATGCAACTGGCAGCTTCCAAGGATCCACTAGTGACCTGTATGGGATCTCTCAATCTTCAACCAATAACAGTGCCGTTACCGATGCAATTTGCACCAGATCACACTGCTTCATCTCATTTCACCGTAACTATAGACTGTACACATGCTGCAATGAGAGTGTCATATCATAATTCTTTCTTCATTTATGGGATGAGGGTATCGCTTTTAGGCAGCATTTATTCCCCATCCCTAATTGCCCAGGGAGCCGTTGACAGTCAACCACATTGCTGTGGGTCTGGAGTCACATGTAGGCCAGACCAGGTAAGGATGCAGTTTCCTTCCCTAAAGGGCGTTAGTGAACCAAATGGGTTTTTCCGACAATCGGCGACAGATTCGCGGTCATTGTTGATTCCCAATTCCAGATATTTATTGAATTCAAATTCCACCATCTGCTGTGGCGGGATTCAAACCCAGAACATTATCTTGGTCTCCAGATTAACAGTCCAATGATAACACCACTAGGCCAATGCCTTCCCTTAATGTGGCTGGCTTTATCATCAGAAAGGGTTTCCATGTCATTGTTGTACAAATCATCTTTGATCATCGATAACCCATCTTAGAAGATTTTGCCAGGTACTTGGGCAGCACCAGTGATGTTGATATTATGATGTTGAGAGCTCTCATGTCTCTGCTTCATTTCAAGACTGCATGCCTTACATGAATGGTTAGTGGAAAACAAGGACTATCTTCTACAACATGGCTGATGATGCCATTATGTAACCCCTGACTGAGCCTGATTGTATGTACAGTGCAGCCCATTCTTTCATCAGGACCATGGTGGAGCAGGGAACAGGTCTCCTAAAGGTGAAGTATCAGTCCAGAGGAGGCCTTGTAATGCACTCCAGACAGTGTGCAACTCCAGACAGAATATGCTGTGCCTTGAACAAATGGAGCAGGCAAGATGGGATTCATGGGCATTGCAGAGTTGGGAGAGCATTGAGCACAACAAGCCAGACAGGACTTCATTGACACTCACTCCTATTAAATATGAATTGGATCATGTGATCATTGATTGACTGTAAATTTGTTGTTGCTCAAAAGGCAAGCAGTACTGGTTTATTCCCAGAAACAAATGCAGCTGTTGTTATATTGTTTGTTCCTGCTTCTCCTGTTGTTTAATAAAAGTTATTATTTCCAACAAAAGCTTTCCAACATGTGATGCTCTCACATTGAACAACAACAAGGTTTTATGCTGCATTGGGCGTTGGGAAAGAGTTACATATCCTTTGTCATGACACACTGGGCTAACAGCCTAGAAAACAAGTCCTATAGTTTTTGGAGTTGTCACAAAAGTTAAAGATTTTAAAAAGTATGTAAAACCCCCCAATTTACTTGATTTTCAGACCCAGGCTGACAGAAAGCACGGATCAGGTATCTGTACTTCACAAAAACTGCCAGTTATTGTATATGTGAACCATCAGCATATAACTTTACTAATTAGATTTTTAATTACCTTATCACCTCCATTTATATACACACATACATGGGAAAAATGGATATTTTTGAAGGCAAGGGCATTAGGAAAGCAGTTCAGTGGTTGTTGTTCACAGGATCTGTGGAGATGTTTCTTATGCTGATAAGAATGTCAGAAATCACACGACACCAGGTTATAGTCCAACAGGTTCATTTGAAAACACAAGCTTTCGAAGTCTCACTCCTTCTTCATTAGAAGAAGGAGTGAGGCTACAGATACTTGTCCTATCAAATGAACCTGTTGGACATAACCTGGTGTCCGGTGATTTCTGACCTTGTCCACCCCAGTCTAACACCGGCAGCTCCACATCATGGCTGATGAGAATGATACTTCTTATCTTTTTTTAGCAACTGCTTCTATTCCTCTACAAGAAATGGAGGGCAGCTGGTTGACTGGTTCACTGATGACAGGTTTCAGGCTTATTGACTAAAATTCAAGTTTACAACAACTGCAGGAAGAGATATAAACAGGTCATCTTCCAGCTTAAAGTGCTTTCTATGGCAAATAATAGAGAGAGGGTTCCTAGGCTAATGGTGGTCCAAAAGCTTCTCTGTATCTTGTTACCGACTACAAACTGTTCTGCTACCTGAGAATCAATCACATAATTGTCAGTCGGCAGAAGACTTTAGCCATTGGTAACTAGCCACTAGTCTATCCAATCTGCTACTTGGTGCCAACCATAGCTCCATTTGTGCATAGCCCTGCAGCTGCAGTTCTTCTGCAATCCTTTTTCTAACTCATTGTTACGTGTAAACATTATCCACAACGAGTATCAAGTGACTTGCTTTCAAACCATGCACCAATCCTTACAATCCCTGGTTTTAAAACTGTTCTTTTTCCTTATTAGTCCACAATAAAAAATAACACACAAAAGTAATGGGACACTGTTTTGAACCTTAGACAGGGTTCTAATATTGTATGGTACTGAGGACAGTAGCATGCATAGCTTGTTTCTTGTAGCTGCCACTACAATGACAATGGATCAGACAGGTGCTGATATGAAACAAAAATACTTTTACAAATGTAAGATTCTATTTGTAATGAAGTGTTACTTACCATCTATGCACCCTGAGAACTGGAAGGGCTTAGCAGTGACAATTACCTCAGATAGTCCAGGGGGCAGACCCTGGAGGCATATTGAGGTGAGCAGTGGAGAATTGCATGAGCTAATTTGCCAGACCTCACAGAGAGACACTTTCTAAGAAATTTCCTGAAATTGACACATAGCCCATTTTTGGGAAGATTTAGCCTCGAGTTTTCAGCTCTGTGAAGTTCTGACTTGTTCCTTTTAAAGGTGAGAAAGTAATTTTGAACAGGGAGTTCAAAATAACATTTGCAAAAAGTAATTTAAGTTAAATGACTTAAGATATTTAAGCTTAAATAATCAGCAAGCCACCAAAGGAGATAATTGCTAAGATGTTTGTTGACTTGAATTTTACAACTCAGAGAAACAAAGAGACAAAGGGGCTGAAGGAGGTTCACATGGAGAAAAGAATTTTATAGCAGTAGAGGTCCTGTTCTTAGCAGTCACCAAGTCGTCAGAGCTGGGGTGAAGACCTTGGTTGCTTTGAAGTCAATGTAGGAAAAAGCTCTAAAAACAGAACACTATGGAGGTGTCAGAGAGGCTAAGTAAAAAGTGAGCTGAGTTTGGAGTTAACTGGAAAAAGTTAACAGCATCAGCAACGAAAATAACTAATTTGGGTTGAATTTGAATATTTGCGAATGTAGCCTTAACACGCCAAATTTTGTCTATTTCATCTTTACCAATAACTGATAGACTGAAGTTTGTTGCAACACTCTAATTATAGCTAATAATTCCACTAACATTCATGGTTAACTCCTTCTTCCTGCCAATATAAAGCATAAGTCAATTTTAGAAATCAGTGAAGTGACATACTACAGCTAAATTTGTGATGTGCACTACGTATTCTTCAAGGACATTTCAGGAAAACTCCAATGCAAAAATACTATGCTTCAATAAATGTTCAGAGGCATGGCTTCGCTAAAATGTAATTTGCCCAACAAACCCCTGTGTTATTAGTAGCTGTGTGAATCAATGTTGAAAAGCGATAGCTTTAGTTTTTGTCATTTCCAAGTTATTTGAACTTCATTATTATGCACCATGCTGTGTAATCTTCTTCCTTAATATCTTTGTGTTTGCAGTCATTATTCCTTTACGGATAATGTTTCATTTTACTTGCAGGTCACTTGAGAATTGTGACTATAAATGTCGAAACATGATATTTCGGATTAAACTAAACAGACAAGCACCAAGCCAGGATAAAAGCTGATTGCTGCTCTAAAAATGCATTAAAGAGTTCTGTAATTATTTATTAAGGATAAACGTCTCCCTAGACCATAAGAAATATCATTGCAGTAGCAGATGAGAAAAGAGAAACTAAATGAAACATTAATCGAACTCTTTGAACCTTAATAATAAAGTCATAATTATGCATAATATGTAAAAATATGTAGCTTATATTTGAAGTACAGTGTTCATGAATTTACAAGCACTGAAGCTTGAAGATAGGCAACTATTAGTATTTATTAGCAGCAGGCAGTAATTGAGAATTCAAAAGTCAAAGTTTTTAACAGGATGCCAGCAGAAGAAAATTCTACAAATTAAAACTTAATTAACATTAAAAAAATCTTTAATTATACTGTGCAGTGATTGAATACTTTTCTGTATTGTCTGACATTTATTACCATATTTCAGGAAATATAAGCAAGCATAATCATACATTTCCACAAAAATATATGGCTTATGGTGAAGTTGACAGACAGACAGTGACAATGACAGAGAAGTAAATGGGAAGGTTTGAGACCTCAATTTATCTTGCTGATTTTTATTTGAATTGGTACTAATTTAGTTTTTTTATTGGTAAAACATCCAAATTATTTAATTGCTGAGAACAAAAATAAAAGTTCAAACAATGTTGTCGTAAAAGTGCTTGTAATCAGTGAGAATTAAATGTGTACTTGTGCCTTGAACTGGATTGTTGCTCACAAGTTTGGCACACTGAGTTGGAAAATTTCCCAGGTGGGACAGGGTACAAACTAGATATGGGCTTACGCCCTGGAAGCTATGAGTCACAGGGGCTGAAGGAGGACTGAGGCAGATTGCATGGAAAGCCCACCTTATTGCTTTGGGACTTTTATCCCTGTTATAATAAAAAATGAATGGTATTCTTGCCTTTATGCCTCACACCTTCTCATCTCATATCCTATTATGCTAACTCATGCCACTTCCTGACACCCATCTCATTTGCAAGGCTCCTTATTCCCTCAATGCCAACCTATACTCCTCTACCTGACACCCAGTGTCCAGTATAGCCCCTGTGAAAATTTAGAGCTAACTCATGCCAATCCCTGATTTCTCACCTTTTAACATTTTCACTTCATCTTTCATGCCAACTCACTGAGTATTCACAATGGGCATATCTCAGGAATCATGCCACAAAATAAAGTTCTAAGTATCTGTTATAGACTTCACTATATTAAAAAAAATTGCGTGATATAAACCTATTCAGTATACTTTAAGGAAAAATAACTTATAAAAACAAATAATTCGAAATATTTCACAAAAATTAAAGATTTTATAAAATTTCTTCAATTTACCTTTCCTTTTAGACTCAGGTTGACAGAAAGCATGTAACAGTTTCCTGTATTTATCAAGAATGACTATTTGTTACAGATAGCCATGACCTAGCTACACGTAACTCCACTAGTTAAAACTCTAAAGCTCTTAATTCCCCCTGTACACATGCATACGGATGCTGTGTTCCTCCAGCTCCAAACTCTGTTATCACACGTCTAAGCTGTTCAGTTACCTGGGAGCCAATCACATAATTGTTGTTGGCAGGCAGATGGCCTTGCAATCAATAAAGGCCAGTATGGTAGTTCAATGGTTAGCACTGCTGCTTCACAGTGCCAGGGACCCAGGTTCAATTTCACCCTCGGGTGACAGTCTGTGTGGAGTTTGCACATTCTCGCCATGTCTGCCTGAGTTTCCTCCCACAGTCCAAAGATGTGCAGGCTAGGTGGATTGGCCATGGGAAATGCAGTGTTACAGGAGTAGGATGTAGGGATGGGTCTGGGTCTTTGGAGGGTTAGTGTAGATTTGATGAGCTGAATGGTGTGCTTCCATGCTGTAGGGAACCTATGAACTGGTGACTAGTCCACAGACCAATCAGATACTTGTTGCCAGCTTTAACAAGCAGCTCTGTAAACAGTGTTTACTTTGAGTGCCAGATTACTTGCTTCTAAAAAATGCAGCAATCCTTCAGTAATCCTCAATTTTAAAACAGCATTTTTCCCATTTCAGTCCAAAATCAGAAATACAGAAAAATAAAAAGATACGCTCTTTATAACGTCAAAAACATCTAACCATTTTAGAATAAATTGGTGATGTTAATCAAACTGTAAACGTTCAGGCTTCCACCAAGATAAAGATAGATTGTAAGTAGAAGTTTCAAGCAACACTATTCTAATAATAAAGTGCCGCATAAAAGATTATTGCACAAGATAGGAGCTTATGGTTTTAGTGGCAATTTATTAGTATGGATTAATGATTGGTTAAAACACAGGAGTCAGAGAGTTGAGATTAATGGGACTAGTACAGATTGGAAAGATGTAATTCATGGAATGCCACAGGGATCAGACCAAGGGCTATAATCAACAGCACATTCCAGTTGCCAACCATTTTAACTCCCCCAGTCAGGGAATTGATAACTATGCTGATCTGGCATAGAAGGGGAGTTGACGACTGGGCAGATAAGCCACGGTCATATTTATGATGTTCTTAAGAGAATCCCCAAACTATTGTCTCTTGAAATTGTGAGCACTGATTTTTTTTTCACATCAGTCTATTTTTTTTCAAAATTTTAAAGACAGTAGATTTCAATGATTTTTACTATTTGACAGTCCCACAAAACCTATGTTTCTACACATGTTAGTGTCTACAATTAATAATCCCAGATGCCTGAGCTCTCCAAAACCATACCTGAGCCCTCAGATCCTCCAAAGAGCTCTGGTAGCTTTAGACATTTTCCTTAACAGTCTGAAGGCTATCAGTCCTGTTGCAGAAGCCTGGGTGATAGAAGTTGCTTCTGAGTTAATGCAGCTGCACGTTTAACCAAAGGTAATATACTGCAGATGTGGAAAATCTGAAATAAAAACAGAAAATTCTGGAGAAACCTAGCAGGTCTGGTAGTCTAAGAAGTGCCTGTTAATTCCATTTCTCTCTCCACAGATGCTGCCTGACCTGCTGTTAATCCTGTGTTTTTTGTTTTTACTTAAACTGTATTCTTAAATGTGCTGTTACCCCCATAAAACACAGGTGTATGAAGTATCTCCTAATTCCCAACAAAAATGGGAATATTGGATTCGAGGTGGCCTTCCAAAATTGGAATTCCAGTGCCATTTTGGTGAAAATTCAAGCCTATGAGTCCACTGATCTGATCAGTTGTGGAATAACTTCACAGAGGCTGGTATCCCGTCACCAAGTCACCCTTTATTTACATGTGGAGAGTCATTGACACTGATCCAGCTCCCTCACAGCCAGCTCTCAGAGTGAACAGGATATCTGACACCCCTGTTCTGATCTGTCAGCCAGGACTCCCTGATTGGACCAGATTGACAGCCCCAATCAGGGAACTCATATTCTATGAGAGATAGTAAGAACTGCAGATGCTGGAGCTGGAGGAACACAGCAGGCCAGGCAGCATCAGAGGAGCAGGAAAGTTGACGTTTCGGGTGAAGAAAGGTCCTGTCTCATATTCTATGAGGTCCAGCTGGCTGACCTCGTTACAACCACTACAAGTAGTAGGTTTGTTGTTTTAATCAATACTGCCATGGTAGTCTGAAGTAATGTGCCCTGTTGGGAAAAGTAAGCAGTGACCCATGATTAGTGGCATCTCTATGATTTCAGTGCTCTTTGAAATATTGCCCTTGCTGCCTTTTGATTTTCTTAATGCCATGTGCAGAGCCACACTTTTAAACTTTCTCTTTAGCAGCAATGACCCAACCCTTTCACAGTTGTCTTGGTTTTTGGTCCACTTCAATCATTATTCCATTTGGAACTTTACCAAAATAAGCTTTTATTTTCAGGTGTCAAGTCTACCCTTTCCTTTTACTTTCACATGGTTCCATTCCTATTTCCAGTTTCAATCTTTCCTGGGTTTGCAATATTCCCAGATCCTTGCCCAGCTTGACCACTGAAAAATCAGTCCTCCTTAAGGCTACCTCAATAAGGGTGTAGTTAAATCGGAAATCAACAGAAATTGGGAAGTATTTTGGACCACTTGGGTGAGAAATTGAGGTGCTGGGGGATTTGGCAGGTGTAGGGTCAGAGTACTGTGGCGGGGGGATAGAATGCCTAATGGAGAAAATTGGATGAGTCCTAATCATGGAAATTGCTCAGACAGACATGCTAGATCCAGGAGGTAGGTGTAAGGGCATCCAACTCCTGGAACTGCCAATTCTTCTCCCGGACGAACTGTTTTGAATCACAAGGTTCAGGAAATGCAACTGTCAATGATCAATAACAGTTTTTATTCAGTTATTGGAATGTCTTTGTAACCTATCCTTAATTCCCATAATGCCTCAGTTAGAGTTAGAAACCTGGAGCTAGGTTAGGATTGTGGTTCTGATGTTTGAGATTTAAATGTCAAACCGAATCACAAGCATAATGAATGTTCAGCAGTAATGCGAAGTGTAATGAATGTGGATAGTTGGCAAACTTTAGAAAATATTGCAAGGTAACAGCATCTTCACCACCAGAAAATCAAAGAGAAAGTTCTATTAAAGGAAAATTTCAAGAGAAATGGAAATTGTGCAACAAAGAAAAAGCACAAGAACTTACAGCTACAGAAGAAAAGGTGAAGATAAAATTCTGAAGTGAAGTCAAAGAGTGTCGAAGCAGATTCTGGACCAACAAGTTGAAGTTATGGGAGCAGCTGTTTCAATACTGGCAGACAGCTTGTTAGAGTTGATGTCTGTGAAAGTCAGATGAGCTAACTTAAAACTCCAAGGTCTAGGAAGTACAGATTATCAGGCGCATGGGCAAATCACCATGAAGTTTATTCATATGGGATGAAATGTTGCTGAAACATAATGTATGTTGAGGAATCAGAATATGTGATTGTTGAACAGAAATGCATGTATTCATCTCTGTCTCCTAGAGATAGTGGATTGGCTCTTCAGCATGAAGACGGGAAAGAATTCCCCCAAGTATTTTTAAAGTGGTTCAAAAGTTTAGGCGGATAATTTGATAGTAAAATTGGTAACAAGTAAGTTTTTCACAAAACTGGATACCAACAGCAGGTTCTGGCAGATATACGTAGCTCAAGTGTCTAGATTACTGACTTCCCTTATTACACCATTCGATTGGAATTGCAAAACCATCGATAACTTGGGATCTCTTTGCTGTGAAAAAATTTCCTTAGAAATGTGAACAGGGAAGCTATATGGTGATCTCCTAGTGCGTGGTAGAACACAGAAGGAACACAACCAGAATGCTAGAGATGTACAAGTGGTTAGCAATGCAACCCCACAGTGCCAGGGACCCGGGTTTGATTCCAGCCTCAGGCAACTGTCTGTTTGGAGTTTGCACATTCTCCCTGTGTCTGTGTGGGTTTCCTCCCACAGTCCAAAGATGTGCAGGTTGGGTGTATTGGCCATGCTAAATTGCCCATCATGACCACGGATGTGCAGGCTAGGTGGGTTAGGCATAGGATATGTAGGGTTGTGGACGGCGGGGGCAGTGGATCTGGGTGGAATGCTTTTCAGAGGGTCCGTGTGGACTTGATGGGCTGAATAGCTGCTTCCACACGGTAGGGATTCTACGATTTTAAGAATGAAGAACACAGGCCTTATAGAGAATGCCAATTTTCTGGAATTATTATTACAACATCAGGACATGGTATTCATAAACAAGACATAAATAAATCAATAAAGGAGTGTGATATTACATAAGGAGTTGAAGAGCTTTCCTTAATAAAAAGCAAGCAGTCTCAGGGACAACATATTTGAAGATGCCCACAGCCTGAAAATACCCATAACCAGTCTCAGAATACACAGGTACCAATATTGGCTTAAAGCATAAGACAAATTAGGCACAATGATGAAATGAGTTGGAGGATGTTCAAGGTTCTAAAATTAGAGGAACATGGAATGTAGAATTTCAAAAAGGTTAGAGATGAGGAGAGACAAGACTATTGTTAAGAGAACTGTAAATATAAAGGAATGAAAATTGTTCCTCAAATTTATTCCATAGGTTTTGGAGTAGATTTGTAGCTCGGGTTGTGGGTGTTGAGGTTGGTTGGCTCGCCGAGCTGGTTTCTTGTTTCACAGACGTTTCGTTACCTTGCTGGGTAACATCCTCAGTGCAGCCTCCAATGAAGCGTCGGTGTGTTTTCCTGCCTGTTATATAAACTCTGGGGCCCAATAAGATGGATTGCCCCACTTTCGGTTTTCCTTCGCAGTGGAATGTATACGGAACAAAATTTCTATCTGCACCTAGGGGAGCAATCATCCAGCTAGATTCTAAATGTTTGTGTTGAACTAGATTTTACTGTACGACTCCCATAAGCATATATACAGAAAACAGCTGTAATTAAAATATGTTTGAGTTATGTTCATGCGTTTAGTAATCTTTAATAATGCACTGCACTTCCTTAAACACTTCTCTACACTGTCTGACATTTACTTAAGATGATACGTAAGGAGCATAATTATATACTTTCTGGCTTCTGTGTCACTTATCATAACTTTGAATGATGTACTGTGGCAATCATAATCAACGAAAATAGCAAAGTTTGAGCCTTCAATTCCTATTGTCAAACATCTTAATTAGTTATAATTTGAATTCTTAGAAAATATTGGTAGGAACATTATTCAAATACACAAAATAACCAAAATACTCAAACAGGTGTCTATAATAGTGACAATATGAAAAGTTAAATATGCATTTATACTAATATCATTTGGGTATGATTAATGCTCAAGAGGTTAAAGTTGAAGAAGAATTTACCTAGGATTTTAGTGTTTGTAGGAGATTCTATAAAATCCATTGTTAACACTTAAAGCTTACATTAATAGACAACTTCCAATGTGAGAAATAATGCTTTCATGCATTTCTTAACAGGTCCATTACTTTCCTGACAGGATAAAAGAAAATTGCGACAAACCTCAACAGAGGTATAGAATGCTATAAGAGACAAATAATGGGCTATTGGACTCACCAAGTCTATTCTGATCTTTTTCTCCATGAGTGCAATGAGTTACCTCCTGTGCTGTAAATGGCTCTATTAGCTTTCAAATATAATTTGACTCTCCTGCTTGCTTTTAATGTCACTCTTTAGACAAAGAACCAAAGAAGTCGTTCTGAAATGGAAGCAAGTCCGACCAACAGCATTACAATCTCTACCAAATGTAAGATAAGGAGGCAGGTCCCAAATCAACACCAGACAGAATTGGGACCAAACTCCATACTCTTGAAACTAATCAGATCCACACTAACAGCCAATGAACCAATTGAATCAAGTTGCTCTCCCCACTGCAAGGGAATTCACGTTTCTTTGACAATGTACCCTTTTACACATATGGTATAGTCCAGAGCTATGAAATGTTAATGAGGTTATGATCTCAGCTGATGGTAATACTGCACATGTCAGATCCCAGACTGAAACCTAGCAGGATAGATCATATGTTTTACGTCTTATAATTGACTAAAATGGAGGTTAGTCATTGAAGCATGTTCACACAAGGCTGCAGCTATTCATTAACAACAGAACATAAGTTTATCACATAAAGTAAAAAAGCAATATATAAAAGATAGTTAGCAAGATCTTAACACAAGCAGTAAGACAAAGTTTCAACCTGTTCCCTAGCATTTACAGATTCTATTCCAGGGAAAATTAAATTCCTACCCTAACCAGCATTCCCTTTAATTTTCTTACCAGCTGTGCACGTCTCTGAGTCCTATGCACTGCAGTGAAGCCAATGCTGTGATTGGATCACCATAGGCAGAACACTGGAGCAGCTATGCATGCACGCAGTTGGGTAACTTATTGATTATAACTTCGAGTTTTTACTTAACTAGCTCTTCCCAGTTTCTTTTCACTGTATCATGGAGACAGTTTAATGATTCCCTTCAAAGTTAATTGGCATAAACCTTCAACAATTCTAACGATCAAACTTCTTCAGATCCAATAACCTAAAGACATCTATCCAAGTTCTCCCAGCTTAGGAACTCCATAAATTTGGTTAGGATGAGTAACAGTTTCCTGAAATAAAATCTTAATTCTCTTGATAGGAGAAGCTGTTTTCCTTTCTGAACTTGAACCCTGGATTCCTCTGAACTTAACTCAATGCTAAAACTAATGGCATTCTAGTCTGTTGTGAATTCAGCAATATATACGTTACATCCATTAACATTCCAGAGGTTCTACAAACCACTTAGCTGCAGTTACTTTCTTAGAATTGATGCAGTGAGGTCACTGTTCCAAATTAATTTCTGACCTGTTTAAATAAAAGGACCTTCACAAAATTGGTTCATATCCATCTGCCTCTATTTTAAAATCCAAATCCCAAAATATAGTATTATACATTTTTCCTCAAAAACAGTAGAAGCTTCAATTTTCTTTCCAGCATGTGGCTGACCAGGAATCTCTCCCACTCTTAATGCCTGCCATTGGTATATGTTGGAATAATTTTCAGACTGATATTGAACCTGGATTTGTGATTAAGTTGTCCATCTTTTTAACTTCCTGAAGCATCTCCAGTTAAATTCTGAAAATATTCAAATATTGATAATTGTTTTACTTGATATTTTAAAGGCATATTTTAGTATAATATTGAGAAGTACTAGTTGGCCTGATTCCCAAACTGTCATTCTGAGTTAGAATATCTGCACCGTTCATCGTCAATGGGTGGCAGGTCTACCCCAAACCTCAGTACCAAAGGTTCATCAGCATTAAGGCATTACCTTTAGTGCAGAAGGGACCATCATATGCAGTATGAATACAGTCACACGAGTAGCCATTGTACTTCTCCACACACTTTCCACCATTTCGACAATACATGCCATAACTGGTACAATGGCCTGAGCAGCCAGGTTTCACCCCTGGAGTAATTTTTGCTCTCTCCTCAAGGTCGAGAGTAACACCATTCATTCGTAAAGACCGGATACAACCAAGATAACCTCGTAGACCGCCAGCGGCTCCTGTGAAACAAGAAAACCATAAAATGAAGAATGCATTAATTAAACTGAGGTTTCAAGTTAAAGTTATTGCTTAAGTGAACTGCGTCTTTTAATCCAATTGCATCCATATTGTTGTAACTGGCACAAAAGATTGTGGAATTTTAAGCAGAAGTTTGGTCTATGCAATTTGAGTTCTTGCAATTATTTGCACTAGTTTTAAAAGCATTGCACCTAGAAGCAGGTTTCACTCATGGAACTGCTCATGGCTGAATGGGGAATAAATATAACAGGCAATTTAACCACATCCACTATAAAAAGATTATGAAAGAAGGACTCTTTATTCCATCAGTAATGAATCCTTATAGACATTAATGGAAAAGTCGAGCTTAAGGGAATTAACTATTTACAATGGATGTTTGCCCAATGTTGCAAATTTATCAGGATAATGTTTTAAAACTTAACTCCTGATCAGCCAGGAGATGACTGCAGTGAGAGTGCTCCTACTGTTAACTTCCCATAGCTATGTAACCCAATTACCTATGCCAGTTCTCAGACATAAAGGGTATCTTTCTCTCCTCATGGCCTCTCAAAATCAGGGATTTGGCCCCTATAATTCATCTAAGTTTCTGGCAGCTGTTTGCTCACTTGACTACCACTTCCTGGCTTCCTACCTCTGCGAATCTCTTTGGTCTGCACTATTCATCACCTTGGCTCTTCAATGATGACCTACTAGTCTGGAACTCAGCTCCAATTCCTGGTTTCTTCAGCTCAGCGATGCTGTCACTTGTTCTGCTAAAGTATTCAGCTGTTCCATGCCTGCTCCAATTCCCTCTTCTATTTCTCCAAGCATTATCAAAGGATTCCTATTCACAAATCTTGACTTTCTTCTTCTTGTTTCTTTGTCCTTTGTCCATGGCCTCTGTCTCCATCTCCCTAATTTACAAAAGCCACTTCTTCCTGCAGGAAGGGTCCCAGAAGACCTGATGTGCTCTCCCATAATTGACAGCTCCTCCACATGAATCACCAGTGATAGTTTCTGCCAGTTGCACTTTTTATTGGTTTTCTTGGAAGATATGCAAATTAAACCACATTAAAACTTTTCAGCATAAGGACACTATTAGATATGTTTCAAAAAGTTGTCAATGGAAGTTCTTTTAAATTTACCTTGGAATACACAATTGTACCCCAAACGAATCAGTAAATAGCTCAGCATATTTTTAAAACAAATATTTTCAGTAATTTAAAACAGGGTTACTCAGTCATTTACACTGTGATTTAAATTACTTTTTTGTGATAAACTCATTTTCAGATGTTCTAAGGAAAATTTACCAAGTAGTAACATTGAAATAAATTAAGAATTTGTTTAAAAAATTTCTTTTTAAAATACTGTGTTAGTCTGCAACTTCATGATGGTTCATTTAGATCAATTTGGAAGTGAGTTTGACAGGAAACTTGAGGAAAAACATATTTTCCAAAGAAGGTGCAAAATGGGCACAATTTGAGGCAGAAAACTTATTTTATGAACGTAAAAATGTGAGCCTACTATCATTACCATTCTCTTTGTGCCTCAGCACATTTAAAGCATCAAGGAAGTACCTACACTGAAGGTCACCATGGATCAGATGAGGGGCAAGGTCAAGAATGCAGGATCTTCATGGTGCCCTCAGCCAGTGCAGGAATTGTACCTATACTATTGGGGTCACCCTACATCACAAACCAGCTGCCCAGCTAACTAAGCTACCCTTATTCCAAACTATGCCTGTTCTAGTTGTTCCTATTCTAGAGGGACGTCTACCTTGCCAAGTGCATGCTTTTTACATGCAGTCATATGTATTTCTCGACTGGAGAGAACTTAATTGGGAAGGGGCTCCTTATTCAGGTGACCTGGCTTTTAATGAGATATAAATACATGCAAATAGGTTTCCCAATTTCTATATTTGACAAGTTTGACCGACTGTTTAAAGTCAGAGAACTTAATTGCAAAAGTTTATCCTGTCATCAGGATTCTAAATTTTGGCCTTACCCATCTCTCACAAATTAAGTGTCCCCTCCCACCTTTCTTCTCGCCACCTACAGAACCAGAAAATTCCAGCCCTTGAACTACATTTAGTGCAGCTGCTGTGTTCTTTTTACGAGAACTGTTGGCTACAGTTGGCCTGACAAATTGGCTAGAACTGATTGGAGCTGAAATGCTATCGTACCTTGTGACTCAAACTGAATTGACACATTGGCCCTGTTAGGGTAATTCAAGGCATGCTCCTTCAGGCCCCAATTTCATGCAAGAGCAATAAGCCTGCTGAAGATATTAACTCCTAGACCTTAATTTCACATTCAGGTACACTTTCTCGACTTCATACACGGTGCTGCAATAATGGCAAAAATCACTGCTCAACCGATTGTCGTGAGGGTTTTGATATCAAGTGACCACTGTTTGGGATCTGTGAGGGGACTCTCCAACAGTCAGGAAAGTGGGAGAGAGAGTGTGAGAGGTGATTGAGGGAAACAAGGAGCAAGGGCACTATGATGTCTCCTAACCCAATTCTGAGTCTTCTTGCTTTAGATTCACCTGTTTGGGAAACCAACACTATTCATTCACTCAGCCTTCCTGCTTAAATGGCAGATCATATCTTGATTATATCATTGGAAATTGATCTGCGAACTTAAAAAAAATCTTGCTGCCAGGAGGTTTGTATCCTTGATACCTGCAAGTTTAAACTGCAAGCAGCAGATTGGTGCATCAATGGAGTAGATATGTCTTAATTTAATTTTAACTGTCTATTACACCCAAAACACAACCCCACCCGATGACCTGGCTTCTGCCAGATGTAGGGGGTTAAACTGCACACAGCAAGCAGCACAACAGCACACTATTTGTATATTGAGCTCAAATAAAAGTTTGATTGTTTTGCTGCAAAATTAAATTGTCCTGAAATGTAAAATACTGATAGTTAATGAAAGATTTACTTTTCAAATTGTTCTTCACTTTTCAAATCTTCAGTCAGTGGGAATTTATTCATTAGCAGAAGTCAACAGGTGTTATGAATGAGTTAAAACATTTATGCTTCCTGTTCACATATGTATGAACACTGGCGGCTGGGTCAATATAATCTTATCAGGCCCCATCCTTTATGAAAATAATTGGTTAATTTACAGCCTTTTAAAGTTTATATTTATCAATGACAATAGGTTGTTTTCTTCAGTATCTTCATCAGCTTGTAATCAGCAAAGATTGGGGGAAATAAAGGGCTGTTACCTTTATTGGACTACCTACATTTCACTTACAAAGTTGAAACCACACTAAACATCATAATTGGTAAGAATTTCAGTGGGGCAAATCATGACCATCAGATGCTTACAATATACCACTAGTGAACTTCATAAATAAGGAAAACTTGAAATGATAAAGAGTGGATTTTCAATTCCTAATTGTTAAGTGAAAACCATTTGTACACAAACAACTACACATTCATATTACGCATTATACATCAGCCTGGAGGCAACTGTGTAACATATATATATATTCATATTCATGAGAGGTGATGTCAGCTTGGGAGACAAAGCTGTGGTGTGTTGGTGATTGAAGTAACAGTATTCTTAAAAGGACAGTTGTATGTTTAGGTAATTCAGCTGCTGTGACTTATGAGGACAGAAATGGAACGAATCATTTCAATAGCAGCTGGCTTGAGAAGGTATTCGTGTCCTTTAGAAGGAATAAAAGGGATAACCTCTGCTTTCATACTTCTAGTGGGGAGAACTGTTGCTGAGAATTCAATGCCTAGAAAATTGTTGGAAATTTGTATCAAATCTACTGTTGAGAACACACCATCAGAAAATTAAACCTATGGGATGGAGGGTGGCTCTAAGCAGGATAAAACTGTTGTCAAATTCAGAGAAAGCAAATGATGCCTTGGCCAAGGCAGAAAATATTGCAATCTTTAGGTTCAGTCGGTTCTGTAGTTCCACATTAAATTTATGTAAGGATTGATATGTCCATGAAAGCAAATGATGCAGCATCATTGCTTTAATAGAGTAAATTCCCTCAATTTAACATTCATTTCTTTCAAATGCTGCAGAGACAAGATATTCTGAAACCTGAGATAGCAAGAACTGCAGATGCTGGAGTCAGAGATAACAAAGTGTGGAGCTGGAGGAACACAGCAGGCCAGGCAGCAGAGGAAGAGGAAAGCTGACATTTCGGGTCAGGAACCTTCTTCAGAACTTTCCTGCTCCTCTGATGCTGCCTGACCTGCTGTGTTCCTCTAGCTCCACACTTTGTTGTCTCTATATTCTGAAACATGTTCTGTTATTGATAGCCAGTGTCAATGCTTCCTCATAAATGTTTAGGAAGTAATGTGAGCTCAAAATCTGTTGTTTGTCTTACTCTAGGCTTTAAGAATCTAGTCTGTGCTGGTACTTCAGTCCAATACTGACAGAGGGATGGAAATGGAGTCTCTTGCCTGAGGTTAAATTAAGGTTCACCTGCCTGTCAGGTGGCATTGCAAGATACAAAAGTGATGCTCCAAAAGGTTAATGGAGCTCACCTTATTTCAGGACCAACAATTATCCTAAACCAAGGCCACCAAACTAATTTTTTTGGGTATGGGTCAAATCTGGGACCTTGCTATATTAAAAGTTAGTAGCTACACTTCGGAACAAAACACTGTAAACTCTGCTAACAACGTGAAAAAGCACAATTCAAGGAAGTCCATCCTTCTTCTTTTGGATGTGTTAATTACACTTAAATGCGAGCTTTAGCTGATCACTGTCAGAAGCTTTCAAATTCTGGGTTTCGTCTCCAATACATCACTGAGCTTCTAGATGTGATGTGAGATCTGCAGCAATACACAGAGTCGTAGAGGTCTGCAGCACAGAGAAAGGCCCTGCTGTCGACTGAGTCTGCACTGGTCAAAACAAGCACCTTACTATTCTAATGCTATTTTCCAGCACTTGATCCATAGCTTTGTATGTCTTGGCATCACAAGTGGACTTCTAAATACTTATTAAATGTTATGAGCATTTTTGCTTCTACCACTGTACTGGTCTATGATCTGTTTGACCCACATTTAGTTGCAACTTGGATTTTTGAATCACTAGGTTGCCCCCCCTCCCAGCCCAGGGTGATGTAACAAATTCCTGCCTCAGATTGTTGCTATTTGCCACGTTGTACTCATAAACACCTTATGATATAAACATCTCGGATACTGCCTTGTTGGGATGATCAGGAGAATTCGTCCTTTTAAAGCAAATAACCCAGAAATTTTGTTGGCAAGATAGTCGTTTCTGCAGCATAGAATTCCAGATGCAGCTGACTCCATGGGAACAGACTCAGAAAATTGAAATTTTAATTGGCAATTCCCCTGCTTCTGGAGCTTTCAAAAAAGCCCCTTAAGTTCAGAGAATTCTGAGGGTTCTGACCCACTTAAAATGGGAAGTCAAAGCAGCAACCAGCATTCCGATATCAATCATCATGTGCGGAATGTAGGAGCATCTGCGTGCGCATGCATTCACTCAGCTAAGAGGGAATTACCTGTCCTGTTTTATATTCACTCCCCTGAGATCAATGAAAGTTCCAGGAAGTGTGAGTACCTAATGTTGGTGTTTTATCAAGTAATGTCCTTATGAGGTTAATGTTATATTGTCTCTACTCATTATACTGATGTCACACACCATCTGTGGCTGGAGACTAGGAATTCTCCTGTACCAGCTCCCTATGCTACCAGTAATTATGTCAGACCAAATACAGTTGTTTTGCAATTAACCTTCTTGTTATCTGAGAACAGTGCCTCTTCTGTAGATCCTCAATGGTGGTGTATCTTCCACCAATAACTAATAGATAAGCCCAAGACACAAAAAGGTTAGTAATAGTGACTAACCTAAATAAACCTTACCCAGTGCTACATACTATTAGGGGTGGCAAATACCACAGGGATGCCAGGAGTGTCATCTGGGAAAATACTATATGTGGAAGATGAAAAGATCAAAATGCAGTTACACTGATGCAGAAGTTACAGTGTTGCATCCACTGCATGCTCTACCCAAAAAGTATGCCTCAAAATTAAGATCAGGACGGCAAAACCATGTGACAGTAAGAGGGGAAATGCCAATGAGAAAGCAGTGACATTGCCAGAATAATAACTGGTTCCTTCAGTGATAAATCCAGATGCCTCCCAATGAATATATCAGTCATAACGTTTCATAATGGAACAAACCTTATTTATCAAAGAACTGAAGACAAACTATCTGGTCCAATAGTTTCTTACTCAATTAATTGAATACAGCTTATTACCCTCTTAAATAAAATATGAAACAAAATTTATCTCCCAATATGAGGCTCATGACCATGATTCTGGATTAAGAATCCCATTTACTGCCAACTGAGCTGCCCTGATGCACAGAAACTAACTCCACAAAGCCTTTCCAACACATGGTAGCTCCACAACTCATTGCTGACATTTTTTGAACTTTCCCCACTATTTTCAACAACACCTAATCTCCTGCTGGTCTGAGTATGAAATGTTTGGACAATTTAGCTTGCACACAGTTCTTCAGTAGATATAATTTCTTCTATTCTGATATGCAGTAACTGATATAATCATTGTTATTGTTGCTGTCACTATCATGACTTTATTTTTAGCATTTTCCCTTTTTGATGCATCTATTGTCCTGGGCTTTACTTTGAGACACTATAATACCAATAAACTGAATTTCAATATTTCACAAATGCTCCTGCTGCTGACTGCCAGGAAAAGTTGCACATGTGCTAGTGGCTGCACTGCTAGCCAAGTATGTGTTCACAATCATTCTCGAAGCCTTTTTGGTCAGTAGCAGGAAATACCATGAAGATCAAACTCTCTGTCACTTTTAACTGACAAGTTGACAAAATTGAATTACCAGCTTAGTGATGAATGGTAAAATGTAGTTGACTGTTTCTGTGCATTTTTATTTGACTCTCTAACTAAGCAAACTTGATCTTTAATTTGAAGTAATGTAGATACTTTTAAATAGACTAATCTCACATCATATGTTTCTTCTGACCTAATTCCTGTTTGAAGGCAACTTGTGATTTCAGTTGTTAAATCATGTTGCCAACTGAAATTTCTGAACACAAATACAGGTTCTTTTTGCTGCTCAGTTTTAATCAATTGAGGGTTTAGGAAGAATTCTGATACTGCTCTTTTTTTTGAATAAATTATTGTGTTTTAAAATTCCACTGCAATAGACATAAATCTTAAAAGTTCAGTTGTTTTTAGGGTTTTGAGGGTGTACGTGTCCATCAAATCTGAATGAATTCATGATAATTACTTTCCTCAATCAATATTTAGTCAGGAGTTCCATCAGTTTTTCAGCCTTAACCTTGGTTCATTGGTGGCAATAGTTGCTGCTGATGAGTTGCTATTGTTAACCAACCATTAAAGGAGCAATAGTGAGAAAGAACCTACCACTTCAATTTTCTTTTCTACTGTAACCATTAAACCATTAAGTTGGTGGAGCATCCAGTATTAATGGGAGTTCAAATCAAAGACAATGATAGTCATTTCTAAATTTCATTCAACATCCTTAGATTCTAGTTTCCAGCTAAAGTTTTGAATGAATATGCAAACAAGAGGAGAAAACTATTAAGATTAAGATCATAAATCTCAGACTTTGGCTACTAACGGTTATGGTATATGGGATGGAATTATTCCTTAATTGGAAAAATTAGTTAATGAATTAAAAGTCAACATGACTTTCTAAAATGCATGTTGTGCTTGCTAATAATGAAATTGATGTGAATTAGATAGGTCTGTAAGGATATAGAATGGCAAATTAGCTTTAACAACTTACCCACATAGAGCTGGCTGTAGAGTTCCAGTCTAGTATGACCCTGACTTGGTGCCTTCCTGAAATCCCTGCGCAGTAGATCCACTTGAAGGCTTGCTTCCTTCACATTGCGTTCAGCAATTACCCGATGCCATTGGTCATCATTCAAAGGATTTGGAGATCTCACTGTTAGCTCCTCTGGGCCATTACCCACATCAAATGAAAACGTTACCTCAGTAGGTGCTGGAAATACAATGATCATAATTCAGTTCTCATTCTATTAAAATAGAAAAATTATACTTATTTGTTGAGGGAAAACGAAATTGGCGATAATGGTAAGATGCAACATGGACAGTGTTTAGAATAATTAAACTATATTTGCATTTTAGGCCAATTCGGTGTTCCCTATTCTTAAAAGTTCTTTTGCATTCTTAAATTTCTGCAATATAATACAAGAATCTTAACTGCTTGTAATTCCAAATCCCATCATAAATTTTATAATACTGATATTAATACAAACGAAAGTCTTTCTCTTCAAGAGTGTCACCATAAAATGTTGTGAAAATCCAAAATTATTCACTTCCTTCATTTGGCATGAATATATAGGAAGTCTGCTGACAGGACCTCAATTATATTTTTCCTCCCAAAGGGGAAGGATGATAATTACATTACTAGCTTTTGGAAAGATGATACAAGTTTCTGTCGTAATTTGCCAATTATCCATATGCCAACTCAGAAATACATGGAAAAGGAGGATCCAGGTTTGGTTTGCTATCCAATCTATGATAATGCACCACCTGTTTTTCAAATCTATATTGACATATGTTTATTTTCTGTTTAAATGTGCCTTCCTCAAATTCAGGAGTCATGCCAAACCAATAGAATCTGTCTTCGTCTTACATATCTGACTTACATGGCCACGTAGACCAACACTTGAAAATATCAGATTACACATTGATTGTGACGTCTTAATTTGGTCTATTGACTAGAACTTGCACTTTAAAACAACCATATAAATGTAAGTGTTATTTTACGTTCTTCATTTTTCACTGACTTTTAACAAACACTGAACCTTTAACACAGTTAGATTACATCCTGATGTGTGGCGCTCCACGATGAAAGGTCTCCATCTTATGATCTATATATTCTGATGGTAGTCAGTCTGTTAGTCAGCCAGTCAACTAAATATATGATGTAATTGTAATCTAAGTAGGTATAGAACCCAGGCTTTATATGTACATCTGAGGTGTTGTATTAACGTACGTGGATAGCATTTATAACACTTCCATACATCTGACTCAACACAAATTCCCTGTATGTTATTTGGGCTAACATGTAGAAAATTTTAAGCATATTAGTGATTAAATGGTTGCCCATTTAAGACGGAGATAAAAAGGATTTCTTTCTCTGAGTGGTTAGTCAATCTTTGGAATTCTTTCCACCAGAGGACTGTGGAGGCTGAGTCATAGAGTCATATAGCACAGAAACAGACCCTTTGGTCCAACTCATCCATGCTGACAAGCCAATGCAGAACACAATGCCAAACTAAACTAGCCCCACCTGCCTGCTCCTGGCCTATATCCCTCCAAACCTTTACTATTCAAGTACTTGTTAAAGTATGTTGTAACTGTGCCCACATCCACCACTTCCTCAGGAAGTTCATTCCACACGCGAACCACCCTTTGTGTGAAAATTGCCCTACATGTCTTTTTTAAATCTCTCTCCTCTCACCTTAAGAATATGCCCCCTAGTCTTGAAATTCCCCATCCTAGGGAAAGGACACCTACCACTAACCCTATATATGCCCTATATATGATTTTATAAACCTCTATAAGGTCATGTGTCAATTTCCTCCTCTCCAGTGAAAAAGTCACAGCCTATCATTAAGTATTTTCAAGGCTGACAAAGATAGACTTCTAATCAGTAAGGGAATAAAGGATTACTGAGATGTCAAGGGGTGGTGGTATATAATTTAGAGTAATTTCAGGCCCACACTCTGGTGAGCATAACACTAACCTGGGTCTGGAGATGATGGAGGAAGCAATGCTGATGCCTCTGACACTTGGAGGATTGCAAAAAACCAGGCCCATGTTCAGCCCCACATAGGTGATGAGCCTCTGTTCTCAAGTGGAAGAAACAAACTGGAGATGCAGGGAGGCAGGGGAATATTAGGCAGAACAGCAGAGGTATTCGTGGATTAGAGAACAGGCTGGGTGACTACAAACAAGTTCTGTTCACTGTCGTGGCCTGGCTGAGCTGTATCCATGGAAAGGGTCGCCACAGTCCTGGAGAGAACACAAAGTGGCTGTCGGATATGCTCTCAGACCAGCACTTCATCAACGTCGCCATGGATTCAGAGCATCAACAGCAAGGCTAGAGGGTAATGGGGCACCTTGACCTCACTCCCGGTGTGGTTTCTTCCCCAGGAATCAGGGAAGTACCTTCAGACACTCACGTGGATGGGATGTGTCATTCAAATACACCAGGGGATTTATCACAGGATATTCTACCTTTTCTCTGCCAGTTAACTACACTGAGACCAGTAGTTCTGGCACAGGAAGGTGCAACTGCCCCCTCTGTTGGTTGCAGTCAAAGCTCAAGAGTCTCATTTCAGGAACAGTACATTGTTGGATGAGGTAAAAGTGAGGAGAGTGGCCCTGTGGTAGTGACATTTTAGGCAACACAGAGACAATCTGATTGAGTAATGATGTGAGATAGCATGTGGCTTTCAAGGTAGTGTGTACGTGGTTTTGCTTGGCACAGGACCCGTAATCATGCTTCCCTCCAGGAGCCGAAGGTCATGAGAATACACAGTGTTGTGCAATTCTACACTCTTAGGACAAAAGCAAGGTGGGAGGAAACTGGAGCACCCGGAGGAAACTCATAACTTAAATAGAAACAAATGAATCTTAAATAATTCAATGATCTATGGTCAAAAGTTGAAGCAGCGAGTTCTCAGTGAGTAGATTTTTAAAAAAAATCACAGTAAGGTTTTTACAGTTCACTGTCTGATTGGTCCAGGCATCATGAATCTCATTTTGAGCACTCCTATCATTTGCTCCATGATGGGCTTTGTGGAGGCATGTGTACTATTGTATCTCTATTTGGCATGGATCTGAGGGTTCCTCGCTGTTGTCATCTCACTAGTCAAATCCAGTATTTTTGCCCCATAGGGAATGAGGAGACTCATGTCCACCAGCACCATCCTCGCTATTTACCAGTCCTAGTCTTTTTGACCCAGGTATGAGGCAAAAGAGTGGAATTTAGTATAATAGGAAAGAGTGTCAGTAGTGAGTTACCTGCAGGAGAGGTGGGGAGATGTCCCCAGTGAGTGAGTAGGTAGTACAGAGGGCAGGAATGGTTAGTAATTTGCAAGTATGAGGTGTGTGAGAGACATTGAGTGGAGACGATGCAAGTAATGCTTAGAGTTTTCATCTATGAGCCTTGCCGAGAGGTGTGCGCAGTGACAGAGTTAGAGTGAGTGGTAGCCCTGTGAGAGTGAGGTAGCAGAAAGAAGGTGGTTGTACATACCCTTGCCCTGCTAGGGTTCCCACTTCACCCAGGATACAGCACTGAACCAGGCTGATACTGGGTCCAGGCTGCCTTTGGCAGTCACCAAGAGAAAGAATGGCTCTCCCGTTCCACCACCTCAGCCATCAATTCCTCCAAGTCCCACTCCCCGAACAAATTTTAAACATAACCAGGTTAATGTTAAGGCTGAATATAAGGGTCTCAGACTGTGTCAATTTCAGTATCCTGAACAGGCCTGCCAGGTTTCTTTAGTAAAGGGCAAATAACTGGTTTATTACCTTAAATAGACTTAATTAACAATGCATGATCATTATCATTGGATTATATATATATCGACTCCTTTAAAAATCAACACACGCACACAAACATCTCTGAAGTGAAGCAAGGAAATGAAAACTCTGCTGAGTATTAACTTTAAGGTACTTTAGCCAAGTAACTAATAGTTAAACTCATGAAAACTGAGAAGTTACAGACTGTCCTAAAAGTTGTTCTGATTCTGAACTTATATTCTGCACACACACAAAACCTACTCGTATTGGGTCTTCCCATAAGAGTTGTGACTGACTAAAGTCCCTTTGCTTCTGAAAGTAGGGAAGATTCCAATGAACCTAGGAGATGCAGGATTCAAAGGAAGAGTGAATAAGGAAGGTCACTAGCACAGAAAACCTCACTATTCTAATTCTTTCATTTCAAATAATGATGAAGCCTGGAAAATAATATGATTGCAAACTGGTTAACCTAAGTTCAGCTTCAATTTAATAGAGTTGTCAACGGACTTAGATTTTCAATTAAAGATTCTGTGAATGTTGCTCTGTGCAGTTAATAAAATTTATATTTGTGCCATTTTTCCTGTGCTCTGATGGGTTGGCACTGGGAATGATTTACAATCAACAATGTAGAAGACTACAGAATTAATACAAAGCTGCACTGCTTTTGAAATGGCTTTGCCTTCATTGGTTATACTGGCTATAAAGGAAAATCATACCATTTCTCAGTACAATACTACTCATCGAAAATTCCTCAGAAATCATTGCTCAGCTTTAGGCAGGCCATAGTAGGCTGTTATTTCCATACAGAAGCATCTCTAATGCTAAGTGTCTACAAGGTTCCGAAGGAAAATGAAACTTCATTGAAAAATTATATTTTCATTCATTTTCATCTTGAAACAGCCTTCAGCCAGGCTGGGACTACAGGTTGTAACAATCTGCTATCATCTCTTTTCATTTGCCAGATTCTCAGTGGATCTTTGATAGTGAATATCAGGAAGGTATGGGGAATGTTTGTACATCTGAGAATTGTGTGCACAAATGGATCGGGAATATGGGGCTTGTGGGTGTCATATATACTTCCAGCATCAATCAGAATGGGAGCCCATGAAATATATCACAGGGATGATGTGGCCAGTTATTGTACTCCTGCTGCTGCACTGGCTAATCTAATAGCTACCTACCACAATGTTAGTTCAGTTGTAAGCCACTTGCTTCGCAGAATCACAATATCACAGAATTGTTACAGCTCAGAAGAAGGTCATTTAGCCCATTATGCCCACATCACTTTCCAAATTAACATCCCTCTCAATGTCTTTTGCCGCAACTGTGCACATTGTTCCTTTTCAATAACCACTTAATTCCCTTTTAAATACCTCTAGATTAGAAGGGCAATGATTTTCCATTCTAGGTACTTAAACACATGAACTAAAGCTGGAGTCAATTCAATGTGGAGCTGGAGGAACACAACAGGTCAGGCAGCATCAGAAGAGCAGGAAAGTCCTGATGAAGGGTCTCGACCTGAAACGTCAACTTTCTTGCTTCTCTGATGCTGCTTGACCTGCTGTGTTCCTCCAGCTCCAAACTGTATTGACTCTGACTCCAGCATCTGCAGTTCTTGCTATCTCCGAGTGAACTAAAACTGGCACTTTCATGTAATATCTTAGAACATAGAACATTGAACCCTACAGCACAGGAATGGGCCCTTTGGCCCATGATGTTGTGCCAAATTAAACTAATCCCTTCTGCCTGTCCTTGGTCCGTATCCCTCCATTCCTCGTATATTCATGTGCGTATCTAAAAGCCCCTTAAACGCCCCTATCGTATCTGCCTCCACACTACCCCTGGCAGCGTGTTCCAGGCTCCTACCACTCTCTGTGTAAAAAACATGCCCTCACATCTCCTTTAAACTTTCCCCCTCTCACCTTAAATGCATGTCCCGCAGTATTAGATATTTCAACTGTTGTCAGAGATACCGGCTGTTGAACAAGACCAAGGTCTTGACTTCCCATGAAAATAGACATAAAATAAACCACGTAATCTTTGAAAGGACAGCAAAGGAGTTCTCCACTTCACCTTGCAAACAGTCATCTCCAATTAAAACCACCCAGAAAGGTTGACTGGTCATATACTGGTGTGTATAAATTTTGTGTCATTTTATCTGCAGAGAATTAGTGACTACACTTCGCAAGTAATTCACATCTCTGAAAGGGTTTGCAATATACTGAGATGTTGAGAGGTGCTCTGCAAATGTAGGTCCTTTCTTGGGGATCAAATTTAAAGCTCATTCATTGGTACAGCTCAGCACAACACTACATATTTAACGCACTAAGGCTCTGGATGTGGGAAACATGACTAATGTGAAAGTACATTCAGCAGAAGTAATTCACATAATATACCTGAATTTCCAAATTTGATGCATAAATATGTTAGCAGTGTATACTTCAAACTATTTTGTCTTCCAGAACTTGAGAGGTGTGTTTGAAATAGGCTTTTGAGGAGCTGTTTATAATTCTTGTATTTCAATAGTCACCTGTTAATACACAATCATGGAGTCTTGATTGGGTAGAAACTGTGATTCAATTCCCTTTCGAAACCCATCAACTAAAGTACTCACTATCTATTTCCACTGGGTCTATAAAGCTGCCTTCCAATTGCAAGTTATGAAAGCCAACAAAATCACATCCCTTCAACCATGTGGGTAAATATCCTCTGAGGATGCCATTATCTCCAAAGTGGTTAACATCAGAACATTCCGTCTCTGGTGCTATGATAATCAAATCCTTCCACTTTTGGTAATTGAGCTGTGCCTGCTTTTGCAAATTGATGTAACAATTAGATCTTAGTATAGACTGGTATAAGATTAGCTTGCCCTTTTAGGGATTATGTGCAGTTAAACAATTCTTTCGGGAGTTCATGGAGCTGACAAACTAGAGGTTCCTGCCAAATCTACTTTGCTATTTGATTCATGTGTGCTTATCTGCATCTGCATGCACAGAATTCCACTGCTCAGTGGACAAAATGGAACATTTTAATCTTTACTAACATTCAAAAAATGACATTTAAACATATAAAATATTGAGGTCGTTGCTTGAACAGCCAGAGTTTTTAAAGGGTTTGTCTTGTGTTGTTTACTGTTATCCTACAAAGTTGAAGCACTCAGAGAGATTTCATTGCCAAAATTTTAACAACTTCACACCAGAATTACAACTCACATAGTTTATTCTCAGAAAGACAAACTTTCTTAATATCAATACAAACTATTTAATAAAATTATCATGGACTCAGGACCATTATCACTGAAGGTGATTCACATTAAATATGGATACTCACATCACAGTTAAAGAACAAGGGGCATAATTTAAATCCCCCTTAAGTCAAGGACACATGCAGCAATCAACTTTTCAGTTGCTTTCTGTTTGAATATGTAAGTTGGATTACATATGTAAAACTATTGATGCTTACTGTGTTTGGTTAAATGAGTGTATGCACTTGGAAAAAACAAACAGCAGATGTTCCAGGAAGCAAAGACCTGCAAGCATGGAGCAGGCATTTTAAAGCATTGTGAATAAAGTATATTATGCATGTACACGCTGGTGTGTCATCTCTGCATAGCTTGTAGATATAAAAATACACAAAACCACCCCTTGATGAATTGAGGCCCTTAAGTTGCCTATAAATTTAGGGAAGGGCACTTAGCAGTGGCTGAGCCAATAAGCTTGAGGTTGAGAGGTCCTCTTGATCTAGGGACCTGTTCGTAGGAATGCATATTTGTGTCAAGGATTGTTTTACAGAAAACTTCCCCACTCCAGTCATCTCTCTTTATTTTCAATAATTCTTCTGGTCTGGGGACTGCTGCAGTCTCAGCAATGGCCACTTTTGCCAGTGATGCTGCTGGAACTAAAGAGCTCATGGCCCTCTGATTGGCCAGCAGCTTTTGGAGACAGGACTTTTGCTTCCAAAGGCCTGGGCACCCTCTAAGCGATATTAGACTCCTGACTGTCATATAATTTCATGGGGTTGCTGGAAATTGCTGTGTGGAAATCCTCTGGATTTTTGGACGGTGGACGAGGCCATTTCCATGGGCATTAAATTCAGCCCCAACTGTAAACCACACAGTTCAAAACTACTGAATAAAATCATTACAGAGTCTGAATTTTCAACTGACAAATTTAAATGCAGTGTTAAGGAAACGGAAAAAGTGATACTACTGAGCAGGCAATTAAATCTGTTTAGTTCCTGACAATAGCAAGCTACATGACATTTCTTACTATTTTGCACATTTTAAGCAAGGATGTAATTTCCCTAAAAGCTTGTAGCTGGAGAAATGCGTTCAGTGATATAATGAAATTTTACTATTGACGATTCATAATGGAGTAGGATCACAAGTCCTTCAACTCAAATCCCATTACTTTACAAATGACTAATTTAACAGTGAAGAATCAGTATTTGTAAAATGTAACCGGTTTCAGATTCCAATAATTCACTGTACATTGAAATATTTAGCACATTATCTGGCAGATTGTTCAAACCTGTGAATAAATATCGAGCAAGCTAAAGAGTGATTTGTTATGTTTCCCAAAAGAAAAAAAGTCTATTATTTCTGCTCATTAAAACATAGAATGAGGTTTTGATGACAGAAATTTACATAAAATTAAAGAATGTTGCAAATCTGAAAAGTTCATAGGCTACTGATCGATACTCTGATTGAACAGAAGAATATTATTTATGATAAAATTCGTATTAAGTGCTACTCCTTTCAAGAGATTAATAGTAATTGTTTTATGTCACTATCAAACAGTTGTAAGTATAGTTTATTATACTTGAAAGTGAATTTATCAAAGGCAAATTGAAAATGTTACAACTGTTACATAAACCCTGAAGTGGTAAAAGGTTAACTGTTTCTAATGAGCAAATTATCAGCTTTCCTATCATTTGGTTAATATTCCAGACTAATGTAAGGGATAAATCTGCTGGGAGTAGAAATGTATTAATTGTAATTTACCTCTAATCAGAAGGAAAGCTCATTATGCCGTTCTATTTCTATACTACACACAATCAAAGAAGGGTAACAGAGGGAAATTGCTAATTTGGACAGGATAACGAACAGCAAGAGTAATAAGAATATTATTATAGAGATTATTTCTAAAGTATAAAGTTAAGAAAAGCAATTCAACCAAGATAAAAGGTAAAACAAGGTAGGGAGGTTAAGACTGGTCATAATAGCTCAAGTAGAAAACAAAGTACAAAAATATTTGAATAGAAAGAAAGATTTCCTTGTAAATTATGCCTTTCATGACCTCATGTTGTCTCAAAGTAAATCTAAAGTGTTGCCCCATTTGTAAATCTATGAACAAAAACATAAACTGCTGGAGAAACTTAGCTGCTCTGGCAGCATCTCGGGAGAGAGCAGAATTAACATTTTGTGTCCAGTGATCCTTCATCAGAACTCAAACTTGACCTGACCTGGACCCAAAACATTAACTCTGCTTTCCCTCCACAGATGCCGCCTGACTTGCTGTGGTTCTCCAGCAACTTTTACTTTTGTTTCAGACTTTCAGCACCTGCTGGTCTTGGTTTCACTGCATAAATTTATCAAATTAGGCAAATAAGTTGCACAAAGCAACCTCCACAAATAGCAATGTGACTACTGCCAGATAATCAGTTTTAGTGATATTGATTAATAGACAAGTATTTGCCTGGTCACCAAGGAGAACTGACGTTCTCTTTTTCAAATTGAATTTTTGGGAATTTTTGATCATCACCTGAGAAAACTGACAGGGCCTTGGTTTAACATTTTAATAGAAAGATTTTTATAAAGAAGTTTATGGGGTAGGACTTGAACCTACAGCCAAGCGAGACAGCTGCCAGCTGAGCCATGGAATAAGATAATTATGAAGTCTTTCTATTAAGTCAATCACAGCATGTGAAAATGCAAGTTGAGTCAATGAGATGAACAAAAGATTCCAAAGATGATTTTGTTGTCATATATAAACAAATTCTCCTAATCTTTGGTTATGAAGAACATGGGCAATAACCTGGATTTTTGGGATGGAAATAAAGTGAATAACAAAATAAACAGAATTGCTGTTATAAGAGTCACTGTCACTTGAATAAGTTAAAGGAATACAGGTCGTCAAATCCTGATGTATAAGAAGTGGTCATAACGTAAAGTCGCCATAGTCCCAGAGGACCACAGAGCTGCTCTCTCATTACATATATATGTTGGAAAGTCATGAGGGAGACCTGCCAATTGCCTTCCTACTGTAATGGCATTTTACCATCAGTGGGGAAATTAGCAAAGGGCCCTCTCACCCAGAGGCAAATTAAACACTCAGTGGCCAATGAAGGGCTTCCTTCCATTGTTGCTGACATGCTACCAGCAGCAGGTGAGTCCTCATGACATATCATTAGGTGAACCCTGGCTTCGTCTTTAATGGGCTATCGATCAGGTACTCTGTGACACACAGATGGGCCATCTCTGATAACAGCCACTGCTGTGGCAACACTCCCTCCTGCCCTTACCAATTAATCTTCAAACCTGCACTCTAAGGCCAGTCTATCTGGTATAGGTGATTGCCAGCTCTACTCACCTTACTGCAACCATGGAGCCAATGTTGCTTCCCTAATCTGAATGCAGTCCCAGCAGTGGCAACCACTCCTGAATGGCTGGCAGCTTTTGGAGACAGATGCTTGTTCCAAGGAGTCCAAGCAACAATTCATTAGCTGCCTAATCAACATAACTCACTTGGACCACTATTGTCTGGACTTAAAGCAGCCATAGCTTTTCATCCTATAACGCCAATCCTTCACTGCTATTCAGTCAAAATTTTGGAAGAACCTCCCTAACAGTACTTTAGATGTGCCTACACCATTTGGTCTGCAGCATACAAGGAGATATCTTATTTCTCAAGGGAAGTAAATGATGGTCAACAGACACTGGCTTACTGGTGATACTTATGTCACATGATTGAGTGGAAGAATCATCTTGTCAGTCCCACAGTGGTTTCTTGTGTGTCAAAAAATGCACACTGGTTAATTGTGAAATTTCGCAGGTTTATGTTGGATTTCTGACATGCTGTCATTGTTTGTTGTTATAACCTCATGGATGATACTGATATCAGTGATTTCCCTGCAGGTTAAAGCATTTTTACCTGAGCTCTATTTTAGCCTCCAGCTATGTTTCCTGAACCTGACGAGTATTTCCAGTATATTCTAGTTTTATTACATTCAACATTAAAATCTACATCTCTAAATGTCAATTAAGTTGATCTTGAGTTATGGATTTTAAGGGTTTGCCTTCAACTGGCATTCGACTAATGAGACTATAGTTTCACCGGTCATCATTCTATTCCTCTTGCACAATTCGCAAAGTCCAAGGACAATTGAAAAATTCAGCTGAAGCCTTTGTGATTATTCTGCTTTTCTTTAGAATACCATATTTGTATCTACTAATTGTTACTTAACTTCTGCTAATAAATATATATTTTTACATTTGCCATCATTAGCAAAACATATAATTAACTCCTGTGTCGTACCTTCAAGATTCATAATTAGGTTTCTCTGTTCATTCTTGAGCATTCCTACCTTTGCTGTCAGTATTCTTTATTTAGCATATGCAAGCAAAGTCTTTATTATTATTTTCATTTTCTTGCTCATTTTTCTTTATATGCTCCTCTCCTTTTTGACTTCCCCGATGCAGTTCATTATAATTTCTATGTTTTTCATTAGTATGGTTAGTCATAATTTTAATAAGCCTCAGTTTATTTTAACCTTTCTTCTTATCCGCAAAATTCCTTGATGGAATCTATAAAGTGTGTTGCAATGAAGCATTCTGACAGGATAATGAAATGCCTGGAGAGCAGATGTCGTAAAAGTGAGTCAACATAAATTTGTGGGAAGGAACTTCAGCCTCAATAATTTATTTGAGAAATGGCTGATCTTGTAGAAAATGGAAATTCTGATGTGATGGACCTAGATTCCAAAAGGCTTTTGATACTATGATTGACAAATCATTATTACACAAGTTAGAAGGAAACTGTATTGGAAGCAAACTGCTGAAATGGATTTAAAGCTGATAAAGCTAGTGAAAACAAAATATGATTATGAATGGAGCTGTGCCGATTTGGAAAGAAGTCACTCACAGGATGTTACTGTAGTATTATGTGATTCATATAAATCATGACGATATAACTGATCACATAAATCTGACAGGACACTAGTCCAGAATGAGAATGTGCAGAGTCTTAAACATTGCAGTAAATAGTTGTAATTGAGAACTTACTCTGTTTACATGTAAATAAAGGACTGTTATAGAACATAAGGAGTTGACAGCTTTGCACAGTGATCGGGAGTATGAAGCCTTAGGAACAGTATATGTGCAGACACTCACACATTGATATACTCCATAACAATATGTCAATGTGCAGTTGAAAGTATTAGCTTAAAGCACAAGGCAAAGCATGGTGGCAGCTCGGAAAATTCTTCCAGAGCCAGGATCTAATATTAAAACAGAGTCCAAAAGACACAGTTGAAATGAGAGGTCACGAAGGCAGGGCAGGATTTTGGAAAGCTTCAAAGGTGCAACTGAGTGACAACGGGAAGCTGGCCAAAAGCTCAAACAATATTGAGAAAAAATGGCTGGCAAAGAAGAAGACACCAGAGCCAGGAAAAAGAGCCATGGAAGAACCATGGAAGACTTAAATTTCAGGGCTGTAGGGTAGGAAGACTCCAAAGGGTGGGAAAAATAACTTTAGATGACTTCAAAACCTAGCCTTGAACTAGCAATACTCTGGAGAATCAAACCACAAAATGGGAATGCTTCAATATTAAGAAAGAAAAATCCAAATGTTCACCCAGGAAGGTCATGCACAATAGTCCATGTGAATGGTGGTTCAGGTAGAGACCATGCCATTATATCAACATTTGTTAACAAAGAAGGTCTACAACAAGGCAGCAAGTGTGAACTCTAGTCACAGCACATTCAGGTGAAGAAGCAATGCCATTAAATCAGCATGTTTTTATATGCTGTAGGTCAAATAGCGGAAGATGTTCTGGTTAAGAGAAAGCATGGAAGAAAGTCCTACGGGGGATGATACAGTGATTAAAGCATTTGATATGTTTTTTAGCCCCAAAGAAATTCTGTGACAGAACAGATAAGATTTAATTCAGGAAAATCAGTAGAAGCCTTTTCAGTGTATTCATATCATCTAGCAGGTACAGAGACTTGAAGGGTAAGTTAAATAGATAGAGTATAATAATTTGTATCAAGGAAGAGATGTTATCAGAGTTTCTTCAATCCAAGGAGGATTTGAAGTTGCAATTATTGATTTTTTTTATTTGCAAGAAGGTAGTAAACCCATTTGCTTGTGCACTCTGTGGGAAATTCCATATCCTCTGACAGGAAAAATAAAATCTCCATTGGACAGCTTGCTTGAAAGTGACCGAACTGACACAATGGTGCTCAGTGCTAGTAACTGTTCCCAAGACAAATGGAGAATTACGATTCAGTGTGGATTGCACTCAGTCAAACAAAGAAATAAGTCTGGAAATCCATCCTATTTCAACTGTCGAACATTGTGGTAAAATTGTCAACAAGCAAGTTTTTTCACAAAACTAGATATAACAAGTGCATTTCAGCAGATGTCCTTGGACCAAGAGTCAAGATTGCTGAATACTTTTATTACACTGTTCAACTGTCTACCAGTTGGGATCTCCTCCGTATGAGAGATTTTCCAAAGGATATGTGGAAGGAAAATAGGGAACAATTTATCATGTGCATAACATGCTGATTAATGATAAAATGAAGAAGGACTGTGACCAGTGGGTTATAGATGCTTTAAAGGCAAAACTGAAACTAGGCCTTAGATTAAACGAGAAATGTCAATTCTCCAGAATGACAATTACATTCCCAGGACATGTCATCCAAGAACAAAGCATCATGATGGATTCTATTAAGGAAAGAGCTAGCAGTGAATTTCTGACATCAATGTGAGTAAATGATGTACAGTTTTTCTAAGGTAAGATGAAAGTTTGTCCTGAACTCAGCCAGTCTTACTAAGCCCATAAGACCTCTTCAAAAAAATGTTTGTAATCCAATAGCGGGGAAGAACAGACTTCAGTTTATGGAAGGATTAAAGAAAATCTAATTTCGACTGATATTTTGGCACAATACAAACTAGGCTTATTCACAATATAAGCTACATGTACATCTTTCACAGGGCTAGGAACTCTCCTTACTCATGTGCAAATTGGTAGGAAATGAAAAAGTCATTTTTTTTTCCTCGAGAGCTTTGATGGAGACTGGCCAGTGGTGTGCGCCCATAGGGAAGGGAACACTAGCATTTTCATGGAGATGAAAAGTTCACAGTCTACCTCATGGCACTTAAATTTCAAGTCAAGATGAATCACAAGCTGTTTGGGAGCATCATTGGGATTGGAAAAAATTTTAAAACTATTTCTGTACATGCAAAAAATCAGGCTTAAACTGGTAGGATCTGATTGTGGAACAGTCCATGTTCTGGGCAAGATGCAAGTATAAGCAGATACACTCTAAAGAGCAGCAGAGGATTGTGCAAGAATGGGGAGATTTACTCTTCAAGAATTACAGTTCTATTCTGTGATAATCATAATCATATCACCAGCAACTGAGGGAAAACTCAGACAAATTCATGCAGCTTTAAAATCTGACAGGGTCTGCACAAAGGTCAGACAACCTTGATTGCAAGGGTGGTCAAAATATAGTCAAGCAGACTAAATGTCAAAGAGGTATTGTATGTAAGTAGAAATAATGCTTGGCAATAGTGAAAGATTTATTGGTGCATGGCCAGAGAATGGTTATCACAAGGTTCATGGAAAGTGAAATCCCACAGAATCTCCAGTATGGACATCTTGCTATCACAAAGTGCAGAACATCTCTCACGCAGAAGAGATCCCAATTGGTAGAAAGTTCTGGAATTCCCTCCCTAATGGCATTGTAGGTCAACCCACAGCACTTGGACTGCAGCGGTTCAAGAAGGCAGCTCACCACCGCCTTCTCATGGGCAACTAGGGATGGGCAATAAATGATGACCAACCAATGATACCCACATACCATAAATGAACATCAAAAAAGAAGAAAAAAACAAGAGCATAACAGTCAATTTGGTGGTCAGGCATTTGAAAAGACAACACAGGATTATATTCTGTCATGTCAAAGATGTGTTATACACAATCATACACAACCACCATACTTAGGGTGGCACGGTGGCTCAGTAGTTAGCACTGCTGCCTCCCAGTGCCAGGGACCTGGGTTTGATTCCACCTTTGGGTGACTGTCTGTGTGGAGTTTGCACATTCTCCCTGTGTCTGCATTGGTTTCCTCCCACAGTCCAAAGATGTGCAGGTTAGGTGGATTGGCCATGCTAAATTGCCCGTAGTGTGCAGGGATGCGTAGATTAGGTGGGTTATGAGGGATGGGTCTGGGTGGGATGCTGTGAGGGTCGGTGCGGACTTGATGGGCCTGTTTCCACACGTAGGGATTCTATGATCTATGAACCATGTGGGGGCAGATTCAATGATTTCTTTTAATATTCCCAGAAAGGCAAAGGGAAGCACTTGATTTGTTTGACTCAGAGGAAATATGTATTTTGTCCTATAGGTATATTGAGTATTATTCAAGATGAATTGAAGTGGCAAGATTTCATTCAACAACAGCTGACTCAGTGATCAGAGTACTGAAAGGAATACAACCTCAGGCTAAGGATAACTCTTAAAACCATGAGAAGGTTAAAAAAAAACTGGAGAAAAGCCACAGCAAATATCAGTAGAATTGGTACAATTCTAGACACAGAGTGAAGACTATGTTAAAGCTAGGACAGGAAATCTGGTTAATGAAAACAAATTTAGGAGCAACGGCCATCAGACATTCTGACCAAACTTATATTGTCAGGTCATTTGGAGGAACATTCAGGAGGTACAGGGAGGCATTGACCTTATTTGAACCAAGAAGTGTGATGGATTATCTTAAAGCACAAATAAGGTAACAATATCAATCAGTGGTGAGACAATTGGTGTTGCAAAAAAAAGGGGTTTGAAGGTACAGACAAAAATGACGGGTGGCACGGTGGCACAGTGATTAGCACTGCTGTCTCACACCAGGAATCCAGGTTCTGGTTTTATCCTTGACTGTTGGTATGGAGTTTGCACATTCTCCCATTTCTGTGAGGGTTTCCTCCAGTGCTCTGGTTTCTTCCTACAGCCCAAAGATATGCAGATTTGTTGGACTGTTCATGCTAAATTGGCCTCTGGTGTTCAGAGATGTGGAGGCTGAGCGGATTAGCCTTCGGAAATGTAGAGTTATGGGGATTGGTCTGGGTGGGATGTTCTTCGGAGGGTCAGTGCAAACTTGATAGGCCAAATGGCCTTTATCTGCACTGTAAGGATTCAATGATTCTATGAAAACTGAAAGCTGGAGAAGATATTCTAACAATAGGGAAGAGGCAAAATGAACATAAAAAATATCTTAGATAGTAGGAACTGCAGATGCTGGAGAATCTGAGATAACAAGGTGTACAGCTGGATGAACACAGCAGGCCAAGCAGCATCATAGGAGCAGGAAGGCTGACGTTTCGGGCCTAGACCCTTCATCAGAAATGGGGGAGGGGAAGGGGGTTCTGAAATAAATAGGGAGAGAGGGGGAGGCAGATAGAAGATGGATACCTCCCCTCCCCCATTTCTGATGAAGGGTCGAGGCCCAAAACGTCAGCTTTCCTGCTCCTATGATGCTGCTTGGCCTGCTGTGTTCATCCAGCTCTACACGTTGTTATCTATAAAAAATATCTTGTTAGTTTGGAGCTGGGTACAATCAAACCTACTCTGCCATTTCATAATAACTGATTTGAGTGTTGTCTTAAGTTCACTTTCCTGCTGGATGCCCATATCAAAAGCAAGTTATAGGATTACAAATTCATTTATGGAGATATGGAGATTATGGAGTTTGTTCTCATGTGCACTGGGAATTATTTGACCCGCAGAAATATTTCTGAAAATTGGCATGTCAGAGTATATGGCTTGAAATAATTTCTCAATTTCCATTCCAATAATTTAGCCCCACATTTTCTCTCCCATTCCCCACAATTTTCTCCATTTCCAGACACTAGGTTATCTTATGTGTCTGAATAGATGGCACTATAAGGGAACGGATTACTTGGAGATATTTTTTAGATCACTGACATAACCAAGTGACAATACCAGCACCATGTGCAAAGTGCATCACAAGAGGTGATGAAGGAGATGCTTAGCATCGACTGGATTAAGTGAGTTTTTATTGATGTGTAAGGTAGTAGTTCAAAAAGGTTTAGTGTTGGAGACCACATTCAGCCTCTGTTGAATTTGATGTGGGTAGGGATAAAGTTTAGGATCTTGTAGAGTTAAGAACAATATCCGAGATTTCCCTGCAGACTTAGGAACAATATCTAATGTAATTTATAATTTATTGCTATTATGCAATGAAATACATCTTGTTAATGCAAGAGCCTCTTCTCATTACAGCTCACTTGAAGGCAGCAAACCAACCCAATCACAAGCTGGCAGTGGATGGCAGCTCAAAATATACAATACTTATCGATTAAGAACTGGTGACCCCTTTGTCAAAATTGTATTAACAGCATTGACAGTTTCTGCATGACACCATTTGCTAAAGTATTCACAGATTCAGGAGTTGATTTGTGCGCAATATTCCTGGAAATAGTGCATTGTGGAGAATTTAAATTTAACGGTCAGGATGAATTAAAGCGTCGAATCACAATGTGGTAATAAAAAATCAGTGAAGCTTTACCAAGGATTGAAAGACACTTCTTTTCTCAAGGAGGAGAATATTTGTAAGTGGCAGGCACGAATGCTAGGAAAGGGAAGGGTTATCCTGTTTGATAATCGCTGCATAAATTCTGAGGAATGTTGCCCTTTGTAGTCTATAGATGAAGAAATGGAACTGACAAAATAATGGAACAGATTGGGTAAATTTGGTTAGGACTATTTGCTTTTGTAGAGAGTAAATGCTGACACATAGTGACTGGTCCAAAAGCTGGCATCCATATTGTAGCTTTTAAGTGTGTACGTGCTTTTTCTCCATAACACTGTGACTACACGATTAATCTTAACTTTGAGTGTTGAAGGAACTTCTGTCATAATGTATGAGCTGCCTTTGTATTTGAAAAGAAAATTGTGCAGGATGTAGAATGACTCAGTAGTTCACAACTGTCCCATTTCCACTTTTGGAGAAAACTAAAAGCAATCCTGTTCAGTCCATTTTACCGCAGACTTAGGCAAAGGTGGAGGGGAGGTTGAGGTCACAGGTGACAACCATTTTCACTGCCTTTGGGAGATAAAGAGGAAGGAGGTGCCTAATCACGATGTTTCAGCCAACATGGTCTGGGGCTGATGTGATGGAGCAGCTGCCTTTCAATTTTCATGCACGCACATGTTAGCAGAAAAATCTATGTACAAACTTTGCATCTGGCTTTCTGTAACTCAAACCATATGAAAATAAAGCTCCATGCCTATGCATTGAAGATACATGTACATTGCAACACAGAATCAAACCATTCAATGTTTATTCTCGAAACAAGCTACTTTTTTTATTCTTTCATGGGACACGGACATTGCAAGCAAGACCAGGATTTATTGCCCATCCTAAACTGCTGTTGAACTGGTGGCATGGTGGCACAGTGGTTAGCACTGCTACCCTCACAGTGCCAGGGACCCGGGTTCGATTCCAGCCTTAGGTGACTGTCTGTGTGGAGTTTGCACATTCTCCCTGTGTCTGTGTGGGATTCCTCTGGATGCCCCAGTTTCCTCCCACAGTCCGAAGATGAGCAGGTTAGGTGGATTGGCCATGCTAAATTGCCTGTAGTGTTCAGGGAGGTGTGGATTAAGTGGGTTATAGGGGGATGAGTCTGGGTGGGATGCTCTGAGGTTTGGTGTGGACTTGTTGGGCCAAAGGGCCTGTTTCCACACTGTAGGGATTCTATGAATAGTTTTGCTAGGCTATTTTAGACAGCAGTTCAGGATGTTAGCCAGGGACCTGGGTTTCATAGAATCTCGACAGCATGGAAGCAGGTGATTCAGCCCATTGAGTCCACAATGATCCTCCAAAGAGCATCCAAACCAGACCCACCCCTCTATCCTATCTCTGGAAACCTGCATTTCCCATGGCCAATCCACCTAACCTGCATATCTTTGGACTGTGTGAGGAAACTGGAACACCCAGAGGAAATCCACACAGACAGTCATCCAAGGATGGAATTGAACTGGGTCCCTGGCACTGTGAGGCAGCAGTACTAACCACTGAGCCACTGTGTCACCCAAAATTTGATTCCACCCTCGGGCGACTATCTGTGTGGAGTTTGCACATTCTTCCTGTGCCTGCATGGGTTTCCTCCAGGTGTTCCGGTTTCCTCCCACAGTACAAAGATATGCAGGCGAAGTGGAGTGGCCATAGGAGATGCAGGGTTACAGAGGTAGGGTAGGACGGTAGGTTTGGGTGGGATGCTCTTCAGAGGGCCAGTGTGGACTCAATGGGCCATATGGCCTACTTTCACACTGTCGGGACTTGATGATTCTATGATATCTATACAATATAAGTGAATCAGATTGGTTTTATTTCTGACAATCAGCCCTTGTTTCATGGTCCTCACGAGACTAGCTTTTAATTACAGATTTCATAAATTGAAATTAAATTCCACTAGCTGATGGCAGGATTTGAACCCATATCCACACAGCAATAGATTGGGCCCCTGAGAATTATTAGTCAAATAACATTACCAACTATACCACCTTTACAACCACGAGTATGGAATAATAAAATCTGGCCTAATGTTTCAAATTGATGATGACCTTCATGAGAACTGGAAATTGAAACTTTGGGAGGAATCTGCAAGACAGCATGAAACTGGAAAGGAGATGGGAGGTCTGAAAAACTCAGGCAAGTTACCTTTGGGAAAAAATACCCACCACCAATGCACCTCTACCCTAGTAAGTTCCAGGCAGGAAATCTTGTGGGTGACCTTCCTTCTCTGTCTTGACTAAAGACAATTAAGCAGTCAATCAAAGATCAAAATATGGACAAATCCTGCCTGGGCTGAAATTTTTTTATCTTCAAAAGGGATAGACCCTCAAACACTTCTCGTGAGACAGCTTTTAACTTGCTCCGATTTCCTACTTGCACACTAATCTTTTTGTCTTTGGTCCTTTGTACCGTTCCAGGGAAGCTCAAAGCAAGCTTGAGAAGCAGTACTGCTATTCGGCAAATTGCAGCTATCCAGCTTTAATTTTGACCTTAACCATTAGCTCCAGTATCTGCATTCTGTTTTGCATATTAAGCAGTTAACTATGTTTATCTACAAAACTGTGAGAAGAATGTGTGATTCAACACATGATGAGACAATCTGAGCTGACAATATTGCTTTTTCACCTTGACATTTGCAGCTTGCAGCACTATATAGGCGAGAGAGTTACACTTTCTGATTGTTGAAAGATGCAGAGTGATTGATTAATGAACAAATCAAGTTTTCTTCTGTATTTGATAGATTCCAGCAGTACTAAATATTAAGAAGTTAATGCTCTAACCTACTTGTTTAAAAATACCTATATCTTTGTAAAGTTATATGCTTATGATGCACTGGCAATACAGCTCTAACTGCAGAGTTTCTGGGCCTTCTAAGGGAAATCTGATTTGGTAATAATGTGAGAGTAGTATAATTTCGATAATTGGTAAAATTGTGGTTTGAAAAGGATAACACTTAATTGCCTACAAATTGCTCATGGTATAAAAAGTGTGAATCAAGTCAGTTTGGCTACTGCTTATCTCCCAATGTGAACCTAACCAGTATTTTTGCTAAATGATGATTCAGATATTTCTCCAGATGTAAAATGGGTTTTAGGCAGTAGGACAAAATGGACAATAGAAAATCAGCCATTATACACTGTACATTCACCTGATTTACAGCAGTTTGTTTTACACTGCGACCCCTAGTCCAATTAAATACCCAGCAGATTTATATCCACCCAATGTTCACCCCTCTCATACAACAGCCTGACATATACCCAGCCACCTTACTTCCTCATCTCACCCATGCCTGATTTACATCCACCCAATCTACACATACCAATGTATACCATCAGATTAACACTCACTAGATTTACACTTATCTTACTTATACCACCCATTTTTATTTTGAATCAAACAAAAAAAATTATTTTAAAAATTGGGAAAAGCAAATCAGGTACAGTATAAAATAGGTGGTCAATTGGTTATTGCCTGCTTTGCATTGCTACGTAACAAAAAAAATTGCTGTATTTCCATCTCCATGACTGAAGACACGGTCTTTTTACATTTGTAGTACTGCATAATCAGAATTCTACGATCTGACTGATATTTTTGCTAGACGTGAAAAATGCTTTTTGTTTTGTCCCTCATTAAAAATGTGCTTTATGGTGTTGCAATCCTCATTGCATTCATGTTTGCTAATCTCTAAATAAATTGGAGCCAGGTGATGGAGAAATATGGAAATTCAATCACAAACAAAACAGGAATAGCCAGAGAAATCCAACAGGTCTGACTGCACCTGTGGAGAAGCAGAGTTATCATTTTCAGTCTAGCAACTCTTCTTCAGAACGAGTTGTAGCTAGGAAAAGATTGCTATGCAAGCTGAAGATGGTGGGGGTGGGTAGGGGTGAGTGGGTGTGATGTCGGGGTGGTAAAGGATAGGTGGTGATGGAGGCCAGAGAGAGAACAGCAGTTGAGCAGACAAAGGAATGGATAATGGTAGGCTGAGGAGAAAGAAAAGCTGCTAATGGGAACCATTAGTTTGTGAAAATGGGTTGGCTGTGGTGAAAGCAGTCCTTATGATGACAAGATATGACAGGGATAGGAGAAGGACATGGAAGAAGGTGCTTAGGCCCTAAAGTTATTGAACTCGATATTGAGTCCAGAATGCTGCAGGTCACCCAAGTGGAAAATTAGATCCTGTTCCTTCAAATTGCACTGATCTTTGTTGGAGCACTGCAGTAAGCCCAAAACAAAGACGTTGGCTAGGGAACACAGTGATGTGTTGAAGCGGTGGGCAACGAGAAGGTCAGGGTCATTTTTAAGACAGAATGTAGGTGTTCCACAAAGCAATTGCCCAGTCTGCCTTTCATCTCACCAGTGTAGACAAATTGCAAGCATTGTGCAGTAATTCAATGCTTCCTTTTCAAAGGAGATCATTATGTCCATAAATGAAAAGGTCAGAAGTCACATAACACCAGATCATAGTCCAACACATTTATTTGAAATCACAAGCTTTCGGAGGGCTGTTCCTTCGCCAGACTTCACCTGACGAAAGAGCAGTGCTCTGAAAGCTTATGATTTCAAATAAACCTGTTGGACTATAACCTGGAATTGTGTGACCTCTGACCTTGTCCACCCCAGTCCAACACCGGCCCCTACGCATCATAACTGAAAATGCAGAGGCACGAAGGTCAAAGGGAATTGACTTTCCAGGTAAGAAGATGCAAGCCTTCGATTACATTACATAAATGTGAAGTTGCTTGTCTGCCAAGACAATGCTAGAAACATCTGAAGTGGCATAATTTTGTGACAGCAGTATTTTTGTTCGATGATTAAAAATAAGTGACATTTCACCAACTTAAAAAGTAAAGTTTTGAAAGTAATGTCCAGTTCATATCACTGTATCCTGCTGAAGCTGTAGTCTGATAATGGTGCAAAGGTACAGGATATGTCTGTAAAGTGCATGAAAGGATCATATTGGGCATCAGCTGAAAGAACTGAGTGATCAAAAGTGAAGTAATGAGGTTACTGCATGCAGTAATGGAATGTGTTATGACAAGAAGATTGCATTGGGCAGGTCATGTACATTTTATTGCTTAAGATCTATATCCTTGGAAGGTGATGAAATCATTGCCTTGGAGGCCAAAGCTGAGATGATGGAATGCTGTGTGAGAAGAGAATATATGGAACAGAACACTGATAAAAGCAGAGCACAGGGAGCTGTCAGCAGAGGTGAATGGGTGTGTGTGTGTGTGTGTGTGTGTGTGTGTGTGTGTGTGTGTGTGTGTGTGTGTGTGTGTGTGTGTGTGTGTGTGTGTGTGTTTGTGTGTGTGTGTGTGAGAGAGAGTGAGAGAGAGAGAGAGAAAGACAACAAGATGTAATGAATTCTATAGTCAACTTGATTATCCGAGCTAAGTGATGACTCGAAAACTGATAAATGCAATTTAGCCTTTGTCTTAAAGCATTGCTCCCAGTAATGTTATCCAGTACATAGGGATTAGTGGTAAAGTGCAGGCTGGTCAGTCTATCTCTCTCCCCACTACATTTTACAATGATTTGATGGATTCATTGAAATGACAAATGAAACAGATAACAATAAAAGTTTTTCTTTCTGACTACTTGCTAAATAATTGTCTCTCACAAAGACACGTTTGTAAGAAGCAATGAATAAACATTGAAAGCATGTTTGCTGAGTATGTGATGCAATGATAATAATCTCACCAAAACATATTGTGTCACTTGTGAAAGTGTTTCTGGAGTGTCTTTCTTCCAAGCCATAAAAGATTTCACAAACATAACTTAATGAATTTATTAACCATTTCATGGCCTAAGAGCCAAATTCCAGTTTTTAAGCTCGTGTTTATCAAACTGCACAGAAAATGGCATTGATTGTTTTCCAGTGACGAGACAACATTCAAGCTTAGTTATGTGAAAACAAGTTACAGACACATGGGACAGAACCTTTTCTTCTGAGGCTCAGTGTCATGGTGAACCTGTATTTCTGCTTGGGGGCAGGGCCCAATTTCATTCTTTAAAACTCATTACAATTTTCATGTGCTGTAAAACATCAGATTTTATTGGCAGGTGGGCAGTTTTCAGTTTCAAAATCTAACTTCGGGATGCCATATTTTAAAGGCATATAAATCTTAGGAAGACCAATGAACCTTTAACTGGGAAATGTCAAAAAAAAGGCAAAAGGCAGCCCTGAGATTTAGTGATTGGTCTCTGGATTTGCTCCGGCAGGCTTGGGAGACTGCAGGTCATAATATTCCTCATGCGTGGCAATCCTGTCCAGTGAGAGCAGCATAGGTGGAAATGGTTGAAGTGATCAATGCACAATAAACCCAGAGGTGTTACTGGATGCATGGTCACTGAGGTTGAATGACTTATTGCAGAATGCCACTGTCTGCTAAATGCTTCACTTCGGACTGTGTCCTATCACAGTAAACTTGCCACTGGACAGGGCTGTCACATACCACCCTGGCTGTGATTTCTGTCATATACCTCATGTCGAATCAAGGTCTCTCAATTCATTGCACCTGCCCATTTGCAAGAAAAACAACAAAGCAATTCTGCATTTCACAAATCTGCCATGGTTTACATTTCAAAAAGAAAAGATCCTGCAGCAGTCAGAAGTTCATACACCACCAGTTCATTGACCTTGCACTGCAATTTCTCACCCACAGGCTTTAATGGGACAAGGATGCAACAAAAAAGATGGTTTGAACATCAGCACCATGGATGACTATCATATGCATTACTTTATCCCTTTCACCACATGCTAGTTTCATTCAGCACCCTCTCAACCACATTTTTCTTCTGCCAGGTGCACACAGGCAATCACAGCTCTGAGGATTCACATCTGTACCTGGGCCTATCATTTGATCATGCAGCCATTATAATACCTCATGATGCCTTTACTTTTTTCTTCTACAGGAGAAGAACAAGAGAAGAACTCAGAGAGTGTGCCAAGTCCGGAGGAAGCATGCCTGAACTTTGGGTCCTCACCACATTTGACCCACAGGACAGCACAGGGACTGGGCCTTTGAAGGAGGTGAGATTGGAGGTCCAGCCACCCAGTGAGAAAGCCTCCAAAAAGTTCCTAATTCTGCACATCAAGTAGCAAATTTTTAAAGGAGCAAATATTCACTATTCTTGTGACCGTGTCCAGTGAGACAACAGTACTCCTGGGCAGTCTAGGCAATGGAAACACAGCCTGAGAAGACCAAATGGCTCAACAATAATGGCCCTAGTGGATGCATATGCTGTACTGTAGCACTATTTGACATCCGTTTGTGCACTGGGATCATGAATCATGTCTTCTAAGGGAGACCGTTGTCACTCACGAGCCAACCCTATCGGCAATATCTCGGGGAGGTGCAAACTTTGACGAGCCTGGGAGTTGTGCAGAACATATGATTTGCAACTGCTCGCTGGATAATGGACAGATACCTACCGGAATTGCTGTCAGTTCTCAAGGGTGAACTGAAAATAGAAGTGAAATCTCTGCCTGTTCATGAATCTGGCTGGTTAATGCCAGGAATCTCTGAGTATCAGATACATACAGTTGAAAGCTTCTTATTGTGCCTCCTTTCAAATGAAGATGCCGACAATCTGCAGTGCAGGAGATGGCAGATGTACGTAATGGCTTCTCTCGTCATGCAAAGAAATCTCCCACCCAGTCATTCAATCTCCTATAAGTACATGCATTGATTTTTGTACACCTTCTCTCGGTGGAGTGGTGGACAGCACTGAGGACCCTAATTCCTCTTTTCAGTTACTCTTTGTTGTTGCACCATGCAGTCCACTTAGCCTTGAACCTCAGAATCTGCTATAATTGTTTCTTCCTTTTCCTTCTTCTCCTTCTTTGTTTTCTCAATCTTACAAATGCTGAGATGAGTGCTAGGTTCAGTGCTTGGAATATATGACATATACATCTGGATCTATGAACTGAGATTTGGAATGACATCTGTAGTTTTCAGTTGAGATTTTGTCATGGTGAATGTATCCTTTAGAGCCTTCTCAGGCTGGTTTGATTTTGGATGAAAAATTGTCCTTGAGGTCTACCTTTCATATTAAGGATATCTGGTTCTTTCCTGAAACTGATATGTATCTGGATCTCTTGTGCTGTTTATTTCAACATTGCTTTCCATGAATGTGGTAAATATGTGACCAATGCTGCCTCTCTTAAGCTGAAGCCCCCACACACTGGGAGATCAGCCTGTAAAGTAATTGCTGCCCATCTTGTTAACTCAAAAATGCAGTGGTTTCTGAATGATAGTTCTTGATTATTTTTGCATTAACCAGCCATCGAACATTAACATTGCCGGTGAGTGTGACCTGCCCTTATTGTGAATATTATTGAGTTATGTAACATGGCTGGCAGGTAGTGTTTTTAAGCTTTGAAATATTAGTAGCATTGAATTTAGAGTCACTGTTTGCCTTATTGTGAAAATCTGCCTTCTCAAGATTTGCTTTCATCCTCCTGTTTTGTGTGTGAATTTGCCCTTCCTAAGTACATATGAACAAATCTGGAACCTCTCCTTTTTGCACAGTGCATTCTCACATTCCTAGTTTGGAAAAGAATGGTACTGTGGCAACACAGTAGTGGTTATCATATCTTTTGATCTTTTTTCGTCTTGTATTTTCCCACATTTGAACATACTTTCTCCACTGTTACTATCAATGGCTTTATTTTTTCCTCTCCCTTCCGCTCTGTCCTTCCTCGGTCACATCCCTATAAATCTGGGATCTTTCACCAGACCCTAGACATTCTTTCCCTCCCCAGAGAACCTACACCCATCGAGATCACAATGCCCAGTCTGACCCTTAAATCCTCCATAAATTAAGTTCTGGCCCTTTTGATTGATAGCCCTTTCTACTTGAGGCCTGTTGTGGTTAGCACTGCTTGAGTGAGCCAGTGTGATTGCATCAATGTGGCAAGTGAATGGGCCTAATCAGCTATCACCATTGTAATGGGTTCACATGCAGAAACTTGATCTGCAGTGAATCGGTTTGTGAGGAACTGTTGAACATGGAGTCCCTCACACTAAACACAATCACTTTTTATACCGGAATCAGCTTGTTTGAGAAGCCGACAAGTACTGTCCTCACTGCGTCTGGAAAAATGCAGTCTACCCCACTCGGTACATACTAGTGTATACAGTCAGGTTTTGTAGCTCAGCTGTTTACAGATTTACAGATTACAGGTAAGAAAATTGCACCTGTGAATGTAGTTTGAGAGGATTCCAGAGGTTTTAATGAACATCCATGACATACCAATGAATGCAAAACAGGTTCTTGAATTTGAGAATGTCAACCTGACAGAAGTTTTGGCTCCCAATTCAGTTTCTCAGCCTGGCTTTCCAAAAGTTCTATGTGGGCCCAGAAGGTTCTATTCATGATAAATAGGGAGGTACGTTAATATCCAATGTGAAATTGCACTTCATAGGATATTTTTTTTCTGTGAGGCAATTCCCAGAAATTGAAATTAACTTGGGATAATGACATGATGCAGTCTTCTTCAAAATTTCCTGATCTGTTCACTAAGTAACTGAGAAGACTTTAAGAAGCTAATTATGATCTTCTGAAGAACACTCATATCAAAGTTGAAACGTTAACTCTCCACAGATATTGCCAGACATTCTTGGCTCCTCCAGCACTTTCTGTTTTAATTTAAATTATGGGACTTGCCATTTGAAAGTGTTACACCATTCATTTGTCATGCTCTCAAGGTTATGGATCCTCTTTGTGTGCTGTCTCCAAATTGGAGGGACCACACTATCGATTACTTTTCTTGGCCGCTTAAATCCACAATTCCTCCTGTCCTTGTTTGAGCACATCTCTTGCAGCAGGGCCTGTAGTTAAACATGAAAAACCTTCCCAAATCCCCTTTTTATTTCCTCTGGTTACTGTAGCCTCAAGAAACCAGGTGCTTGTGAGCTTCTGTGATCTATGCTGAGTTCCCTGTCAATAAAAATTCTTGCTTTTGACAGAATGGATGCATCATCCACTTGCCATCTATAATTGCTGGGGGAGTGCAGAGATGGAGGTGACTGGCCTGGTAAAGAGCAACAATCAATTATGCAATTCAAAGATTCAGTCTCCAAAGGCAAGAATGGTCCTGCCATTCTGATAGGGACTAAGGTGAAAAGATTCCACTCTGTATCTTGTAAAGTAAATGAGTTTCAGCAATTAGCACATTTTCAGTGGACAAATAACCAAAGAACAACAGAATCTTTGCTGCTTGTACAACTAATATTAATTCATCAATCTTATTTGTAGACATAAGGAGGATTGACAGCTGAAAAAATCGAGAAGCTAAAGTAGGTAATAGCTCCATGAGGTTGCATTTGTAAATATTGCTTGGCAATATGTTGTAGCTGACATACCGAATGCCTTACTTTGATGTCAGCTGTTGTGGGCATGTTAAAAAAGAGCATTAAACTGCCCAACCATATGCATCCCTCACCTTACCTGCCTGTCATTGTTGCTGACAGAGGTTGGGGTGAAGTAAAATATGGGAAATTTAAGTTTAAATTGCAGGCGTAGTTGAAAACAGCTGGGGATAAATTAAACAGATTGATTTAAACAATGATTAATTGTACAAAATGTGTGTTTTGTAGCTACACAGGTGTGAAGATTGAAACGCAGATATTTAACCCAGTGGTATGACAGTGGAATGGCTATTGTACTGAACTAACGACCTTACAATGATAATTTGTGAAATTAAAATCAATAAAAAATGTAATTTGTGGACCAGACCAGAGAAAAATCGCCATAGAGGTGAAATCAAACAGGGATGAAACATCTTTCAGAGAAAGAAATTTATGATTCCTACACGGTCTGGTTTATGTAGAATTCAAGTTCACACTATAACCATAATTTTTCTCTTCTGCCGGGTAGCAGGATTTGGGAGATTTCCTGGCTTGCCGCACTCAACTTGAGAAAAAGTATCTTGAACAGTGATTTCTTAAACATCAGGTTCTCTGGCCCACACCAGTCACAATGCCCACTACGCCACCTACTCCCCAGGCCCAAGCGTGCCAACTCATGACAGTTTATGCCTCCCACCCATCTTGAATGGCCCCTTATACTCTCCATGCCAGCCCACATTCCCAACCCATTTCCATGTTCTCTTATTGCTATGGTCAAATGAAGAATGGGAAAAGAGGGGAGCCAATATAAGACTTCTCACCTGGTCATTACACCACAATCAATAAAATTCTGCCTGATAAAGGACAGTCACTCACAGCTCATCTTGCAAGTTCAGCTCCTTTGTCCTGTAATGAGGTCAAAGACAAATGGTTCTGGTGGGACAAAAACTGAGCATCAGTGAGCAGGTTTTGTGTGTCAATTGACAGCACTGCCAATAACTCTTTCAATCATTTTGCTGATCACTGACAGTGAACTAATGAGATGGTAACTGGTTCTGATGAAAAGCCACTGGACTCAAAACATTAGCTCTGGTTTCTCTCTGCAAAATACTGCAAGACCTGAGTTTCTCCAGTAATTTCTGTTCAAATCACTACCACATCTATAGAATCCATAGAGTTGTTATAGCGTGGAAATAGGCTATTCGGCCCAATAAGTCCAAACCGACCCTCTGAAGAGCATCCAAAATAAACTCATTCCTCTACCCTTTCCCTGTAACTCTGCATTTCTTATGGCTAATGCACCTAACCTACACATCTCTGAATACAAGACTGTAATAAGTAGTGTGCCACACGTTTTACAATTTACCTAAATGACTTCGAAGTAGAGGCCACAGCCATGCTTGCTAAATTTGCTGAGGACAAAGATAGGGGGTGAACTAAATTGTGAAGGGGACTTAAGGAGGCTATATAGGGACAGAGATAAATTAAGCAAAGATTTGTCAAATGGAGTTTATTGTGGGAAATTGGGAAAATGTCCATTTTAGCAGGAAGTTGGACCAAAGGGTCTGTTTCCATGCTAATATATCTATGACTCTATGGCTGTAAGTATGAAAACAAAGCATATTATCAAAATTATGAGAGATTGCAGAGCTCAGAGATACAGAGGGATCTGGATGTCCTCATGCATGAATCATAAAATGTTAGTACGTAGGTATAGCAAGTAACTGTGAGTGGGCAAAGGTCTGGCAGATGGAGTACAATGTTGACAAGTGTGAGGTCATCCATTTTGGTCGGAATAACAGCAAAATGGACTATGTTTTAAATGGTAAAAAATTGCAGCACGCTGCTGCGCAAAGGGACTTGGGTGTCCTTGTGCATGAATCGCTGAAGGTGGGATTGCAGGTGCAGCAGGTGATTAAAAAGGCAAATAGAATTTTGTCTGCCATTGCTAGAGGGATGGAGTTTAAAAACAGGGAGGCTATGCTGCAGCTGTATAGGGTCCTGGTGAGGCCACACCTGGAGTACTGTGTGCAGTTTTGGTCTCCTTAAATGAGAAGAGATATACTAGCACTGGAGGGGGTGCAGAGGAGATTCACTCGGTTGATTCTAGAGTTGAGAGGGTTGGATTATGAGGAGAGACTGAGTAGACTGGGATTATACTCGTTGGAATTCAGAAGAACGAGGGGAGATCTTATAGAAACATATAAGAATATGAAGGGAATAGATAAAGTGGAGGCAGGGAGGTTGTTTCCGCTAGCAGGTGAAACTAGGACTAGAGGGCATTGCCTCAAAATAAAGGGAAGCAGATGTAGGACTGAGGTCAGGAGGAACTTCTTCACCCAAAGGGTTGTGAATCTGTGGAATTCCCTGCCCAGTGAAGCGGTTGAAGCTACCACACTGAATGTTTTTAAGGCAAGGCTGGATAAATTTTTGAACAGTAAAGGAATTAAGGGTTATGGTGAGTGGGCGGGTAAGTGGAGCTGAGTCTCAAAGATCAGCCATGATCTTATTAAATGGCAGGGCAGGCTCGAGGGGTCAGATGGCCTACTCCTGCTCCTAGTTCTTATGTTCTTATGTTCTTATTACTAAAGCCAATTAGATGTCATTTATTGTGACAGGAATTAAATTCAAAAGGATGGAGGTTATGCTTCAGTTATACATGTTTTTAGTGAGATCACATTTGGAAAACTGTGTACAGCGTTGGCCTCATTGCTTAAGGAAGTATGTAAATAGACTAGAAGCAGTTCAGAGAAAGTTTACAAGACTAATAGCCAGAAGGGCATGCTGGTTTATGAGGAGTGGTTGGACAGGCTAGGCTTGTATCCATTGGAGTTTAGAAGAGAATAAGGAATCTTGATTGAAGCATAACATTATTAGGTCTCTTGTCAGAGTAGGAGAATATTGAACTCAGGGTCAAAAATAAGTTTATTTAGTATGTTTAAAAATAAGGTGTTTCCTATTTGTGACAGAGACAATCAAAAAAAATCAGAGTTGAGAGTTTTTTGGCACTCGCTTCCTCAAAAAGCTGTGAAAAGCAGAGCCTTTGAATATCTTCAAGACAAAGGTAAATAAAAGTTTGATAAACAAACAGGAGAAAAGATGTCAGAGTAGGCAGGAATTTGGAGTAATGCCTTTTTGAATGGTCATGCCCAAGCGTTTGATCGGCCTACTCTTGCTCTCAATTTGTATGTTCATATATTCCCTTTTTCGGTTTCTCTAACATTGCAGTTCCATAGATCATGATACAGTCATTATTTCAGTATAGTAACAAAAACACAATATCATCAAACTTCAATTACTTAAACATAAAACAAAAAGTTGAAAGTCTGCTTTTGTTTTTATAAACAATAGAATTTTTTAAAAACGTGCAACATAAGTGATAAGCATAGAGGGACATTGTTTCTACACTTATCTTCAGTTGAGTGCCTGCTTATTCATGACACTCCTGAACAGTTGGTTGTGAAGTTGCATAATTTAAGGAATAAAATGTGGACACAGATTAGAACATTACCATCTTTGTCTTTGAATGTGACAACTTGCCTCTTGCTTGACAGTGATTTTGATATCCTTCTTACAAACTACAGAAAATATGACAAAATATTCTGAATAATCACACTCTCCATTTCCCGAACTGTTATCTCATTTCGACCACTGCTACGCCAACAATTCCTTAAAACTGAAGATTATATATTTTGTCTATTGGCCTGGACAGTGATTCTACAGTTCAATTCAATCGTAAAATATAGGAAACAGGACTACACTCAGGTAGGTATCAACTGAAAATGACTCTAAAGGTTGTTATTCATATTTTTTTATTCATTGACTGATTTTATTGTTGTGTTTCTAGTGGAATGGGATCACATTTGTCTCAGCTGGATGTCTCCTCAGCTCATTTGTAAATGAGACCCAATTTTTCATAAACCACCAAAGTGAAAAAAAGTACGTTTTCTCCTGACAAAGAAAAAAGAACTGTGGATGCAGGAAATCTGAAAGAGAAGCAGAAATTGCTGGAGATCCTCAGCAGGTCTGGCAGCACCCTGGAGAGAAAGCAGAGTCAATGTTTCAGGTCATTAGGACCAATTACCATCTCATCAATTCACTGTCCCTGCTTGGTCAAGGATGTCTCCAGAAAGTGTCAGATAATGGAAAGTTGGCACTGTGATTCTCTGACAGTGACCTGGAGGTCCTGGATGAGGGGGTGAGAAAGTGAGGTGTCCTTTTCCCAGAGGACCAGCAGAAGAGGCCACAACACCAGACACGGGCAACTTAGTCTGAGGTTGCTACCTGGCTCAGTGCCATCTCGCCGGTTTGGAGGAATGCCGAGCAGTTCTGTAAGAAGGTCAATGGCCTTCTCTGCTCTGCCAGAGTCAGTGCCACACTTTTGTCTCTCATATCTCAGACTCACTCTATATCTGTGACTGCCCCCACCTCCCACCACAGCTCGTGCATGACCACTCTCACTATTTCCTTCAACATTGTCCCTCAACCACTCTCAACTCCCTGAACCTCCCACACTACTAACTCTGCATGGCCTCTGTACTGCCCACTAAATCTCTTATGACACCCCACTTCCCACACCAATACTAAATGTTGTGCCACCCTCTTTCATCGCACACAATTCTTCCCTCTCTCTCATTTCAGGAGCAATCTGCCATAACAGGACAGAGAGAGACCGGATGAGTGAAAGGATGTCCAATATTCAGGATTTCACCCCCTTTCAAGGACAAAGTCCTCACCCTAAGAGGAGAAGACTGGCACTGCTTTTGTGGGATGTCAAAACTTCTATGTCCCACGAAGTGAATAAATACCACTCCTCATTCCACCACAACTCTCAAGTAAGCATATTATCAATCACGAACAACAAGGTGCAGAGCTGGATGAACACAGCAGGCCAAGCAGCATCGTAGGAGCAG
>NC_063333.1:58178981-58197057 GCF_021869965.1 Rhincodon typus | reverse complement strand
TCTGCTCCTATGATGCTGCTTGGCCTGCTGTGTTCATCCAGCTCTGCACCTTGTTGTCTCGGATTCTCCAGCATCTGCAGTTCCTGCTATCTCTGATTCAATATTATCAATCACATTCATTTTACACCATTTCTAAACATTGACAGGAGTGCTTTCTCTCCTTTGTGTCTTGAGGTACAATGAGTATCTCCACCATCAGTGAAATGAAATGGCCTGCACCCTTAGAAACCAATGCCTCAAACTCCGAGGGTGTGAGCACCAAGCCTTCAGAGGAAGCATTGGCCGGCTGTTTCTCGCACCCCTCCTCCCCAACCAGTTCAGATACTGACACCTTAAAAGCATGGGACTACAAACTAGTGAGCGCTGCCCTGTGACAGCTCCACACTGGCCGAGGAAGAAACAGCCCAGGCTGCTGGAGACCAGGCATCTGTTCAGCTCCAAAGTGATTTGATTTGATTTATTATGGTCACATGTGCCTAAGGACAGTGAAAAGTTTTGTTTCTTGTGCACTACAGGCAGATCACAATACACAAAGATCGTAGGGTGATTGAACACAGCGAGGAGTACAAAGTTATGGCTGCAAAGAAGGTGCACAAAAAGCAAGATCAAGCAAGGTGAAGGAACCTTGGATGACAAGAAACGTAGAATATCTGGTCAACAGGAAGAAGGAAGCTTACTTAAGGTTGAGGAAGCAAGGATCGGACAGGGCTCTAGAAGGCTATAAGGTAGCCAGGAATGAACTGAAGAATGGACTTAGGAGATCTAGAAGGGGGTACGAAAAAGCCTTGGCGGGTAGGATCAAGGAAAACCCCAAGGCGTTCTATGCTTATGTGAGGAACAAGAGGATGGCCAGAGTGAGGGTAGGGCCAATCAGGGATAGTGGAGTCAGAGGAGGTAGGGGACGTCCTTAATGAATACTTTGCTTCAGTATTCACCAGTGAGAGGGACCTTGACGTTTGTGAGGACAGCATGAACAGACAGATATGCTCGAACAGGTTGATGTTAGGAAGGAGGATGTGCTAGAAATTTTGAAAAATATGAGGATAGATGTTACTATGTTACAAGGTTACTACGGGAAGCAAGGGAAGAGATTGCTGCCCCTTTGGCGATGATCTTTGCGTCCTCACTGTCCACTGGAGTAGTACCAGATGATTGGAGGTTGGCAAATGTCATTCCCTTGTTCAAGAAAGGGAATGGGAATAATCCTGGGAATTACAGACCAGTTAGTCTTACATCAGTGGTGGGCAAATTATTGGACAGGATTCTGAGAGATAGTATTTATGACTATTTGGAAAAGCACAGTTTGATTAGAAATAGTCAGCCTGTCTTTGTGAGGGGTAGGTCATGTCTCACAAGTCTTTTGAATTCTTTGAGGATGTGACAAAACACATTGATGAAGGCAGAGCAGTGGATGTGGTGTATATGGATTTTAGCAAGGCATTTGATAAGGTTCCATATGTTAGAAAGTAAGGAGGCATGGGATTCAGGGAAATTTGGCTGTCTGGATACAAAACTGGCTGTCCAATAGAAGACAGAGGGTGGTAGTAGATGGAAAGTATTCAGCCTGGAGCTCAGTGACCAGTGGTGTTCCACAGGGATCTGTTCTGGGACCTCTGCTCTTTGTGATCTTTATAAATGACTTGGATGAGGAAGTGGAAGGGTGGGTTAGTAAGTTTGCTGATGACACGAAGGTTGGTGGAGTTGTGGATAGCGTGGAGAGCTGTTGTAGGTTGCAATGGGACATTGACAGGATGCAAAGCTGGGCAAATAAGTGGCAGATGGAATTCAACCCAGAAAAGTGTGAAGTGATTCATTTTGGAAGGTCGAATTTGAATGCAGAATACAGGGTTAATGGCAGGATTCTTGGCAGTGTGGAGGAACGGAGGGATCTTGGGGTCGACGTCCAAAGATCCCTCAAAGTTGCTACCCAAGTTGATAGGGTTGTAAAGAAGGCATTATGGTGTGTTGGCTTTCAGTGGCAGTGGAATTGATTTTAAGAACCGCGAGGTTATGCTGCAGCTTTATATAACCCTGGTTAGACCACACTTGGAATATTGTGTTCAGTTCTGGTCACCTCATTATAGGAAAGATGTGGAAGCTTTAGAGAGGGTGCAGAGGAGATTTACCAGGATGCTGCCTGGACTGGAGGGCAAGTCTTATGAGGATAGGTTGAGGGAGCTAGGTCTTTTTTCATTGGAGCGAAGAAGGATGAGAGGTAACTTGATAGAGGTGTACAAGATGATGACAGGCATAGATAGAATGGATACCCAGAGACTTTTTCCCAGGGTGGAAATGACTATTACGAGGGGGCGTAATTTTAAGGTGATTGGAGGAAGGTATAGGGGAGATGTCAGAGGTAGGTTCTTTACACAGAGAGTGGTGGGTGTGTGGAATGCGCTGCCGGCAGTGGTAGTGGAGTCAGATACTTTAGAGACTTTTAAGCAACTCTTGGATAGGCACACGGATGATCGTATAATGTAGGATATGCAGGGTAGTTTGATCTTAGTACGATAATAGGTCGGCACAATATCATAGGCTGAAGGGCCTGTACTGTGCTGTACTGTTCTATGTTCTAACATTACATTTGAAATTTGAGAGGTCTATTCAGAAGTCGAATAACAGCGGGGAAGAAGCTGTTCTTGTATCTGTTGGTGCAGAGATAGTGGGAACTGCCGATTCTGAAATTCTGAAATTTCTGAAGAAGGGTCCAGACCCGAAACGTCAGCTTTCCTGTTTCTCTGATGCTGCTTGGCCTGCTGTGTTCATCCAGCTCAACACCCTGTTATCTCTTGTACCTGTTGGTATGTGTGTTCAAGCTTTTGTAAATTCTGCCTGATAGAAGTGGTTGGAAGAGATTATAACCGGGATGGGAGGAGTCTTTGATGACGTTGGTTGCCTTTCGAGGCATCGAGAAGTGTAGATGGAGTCAATAGATGGAAGGTTGGCTTGCATGATGGTCTGGGCTGTGTTCACAACTTTCCGTAGTTTCTTACAGTGACAGCAATCGGAAACTTTGTCCGTATGCACAGAGAAGAACACAAGTAGCAGACATTTAAGGGGATGCAATCACCCTCATTGCCCAGAAACTGCAGCAGGTTTGTTGCTGCCATGGAGAGTACGGCCCAGCACCTTCAACATCTGCTGGAGAGGTGCACACACCTTCACTCCACTGCCCCAGCCACTGGTCATCAGTATTGAAGGCAAGATGACAAAAGGATAAGGAACCTGGTGAGAACTCCAGATGTCCCTTCCTCCCTCGGAAACAGGGCAGAAGCACCCAGCCAGAAGAGGGAACATGCACAGACCCCTCTGAAGTTTCCATTCAGAACATTCCAGAGATGGTGGACCCTCCATCTTCACCCTGCCTACTCCCCTCCGACTGTTGGAAGCTTTGGTAAGAAGACCCTCAGCAAGTCTGTCCTATCTGGAATGAACACTCCCATAGTCACTTGACCAAACCTCCAAGACTGATGGGCTCCACTACCATGCAGGCTCCCTCCATCCCACCCACAGAACCATGAGATGCAGTAAGACGGAGACAAAGGAGGAAACCTATTGAGGACACTTTGGTGGCATAGGTGACAATGCACTGTACATTATTTTGTACTTCTTAAAATATAAATGGCACTGCTTTGACCTTATCTGATTGTCTCTCTGCATTGGCCCTAATGTAACTGTCCTGGTATGAGGCATTAGTTTGGAAAAGCTGGGGTTGAACTCCTTTGAGGAAATGAGATTCCAGAGAGAGTTGATGAAGAAGTGTAAGATTAGGTAAAGTTAAGATAATGTAGAGAAAAAAAAAATGTTGCCATTAGCTGGTGGTATAAGGACGAGGAGAACAGCAGGTTTATGAAGGGATTGTGAGGTATAATTTTTTTCTTATGTACCTGGAATTTGCTGCCTACGAGGATGATGAAAACAGGGACAATCCATCATTTTGAAAAGAAATTTGCTAGATACTTGAAGAAATTAAACTTGCAGAAATGTGAGGATATAAAAAGGAAATGAAACTGATTGGATTGCTCTATAAAGGGCTGGCGTGGTCTCATGAGGCTGAATGACCTCTTTTTACAAAATAACTTTTCTGCAGCCTTACATTTTGCTTTCAAGTAAGTTTCAGAACAATTCCCAGCTCTGCTAACCCAACCTGTGGAAAAGTGTCGCAGGAAGTTGGATTTTTATTCTTACAGAGATAGTAGGAACTGCCGATGCTGGAGAATCTGAGATAACAAGGTGTAGAGATTTTTATTCTGTTTTGTTTGGGGTGTGGCTGAGGGTGAAAATGGGAGCTGTGGTGGGTAACACCAAAAAGAGTTCAGAAGCTGCCAAACGTGGCTAACCTTGGTGTACTGGCACCTTTAGTTGAAGATTGCGACAGAAAGAGTAAAAAAATGAGCAGTCCTCCAGCCCTCACCCTTCTTTATCTCCTCCAACCCACCTCCATTTCCCATCCATGCCAAAGAATGCCACGTCATATCCCAACCCATACTAGGACATTTCATGTCCTTCATTCCAACGTATTTCCTAAACACATGCTCAATGCTCCTCAGAACCTACATGTCAACTAATGCAGCTCTATTCACACCCCATAATATTTTATATCCCATTTCCAATATACAGACAACTCAAGACAACCAACAACCGTTTCAAATAGCACCCACCATGTCAACCACCCTGTATCCACCACAGGAAGAACACAAGACCTATCCTGATTAAAATACATTTATTCAGTGTCTATTGATAAAAATAACTGAGTGATAAAACCTCATTCTATTGCATCAAGCTTACTTTACTCCCATATAAAAACAAGCAATGGAATTTATAGTTCCCTTAAAATAATTTATAACCAATTAGAACTGTCAATCAAACTCTAAATTGACAGGCACCCGACTGTGATAATGAAAAAGGTGTGAAATCAATCATGTAGTACAAATCTGTCATGATAACCTTCAAGCTTATGCCAAACTGAGTGAAAATGCAAGCAGTGCTTTTTGTTTAACACTGTCGTCTTTCAAATATTTAAAGGACTGGGGTTTTAATTGCCCTGACAGCTTGAGTTGACAGTTCTCTTGACCATTCCCTAGACAGTTCCAATGACTGTGACTGTTTCATTAATGTTCACTTCAGCTCTTCAAAAGGCCTAAAAGGCACCAGACCTCCCCAAAGATGCCCCAGGACCATATCTGGCAGCTTCAGGCTTTGTCCTACCAGGTTTAAAGTGTACAAAGCAGTGCTTTGGATACTATTAACAGCAATCAAATTTGCCTGAAGAAGCTTTACTTTAATATGTGTAGTTGTTTCTGTGAACCATGGCTATCCAAATTATAAAAACGGTACGTGTTGTGTTCAGACCAAGACCTCTGGAATTTTACCCCAGCTGTCACTTTTGTAATAATGGAAGTGCTCTCCTTCTGAATGAAAATTCAGGCAGATGGTTCTCATGAAATGAGGGAAAGCTATGAAGCCTATTCAGATCATGGTCATTAATATTTCATGCACAACTTGCATCACCATGTTCCCTACAAAACATTAGTTTTGTCACAAGATCTATATGCTATGTATGAAGAGAGGAAGATGTTGCTGAAAATTTTCATGGTGGATTCATCAGTCAAAAGGCAAGAACGCCGAATTTCAAACGATCACAGAATCACAGAATTATTGTGGTGCAGAGGGAGGCCATGCTTGCCGTCTTGTTTGTGTCAGGTTTCCAAATTATTATTATCTTTTGTTCTTGCGTGGGATGTGACCGTCACTATCAAGTCCAATATTTGATGCCCATCCCCAGTTGTCCCTAAATTTTGAAATAAGTGGCTTGCTGGGCCATTTCAGCCTTAATTAAGTGTCAACCACATTGATGTAGGTTTGATTTCACATATAGGCCAGGCCAGCAGGCTTCCTTCCCGAACGGACAATAGTGAACCAAACACTTTTATGATAATTGACAATGGTTACATGATTACCATTAGACTAGCTTTTAAGTCCAGATTTTATTGAATTCAATTTACACCATCAACCATGGTGGGATTTCAATTCATGTCCCCAGAACATTAGCCTAGGCCTTCTGGAGAACTAATCCAGTGACATTACCATGATGCCACCATCTTGCCCAAAGCATTATGAATTAGTGCCACTCTCCCCCGATTCTCCCATAAACGTGCACATTGTTTCTCTTTAAATAATAATCGCATACCCTCTTGAATACTTCAAATAGAACCTAACTCCATTACAAATCAAGACAGTGAACTCACGGCCCAAATAATGTTTTTCCTCTACATAGCATTTGCATATTTTGCAAATCACTTTAAATCTGAGCCCCGTCATTAACTCGTAACTATCGATACAACAGGACAAAAGGGTGATGATTGCTTGTCAAGTCAATTCTTATCACAAGATGCATCTCCATTATTCTGTCAAAACCAAAAGAACTGCGAATACCAGAAATCAGAAACAAAAACTAAAATTGATGGAAAGGCTCAGCAGGTCTGGTAACATCTGTGGAGAGAAATCAGAGTTAAAGTTTTGGGTTCAATGACCCTTCCGCAGTTCTGATCAGACTTCTTTGCAAAGATGCTGCTGACCCTCTCAGCCTTTCCAGCAATTTCAATTTTTTTGTCTCCATTATGCTGGCTGTATTTCTGCATCCATAAAGCTGATGACAGTCTACATTCCAGGTTTTAACATTTTCTAATCAACCTGTTCAGAGATATTATTAGAGATAGTAGGAACTGCCAATGCTGGAGAATCTGAGATAACAAGGTGTAGAGCTTTCTTTCAGAAAGCCTGAAGAAGGGTCCAGACCCGAAACGTCAGCTTTCCTGCTCCTCTGATGCTGCTTGGCCTACTGTGTTCATCCAGCTCTACATCTTTTTAACAGAGATATTATTACATGCCTTTGAAGCATGTGGGACTTGAACCCAGGCCTCCTGGTTCAGGAGTAGGGACATTACCACTGCACCAGAATAGAATGTACTAATACCAGGTTACATTTGACAGATGGCAGCAGGAAAATTCTCAGTTATCATAATGTTCTAATATCGCCAACAACAGATGAAGCAGAAGAGGGATTAGTGACTTCATATAAACAGGAAATGTGAACGGAGCGATCAAGCAAAGCCAGTATGATTCAATTTATTGTGATTGCGGATTAGACTAACAATATAAACCAATGGGACAGGGAAAGACAAAATGAGATGAAGTTATCTTTCATTCATCAAAATCAGCCAGAAGTGCATTTTTAAAAGTGATATTTAACATAAGCAGTTTAAAAGATTTTGAATATTTTGAAGGATTATGTGCATGTTTAACATAGGTTTGTTGGATTGGTACTTCTTCCTGCTGGTGTATGAACATGCTGCATTACATAACATAGGATAAGGCTAGAAAACCTGAGAAGCTTACTTTCATATTTGGCAATAGTATGAAACAGTTGATATTGGATTGATCCACATGTGACATTTCTCACTTTGTTTTCTTTTCTATCAGATGATATTACTTTTCTGTTCACCATCATGCTTTTGTTATGATATCAGCTGGTAGTAATACTGGACAAGTCAGATCCCAGAGAAGAATCTGACTTGATAGATCATAAGTTTTATTTTTCTTTAATCTAACTGTGGAGGTCAGTTATGAAACATTTTCATAAAGCATTGCCTATGTACCTTGAACAAAAGAACATGAAACTTTATTACATAAAAGAAAAAAATACAAAATATATCACCACTAGACAAGAACTATTGGAACAATCTCATTATAAATATTAAAAAGAAAAAGTTATCTCTTTTATCCTAGCAGCACCCTCACAGAAACTCAGTGAAGAGTCATCCCTATCTGCACACTAAAGTCTTTTGCCCAGTTGCATGGTTGTAATCAATTAATCCTTTTGTCAAATTGCTGCACGTTAACTTAACACTACTTTCTTCAGTTAATATCTCCCCAGACCTTTAAATAAGCTGCTAACTCAGCTCATTTATTACTTAACCTGGTGTCCTTAAAGTCATATCTTTAGCAGCCGAGAAGGATGTCTTCTGATCTGAAATCTCCACAGCTGTCTGATTCTGGTCTTTCTTGCTATAAAGGTCTAGCAACTCAGAACTTGTCCCTAGTATGGACTGTTTGGAGATTGTTACTAAAAACACCTGTACTGTTATTGATCTCTTCTCCCTGCATGAACCATCTACATGTGCTCCCCCACACCCCCATCAAACTCTCTCTCTTTGTGTTGTAAAACTCAAGGCAGAAAACACCTGAGCATTTACCTCCCAAGTGAATTGCTACTCATTCAGCTGAAATCACACAACCCTTGATAAAGCAGTTTTTTGAATTCAAAATAATTTCCTGATGTTTTACAAAAGGTCAAATCATCACTGGACTGCAAACAAAATATATTTTTTCTCCACTTTATAACCCAAGTTCTCAAATAATAAAATATTGTGAACTTCCATAACAGTTGGGAAAGGGTTGCACTTTGACAAGTTTAGGAACAGGCAGATGAATTGAGGAGTGGTTCCAAAAGAAGCCAGAATTGTATACACTGTACAGACTGAACCATATTTGTTGTTGGTCTAAACTAATGAAAGTGGGAGCTGTAATATTCCCTACCATTGCTCACCATTCTGGAAATGGGAATTGTAGCAGGTAGACAACTTTGTTACAGCAATTCTATTGTATAGGCAACATCTAAAAACTACTAAAAAATTGTAATGTAGGAGACCCAACATAGGCTATAATATAAGAAACCAACCCATCATCTTAAGCCTATTATTTGTGTAAAGCATAAATTTTAGAATTTTTGGGAAGCTATATTGACTTATCCACAGTAAGGATCAAAACTCACATTTCATTTATTTTACAAACTGTAGGTTGTCCAGAATATGTTCTATTGCAGTATTTCAGGATTTTGATTTCACTTTCAAGAGCCTTTTTTTTAAGTTCCAAGGCTGCCATCATGTAGCTGGAAGTGTCTAATCAACAGAGGGTACATTGTGATTTGTTGGCAAAACAGTATAAAATAGAACACTAAGAAGTAGAATTGACACTTTTGTCATTTTGCAGTTCCTTTGCATATAATATTCTCTTTTGCTTGTTTAATAAGAGCTTTCTCTCTGAACAAATAGCTTGTCTTATAAGAATATGTCCTTAGTGACAGCAGGCATATGAAAAGTACAAAATCAGTAATTAATAAAGTGAATTTTACCAAGCTGAAATAATTCAGAACAAATCATGGCAACAAGTAAATTATAGATCTCTGGTCAAGCCTAATTGTAGTAGCTAACTGACTATTGTTAGTTTTTTGGTCATGACTTTGTGTATGTTTAAACAGACCATATTTAATCACGTGGTCAAAATAGAGGTCAGACCGTTTCAACTTCAAACCTCTTGAAATTATTGAGCTGTTCGGTAAAATATGTCTTTCTTGTCAACAAAACCAATTTAAAAATATAGATTTTTCTTCATATGTGAGACATTTATGCATGCTAACTAAAACAGTTATCATTAAATCTGTTGATAAATTTTCTTGAGCTTTTCGGCATTGTATAGGTGGATCCTAGGCACATGCTAGGTTTGTGAAGAACAAATGCAACAATAAATTTCAATTGGTGGAACTTAGTATTGAATTATTCCAATTGGATCCATCACAAATAAAGCTTTTAATGTTGGGAATTAGGAGGAAAACACAAGGATGTCATTGCAGAAATTCCTCAGGGTAGTGTCTTTAATCCAATCATTTCAGCTGCTTCATCAATAAGCTTCCCTCTATCAGAAGGTCAGAAGTGAAGATGTTTATTGATGATTGCACAACAAATAACACCATTCACAACTCCTCAGATATTGAAACAGCCCTTGTCCATATGCAGTAAGACCTGGATAACATCCAGGCTTGTGATGGAAAGTGGCAAGTAATATTCAAGTCAGCCAAGTGCCAAGAGAATGCAACTATCACCCATTGATGTTCAACGGTATTACCATCGCTGAATCATCCATTATCAACATTCTGGTGGTTACTATTGACCAGAAACAGAAGTGGACCAGTCAAATGAATACTGTGGCTACAAAAGCAGATCACAGGCTTGGAATTCTACAACAAATAATTCACTTCCTGTCCCCCTAGTACATGTTCGCTATCTTCAAGGCACAAATCAGGGCAATAATACAATAATCTCCACTTGCCTGGCCAGGAGCAATTCTATCAAAGTTCCAGAGACTCGGCATTATTCGAGACAAAACAGCCACTTCAGCTGGCATCCCATCCATCACTTTCAACATTTACATGCATCATTTCTGCACAAAGTAGCAGCTGTTTGTATCATCTAAAAGATGTGCCACAGTGACTCACCCAGGTTCCTTCACCAACACTTTCCAAACCCATGACCTCTACTGCCAGAAGGATAAGGGCAACAAATGCAGGGGAGCAGCCTCATAGGAACAGCTTCTCCTGAAGTTCCTTCAAAGGCACACACCATCCTGACTTGGAACCAAATCCCAATTCCTTTACTGTTGTTGGGTCAAAAAACCAGAACTCCCTTCTTAACAGCACCATGTGTGTACCTACACTTCAAATAATGATGTTAAAGAACACAGCTCACCACCATCTTCTCCAGGGCAATTAGGGATGGGCAATGAATTTTAAAAAATCAAATTGGCAGTCCACCGCCATGTTGAATGCAGCTGATCAAATGCACAAGATTTTTGCAAAAAAAAATTCCTTCTGGCAAAGCAGAACTCCCAAAAATACCATTTAGATTAGCTTGCTATCAGAGCAGATAAAGTCAAAGCTTTGCAAAGCTATACTTTACTGCACATAGCTGAGATCTTTTACTGTTCACTGAACAGGCTCTGACATATAGTGCAATTAGCACTACAATTAGAATCTCTGAAAACTGATACTCTCAATTAATTTTAAAATACAAATTAATCTGAATTTTCTTTTGCTGTTCTGTTTTAGATTAAGGCTTAACTTGGTTTTATCTTTTTAAAATGTATTAGCTGGATCAAAGTAGTGAATTGTGAGTTGTTGTAATGCTCATACCATACCAACCTATGCATGCACATGAAGATCTTAATGACTGACATAAGGAGGTAGCAGCACTTGGTAGCTTAGTCACTGAGAGCAATAATACATCAGAATGAAAGGGCTTTTGTGGTACAATGGTATTGCCTCTACCACTGGGTTAGATGGGTTAGTTCAAGTACCGCCTTTCCCAGATATGTGTCTTAACATATCTGAATAGTATGGTTGAAAATATTGACATCAGAATTGACCTATGAATAAGGCCTCAGAGACACAGAGGTTTCGTTCCTGCATTTGTCATCTTTATAACAAACAGGGTCTGACCCCCATCCATGTCCCACTTGTTTGTACAGTTTAGAAGCTAGATATAGAATCATACTGTCGTAACGCTAGAGGGAGATTTCAACACATCCAACAAACCTTTGGCAGCCATATTGAAATAAATTCCAAATGATAGAAATATGGTTATTGGTCCTCCATAGCAAAGTTAAACTTAATTTTTAACTTTGACATTCAGTGGGAACTTTTAACATTAGTAAGACAAAAATTGATCAGAAAAAGTTTGAAAAATACATTTTTCCAGTTTAAATTTGTACCATTGATTATCGCGATCTGTGGAATGCTATACTATATGGTGACATGCAAGTATTGTCATCATGAGAAATAAAATAGATTTCAAATGACCACATCTAATCACTATACCATGCTAAATAAAATAAACTTTGAACAGGTCTAGCAACTCAAGACTGGGCACCCATGAAGTGTAGAGGGCCATCAGCAGCAGAATTGTATTCAAACTCAATTTGCAACCTCATGGTCTAGCATACCCCTACTCCAAAATGACCATCAAGCCAGGGAATCAATACCAGACAGCAAGTCAGAAGCAGCATCAGGCACACCTGGAAGAAGATGTCAACCTGGTGAAGCTATAAAACAGGGCTTCTTGCATGGTAAACAGCATAAGCATCAAGTGCTGGACAGAGCTATAGATCATATGTAAGATCTGTAGTCCTGCCACATCTAGTTGCGAATACTGGTAGACAATTATCCAGCTCACTGGAGGAGGAGACTCCATAAGAATTCCTATTTTCAATACTGGAAGAGCCTAGTGCATCATGCAAGAGATAAAGTTGAAACATTCAAAATAATGTCCAACCAGGAGTGGTGAGTAGATGACCTATCTCAGTCTCCTCTCGAGCTCCACAGATTCATAGTTGCTGTTCTCAGCAAATTTATTTTGCTCCACATGACATCAAGAAATAGCTGGAGGCACTGGATGTTGTAAAGTCTATAGACCCTGACAACATTCCAGTAATTGTACTGAAGAATTGTGCTGCAGATCCTGCCATGCCCCTAAGCTGTTTCAGCGCAGTTACAACATTGACATCTACCTCGCAATGTGGAAAATTGTCCAGGTATGTTCATGTACAAAAAGCAGGACAAATTCTCCTAACCAATTATATGATCGTCAATAAAATGACAAAAGTGCCTTCATTAACGTTGCTGTCAAGGAGCACAAGCTTACATAAAGACCGCATCTTTTTATTTTTCTGTATTTTTGATTATGGACTGAAACAGGAAAAGGATTGTTTTAAAAACCAAGTATTATGGAAGGTATTGTTGCAGTTTTTAAAAGAAATTTTCCAGCATTTATTTTAATTGCTGCTTTTACTGTTGTTTGTTCAACTATGGGCAGGTGGTGGGGTGACGAGTTTAGTTGTGGACAAACTGGCAACTGGGGAAGGAGGGGGTGTGTATGAAGTGCAATTCAGCCAACAACAGGTAGCTGATTGATCTGCGGAATAATGACCAGTTGTTGATGACTTAGATTTTCTGCCTGCCAACCATTAAGTGATTGGCTCCCAGTTAGCTGAACAGATTGTGACCATGAATGGGAAAGCTAGAAACCTTTGGACTATGGCATGTGAGGTGATGACTGTCTTTCTACAGCAAAAAAAAAGCTAAAGCCTGTACAAAGCCAGTTTAACTTTCCTCACCGGTAGTTGTAAGCTGTTGCTTTTAACTAATAAGTCAGAGACCTTATAAGTTGCAATCCAGTCACTCTGTGCCTCTTGCAAGCAAGTGAAAGCACTTGGGGGAAAAGAGAGATCAAGGATCAGCAAGGCCTGGAAAACCAAAGAGATCATCTCAGTGAACGCTGTGGACAGGGAACTTCGAGCTGGCTTCACAAATTTTCCCTCCACTCATAACACTAATTATTTTTGTGTCTCCTGTGTCTTACTGTGAGTACATTTGGGAAGTTTACAAGGGGTTTGGTGGGGAAGATAGAGTTTTAACCAGTAGTTAAATGCCATCGGTTCATAGTTGTTTACCTGTAGCTAGAATCTATTGAAATATAATAAATAGTAATTATTGTTATGTACAGAAACATAATTTGATCTTTATGTTACCCTGGGTCTTAAAAGACAGGTAAACTGGGAATTTTGTATACTTTGATAAAACCTTTAACTTTTTCGAGGACTAATGGAATGGTAAGGCATAGTATCCAGTTCACAATCCCAATAAGGAGAAACAATTAGCAATTACCTGCTCACTGATGCTCAGCTTGGTTTCCATCATATCCAATTAGCTCTTGATCTCATTACAGCCTTAGTTCAAACATAGACACAAGGACTGAATGACAGAGTCGAGGCAAGATGACTGTCCCTGAAGTCGAGGCTGCATTGGTGAGGTGAGATGAGGTGAGGTGATAGTGACTTCACTTGACATCAAGACTATACTTGACCAAGTGTGGAGCCAAGGAACTCTAGCAAAACTGGAGTCAATGGGAATCGGGGGGAAATCTCTTCGCTGGTTGGAGACATACCTGGCACATAGGTACATGGTTGTCATGATGGCTCCAGGACATCTTTGCAGGAGCCCTTCAGTGTAGTATTCTAGGCCCAACCACCTTCAACTGCTTCATCAATGACCTTCCCTCCATGATAAGATCAGAAGTGGGGATGTTTGCTGATGTTTGCACAATGTTCATTACCATTTGTGACTCCTAAGATATTGAAGCAACCCATGTGCAAAAGCAGTTAGACTTAGACAATATCCAGGTTTGTGCTGACAAGTGGCAAGGAGCATTTGTGCCACACAAATGCCAGGTACAAATTCCAACAAGAAAGAATCTAACCATCACTCCTTGACATTCAATGGCATTACCATGGCATATTGAATCACCACTATCAACATCTTGGGGTTTACCACTGATCAGAAATTGAACTGGACTAGTTATACGAGAGCAGAGGCTAGGAATCCTGCAGCTAGTGACTCAGCTCCTGATTGTCTGCTATCTACAAGGCACATGTCAGGAGTGTGATGGAATACTCCTTACCTGCCTGGTGACTGCAACTCCAACAACACCCAAAAGCTAAACATCATCTAGGTCAAAGCAACCCACTTGACTGGCACCTCATCCACAAAAATCCACTCTCTCCACCACCAACGCTCAGTATAGCAGTATTTACAATCTACAAGATGCACGACAGAAATCCAACAAGATACCTTAGACAGAACTATGCAAACCTACTCCACTAGAAAGGCAAGAGCAGCAGGTGCATTGGAATGCCACCCTCTGCAAATACCCTCCAAGTTATTCATCATCATATCTTGGAAATATATTGCCGTTCCTTCAGTGTTATGCAGCCAAAATCCTGGAATACCATTCCTAGTTGCATTGTGGGTTTATCATCACAAATGCACTACACTGGTTCAAGAAAGCAGCTCATCACCATCAAGGGCTATTATGGAAAGGTGATAGCCAGTTACACTCACATCTCATGAACAAATTAAAAAAAAACTAACTCCTAACATCCCTCTCCCCCACTTTCTACTCTTTCTGGTCACAAATCTAAAATTATCTACATGGCAGTAAGGCTAGAGTATCAGCTGATATCATGAAGAAGTGCTCTTATGCCATACTTGCACTGACAAAACAAGTTAGTAATATCCACAGTTGTTGTCATTTCTGATAATGTAACCAATGTAATATCAGAATGTAGTAAGAAACTCCATTAGCTATAGCAAGTTTCAAAGCTGAACTCTTGTCTGCGTTACAGTCTACAAGAGAGTTTGGAGCTTCTTGTCTGAGGATTGGTCCACCTTCATACATTATTGAAAAGACACACCAAGAAATGCCACCTACATTAATGTCACACACATAAAAGATCAGCATAATCTTATGCAGCAGTGTTGAAACTTTTGTTCAAATGTGTGGGATATTACAAATGTCAATTTGTTGTTTAATTATTGGGTACTTGCATCTCGTTCAGTTGGCTAGATGGCTGGTTTGTAATGCAGAGTGATGCCAACAGTATAAGTTCAAATCCCATGCTAGCTAAGGTCACAATGAAGGACTCTCCTTCTCGTCCTTGTTCCCTTGCCTGAGGTATAGTGACCCACAAGTTAAACCATCACTTCTTCCAGTGAGAAAACAGGTCTATGGTCTGCTAAGACTATGGTCACTTTGACTTTACTGATATAAGCAATTATCATAGTTGCTAAACTCAAATGGTAGCAAAAATATCCACAGGAAAATGTTATGCCCAATATGTAAATAGATTTAGAAAAATGTGTTTTGAAGAAAACTAGATTTGTTTTTTACATTTTGCTAAAACATAGTTAGATTTTGTGTGGACCATTGTTAAAGTATGTAATAAACAGAGGGAAAGACATATTGTGGTAATGATTAGTGATTATAATAACTTATATTATGATACTAAATTCTAATAACTGAGGTCAAAAATGTGTCACTAGTGGACATTAAATTCATAAAAAGCTCTTTTATAAAACTTTAATAGTTCTAATATAAAACAGGGAATAATGGAAATACTCAGCACAATGAGGCAGGTCTATGGAGAGACAAACAATGAACATTTCAAGTTGATGAGTTTTCATCAGGGCACTTCTGGGAAAAGCTCATCAAATTGAAATGCAAACTATGTTGTGCTTCCCACCGTTCATGCCTAATCTTTTGAGCTATTCAATATTTTCCGCTTTTATTTCAGATTTTCAGCACTGGCACTATACTGCTTTTGTATAACAATTATGATGCTATTATATAATATGGGAATCAATTCTGAGCATTTCTTAAATAGATCAACTGTTATGAGCTCAGGTGTGTTTTTGATACCTTTTGAGGCTGAGTGACATTCATAGCTCCTGGAATTTGCCAAACTATCCCACTTTTATAGGAATTAACTTATTTGCGTGAAGTGTGACTATGATTGCAACTTATGACTTTTGGCCATTTTCACACACACATTTATTCCATCTCTTCAAAGGCACAGTAAGCAAAGACTAGAGATGAATATTGATGATGATTTAGCTGCCTTGTTTCATCGGCAGTGAACATACAGAACATTAATTATTAATTAAATCTGTAGTTAAATGAGACAAATTGGCTGTGAGTACTGATTTTAAAAAGAATGCGTGCATCCTACATCAATAGCCATAAGACTGACTTAAACAAAATGACTGCTGATAGACACCCTTCTCCTGCATTACAACCTTTTGCTGTGTCAATTTTCATCTTACAAACTTAGTTTACTTCACACAATTTTAGGACTGATTGTGGCTGTGGCTGCATATAGGCTTCAGGACTATGTCATTAGGACCTATTGGTTTTTGGACCTGCTGGCAGGGTGCATTCTGATGCAATTTTCTCAGATACGGTCTCTAAATTGGATTCCTCCATGCTCACACATCCTATTGAGGATGTCAGCAGGCCTCTGGACACATTCAGAGGGCCAGTACCTTTGGAGTTCCAGCAGTCCCACTGAGTGAGGCATCTGGAGCAAATTTGGGTCCATAAGTCTGCTTTAACAAAAAGGAGCCCTTGGAATTGGGCAAAGATACTAAAATTTAAAAGGTGTCAAGATGCCAGTCTCTTGGATTGGAGATTGGCCTCTGGGTGCATCATTTGGACTTTTGACATAGCCTTTCCTTCATTTGTCTCACTGTTGAGGCACTGAACCACTGGCTGCAATATCTGACTATTTGTTTCAGAGACATTGCATCCATTAAAATGGTGGACATTGCAGGAGAAGGACAGTGGGGGTATTCCAGGCAGCAAAATCACTATGAATTAGGACCTTAAGCATCTCAATTACTTGCCAGTCTCTGTGGATAGTCATCTCCTGCCCACCTCCGGGAAACTTCCTATGGCAGGAATGCGATGGCAGTCATCCTGATGTGGCTCATCTCTAACTTCATCGACCACTCACTACAGCATGCCACCATAGAGTTAGGGATATTCAATCCTTTGCCTCTATGGTTTTGTGTCTTGCTGATAAAACCCAGAATATTGATCAATGGCTTTCCGATACAAAGGATACGGGATTTTTCTCATTGCTATTTCATGTAAAAAGTAATTAATTTTGATTTAGTTAGATTGCAAATGATAAGGCGAAGTAATTCATTATTATGTACTGACTGTGCAGAAATCCAATCTTTAGTTGCTTTTGTATCAAGGGTCTTTTTAAACTTGAGAGAATTATGCTGATAAAAATAATTCTTACTTCATAAAACAATATGTTCAGTAAAGTTAGAGTTTAAGCAAGTATATTCTTTTAACTCCACCAATGGGACTGAATCTTTGCTTCAGGAACAGAAAACATGAGTTGAGATCGTTTCTGGATCCTGAATCTGCCTCCATGAAAACAACCACTGGTGGGATTTTGACAGGGGCACCTCCTTAATTGTCATGGAAACAGGTCCCTTTCCTTTGTGAGTGGCAGGCACACTCTGGAGTCAAAAATTTTTTTGACACCTCCCGACCCACATTATGAAGCGAACTATGACAAACGGATGTAACGGGTCATGAAGGCAGCTCACCACCACCTTCACAACAGCAATTAGGAATAAGCAATATTACTGACCCAGCCAGTGAAAGCCAGATTGCCTGAATGAAATTTTAAAAAATCTGATGTGCAGCTGTGACAAACAGTATCTATTGTCTGAGATAACAAGGTGTAGAGCTGGATGAACACAGCCAGCCAAGCAGCATCAGAGGAGCAGGAAAGCTGACGTTTTGGGTCTAGACCTTTTTCTGAAGAAGGGTCT
>NC_063333.1:58136198-58178581 GCF_021869965.1 Rhincodon typus | reverse complement strand
AAAAGATCTTGCAGGTAAGTAAAAGGCGCATACCATTAATACTGTGCTGGAGGATGGATACCAGCATGAGATGGTTTGTTGCAGTTTGCTGATCATAACAATACCCTTGTTAGCACCCAGAGTATTTAGTTAATATTAATTAATATGAGACAATGGTTTCATGCTGGTATCCATCCTCCAGCACAGTATTAATGGTATGAGCCTTTTACTTGCCTGGAAGATCTTTGCAGGAGGCTTTCATTAGAGTAGAGGTGACAACCAACTTGATTAGCCACTCTGCAAGTCCTTCAAAGAACTCACATTTTTGTGCTTTGCAATGGCATCTGGGTAATAGTGTTGTCAAGAGACTCTTGGGGTTTCTGAAAGTTCATCTGAGTCAGAGTTTGTTAAACTAGAAATTGATTTGTATGCTAATCTCATCCTCAAGTAATTTCCAGATCATCTCTGGATTTTCTTTTTCAGCATCGTCAGAAAAAAAACAGAATGCATTTATTCTCCAAAGCACCTACTTGCCAATAGTAAACAATACTTTAAGAGATCTCCTCTCAGGATCAGTTATGGCATGATTTACAAAGTAAAGCTGTTTATGTTGCTAAAAGATGTAGTTTGATGAAGGTGTCTCTTGCTGCTCAAACCATAATCTTGAAGTTTTGTGTGTTTTATTGAAGTAGAGTGCAGGGAATTTGGTTCCTTCTTTTTCCTTGGTTCACTTCCTCCATGACAGATGCTTAGTAGCAGCAGTGTGTTCTATCTACAAGATGTGCTATAGAAATTTGTCAAAGATTCTTGAACAGCACCTTCCAAACCCATCACCACTTCCATTTAGAAGGAAGGTAGCATGGTGATTCAGTGGTTAGCAGAGCTGCCTCACAGCGCCAGGGATCTGGGTTTGATTCCACCCTCGGGCGACTATCTGGGTGGAGTTTGCACATTCTCCCTGTGTCTGTGTGGGTTTCCTCTGGGTGCCCTGGTTCCCTCCCACAGTCCAAAGATCTGCAGGTTTGGTGGATTGGCCATGCTAAATTACCCTGTAGCGTCCAGAGATGTGTAGGTTAGGTGTGTTAACCATGGGAAATGGAGGGTTACAGGTTTACGGTAGGGGGATGGGCCTGGGTGAGATGCTCTGTGAAGACTCAGTGTGGACTTGTTGGGCTGAATGGCCTGTTTCCGCACTTTAGGGATTCTATAAAAAAAATGGACAAGGGGAGCAGATAAGTGGGAAAACCACCACCTGCAAGTTCTCCTCCAAGTCACTCATCATCCCGACTTGAAAATATATTGCCATTCCTTCATTGTTGCTGGTTCAAAATCCTACAAAATCATAAATGGTGTTGTGGGTCAACCAATAGGTCATGGACTGCAGCGGTTCAAGGAGTCAGCTCACCACCATCTTCTCAAAGAAAACTCGAGATGGGCAATAAATAAAAAAGACCGAATAAATTCTGGGGCTGGAAATCTGAACCAAAAACAGAAATTGCCGGAAAATTGCAACAGGTCTGGCAGCCTCAGTGGAGAGAAGTCAGAGTTAATGTTGCAGGTCCAGTGACCCTTTTTAGAACTGATGGTAGTTTGGTTCAGGATGGTTTTTACACAGATGATGGGGTGGGGGTAGGGGGGGAGTAAACAATAGGTGGGGATAGAGTTCATAGAGAGAGAAAAACAGTTGGACAGATAAAGGAGTGGTTAAAGGTCAGTCTGGGGGAGTGAATAGCTGTTAATGGGGACTATTAGTGAATGACAGTTGGTGGTGCGTGGTAGCAGCCCATGTGACGCCAAGGCCTGGTGTGTGGGGGTAGGGGAAAACATGGGGAAAGGTGTTCAAGCCCTAAATTTTTTGAAGTTGATTTAATTCCAGAAGGCTGCAGGGTTCTTAAGCGGAATATGAGGCATTGTTCTTCCAGCTTGTGCTGAGCTTTGCTGGAGCACTGCAGCAAGCCTGAGACAGACATACTCGCCAGACAACACATTTATGCTACAGGACCTAACATACGTATCACAGCATGATAGTTATAGATTCTCAGTACATCAGGCCCCTCATGTCATGGTGGCAGTGCAGTAGTGAACAGGTGTGTTGAAGTGGCAAGCAACTGGAAACTTGGGGTCTTTTGTTGTGGGCAGAATGTAGGTGTTCTGCAAAATGGTCACCCAGTTTATGCTTCATTTCCCCAATGTAGAGGAGACCAGATTGTGAGCAGCAAATACAGTAGACTAGATTGAGTGAAGTGCAGGTAAAGTGCTGCTTCACCAAGAAGTTATGTTTGGGGCCTTGGGTAGTGAGGAGGATGAAGTAAGTGGGCAGGTGTTACACCTTCTGCAATTGCAGGGGAAGGTGCCGTGAGGCTGTGGGAACATGTTGGGAGCGAAGGAGGAGTGGATCAGGCTGTCCCGGAGGGAACGAGCCTTGTAGAAGGCTGACAGGGAGGGGACAGACAATAAATGCTGGCTCAGCCAGTGATGCCCATATCCTCTAAGTGAATTAAAAAAAAGCTGTTTGTGCTTTTATTTTTCTTTCTTTTTCTTCTATTTCACTTTTTCACTGTTTTGGTCTCTTTAAGAAGTTCTGCTGAGTGTCTTTCAGAGACAAAGGTCTGTAGGAGCAAGCTTTAGCCACAAGGGCTGTTCACACCAAATAAAGAGGTAGCGACATCACAATATCTTTGGCAGAGAATTGAAGGAAACAAAGTGGTGTGACCTTTCAACCAGTGCACACAGGCAAGCTGTTCTTGATTAAATAAAACTTACTTCCATTCAAAACACAATTTTGTTTAACAGGAGGGCACTGTAATTCAACTGACAGCACCCTTTGACTGTAAATGTCAGTTTTATGCCAAAAAGGCATGGTTTGGCTGCTGATTTTAATTTTAAACCTGTAAGAAGCCTTTGGAGTTGTATCTTGACTTTTTTGTCAGGAAGCGTGCTAACACTTTGATAGTAATTTTGTAAAAGAGTAAAGAGGGCAAAGAGAGAAGGTAAATCTACCTCCTGGCTTTTTAAGTTAGAAATCTGTGCTCATACAAGTGTATTGCAGTTGGTTGTCTGAATGCTTTATGATCCAGGGCTGAATGATTTTAAGTGAGGATTATTTCATAAGCAGAATAATTGATGTTCACTACTGCACTGCCACCATGACATGAGGGGCCTGATGTACTGAGAATCTATAACTATCATGCTGTGATACGTATGTTCGGTCCTGTAGCATAAATGTGGGATATGAGTTAGGCAATTCTGAATAATTTGATGAACTTACATGACAGCACCTACTATTTATAAACATACACCACAATCACAGGCACTTATGTACCTTGGCTCATGCTAAGCCATTTAGCTATACTGTAGCATGTTTTCTTCAGCATTTCACATTGCAATACAACAGAGTTCAGTACAATGGAGACTGAGCCTTATATCATATGGTCGCATGTCATGATATGATGATGATGTCATAAGTATGTCTCTCAAAGATATATCGTATATTTTCTGTGAGATATAACACAACAATTCACTTTTGTTCCTATCACCCCTGACTGATGCCTGAAATGAGTTTGCAGACTTGCTCGCCGAAATGGTGGGTTTGGTTGCAAATGTTTTGTCACTCTGCTAGGTAACATCGTCAGTGCGCCTCCGGTGAAGAGTCGGTGTTCTGTCTTGCTTGTTATTTATATGCCTCGGTTTGCTGGGGTGATTGGTATTACTTCCGGTTTTGTTTCTCAGTGGTTTGTACACAAGGTCTAATTCAATGTGTTTGTTGATGGAGTTCCAGTTGGAATACCAGGCCTCCAGGAATTCCCTGGCGTGTCTCTGTTTGGCTTGTGCGATTATCAATGTGTTGTCCCAGTCATATTTGTATCCCTCGTTGTCCGTGTGTAGTGAGACCAGTGAGAATTGGTCACGTCTCTTGGTGGCTAGTTGGTGTTCATGTGTCCGTATATTCAATTTTCTCCCAGCTTGGCCTATGTAGTGTTTCTCACAGTCCTTGCATGGTATTTTGTATATAACCCCAGTTTTGCTGGTTTTGGGTACGGGATCCTTTACATTCGTCAGTAGCTGTCATAGGGTGCTTGTCAGTTTGTGGGCTACCCTGATACCTAGGGGTCTGAGTGGTCTTGTGGTCATCTCTGAAATGTCCTTGATGTACGGTCGGGTGATTAGTGAGTCTGGTCGTGTTGTGTCTTCCTGTTGTGGTCTGTCTCAGAGGTAATGGAGGATTGTGCTTTTCGGATATCCATTGTTTTGAAGACTCCGTATAGGTGCTCCTGTTCTTCTTTGCATAGTTCTGGGTTGCTGCAATGTGTTGTGATTTATTTAAGTAGTGTCCTGATGTAGGTTCATTTGTGGGCGTTGGGGTGGGTGCTAGTATAACTGAGTATCTAGTCCATATGCATGGTCTTTCTATATATGATAGTCTAGGGGTCCCCGTTGTTTTTGCGTTCTACCATTATGTCCAGGAAGGGTAGTTGGTTTTTGCTCTCTTCTTCTTTTGTGAATTTTATCCCGGTAAGGATGTTGGTTATGTGTCGGTGGGTTTCTTCTGGTTTTGTGCGTTTAATAATCACAAAGGTGTCATTTACATATTGGACCCACCTACCCAAGCGCTGTCCATTTTAACATTTGCGTTACTACTCCTGCAATCAGTCCTGATATTGGGGATTCCATTGGTGTTCCGTTGATTTGTTTGTATATGCCGTCATAGAAGGTGGAGTGGGTTGTGAGGCATAGATCCAGTAGTTTCATGGTGGTGTCCTTTTTGATGCTGTTGCTGCCTGCTTATATGATTCGTCCAGCAGTGTGGCAATTGTTTCTTTGGCTAGGTCGATGTTTATGGATGTAAATAGTGGTGTTACATCAAAGGATATCATCATCCCGTCCTCTTCTCTCCTGATGTCCTTGATAATGTTGAGGAATTCTTGGGATGAGTGGATAGATTGGGTAGTGTTGTCCACCAATTTCTGTTGTCGTTCTTTGGCAAGTCTATATGTTGGTGTACCTGGCAGTGAGACAATAGGTCTGAGAGGGACACCGGTTTGTGTACCTAGTGGGGTCCATAGAATCAGGGTGTGTTGGGTCCATCTGGCTTCATTTTTTGGTAGCCTGTCTTGCTGATGTCTCCTGAATGTGTAATTACTTCAGGGTTGTTGTAATCCGGTTCCCTCACTGTGGTGTTGGGTCTATCGCAATCTGTTGGTAGGTGTCGGTATCTGCTAGAAGTTTATCAGCTTTCTCGATGTATTGGGTTCTGTTGGGACCAATATCAGGACTGTTTGCAGAAGCAGTAATGCAAAGGTTAGAATGGACAGCGCTCCCCTCAATGCAACCCAAACTTTGTGTCCGATATGTAGATGACACCTTTGTGATTATTGAACGCACAAAACTAGAAGAAACCCAGCGACACATAAACAGAGATAGTGAGAACTGCCAATGCTGGAGTCAGAGATAACACAGTGTGGAGCTGGAGGAACACAGCAGGGCACAGGCAGGCAGCACCAGAGGAGCAGGAAAGCTGACGTTTCGGGTCGGGACCCTTCTTCAGAAAATGAAGAAGGGTCCCAACACATAAACAACAACTACCCTTCCTGGACATAATGATAGAATGCAAAAACAACGGGGAACTCCAGACTAGCGTATTTTGAAAGACCGCACATACAGACCAGATACTCAATTACAGGAGCAATCACCCCAACACCCACAAACAGAGCTGCATCAGGACACTATTTAAATGAGTCACAACACATTGCAGCAACCCAGAACTATGCAAAGCAGAACTGGAGCACTTATACAGAATCTTCAAAACAAAATGGATACCCGAAAAGCATAATCTTTCATTACCTCTGAGACAGACCACAACAAGAAGACACAACACGGGCAGACTCACTAATCACCCAACATCAAGGACATTTCAGAGATGACCACAAGACCACAGACCCCTACGTATCAGGGTAGCCCACAAACTGACAAGCACCCTATGACAGCTACTGACGAATGTAAAGGATCCTGTACCCAAAACCAGCAAAATTGGTGTAATATACATAATACCATGCAAGGACTGTGAGAAACACTATATAGACCAAGTTGGAAGAAAATTGACTACAGAGACACATGAACACCAACTAGCCACCAAGAGACATGACCAATTCTCACTTGTCTCACTACACACGGACAACGAAGGACACAAATTCGACTGGACAACACATCAATAATTGCACAAGTCAAACAGAGACACACCAGGGAATTCCTGGAAGTCTGGTATTCTAACTGGAACTCCATCAACAAACACATTGAATTAGACCCTGTATACAAACCACTGAGAAACAAAACCGGAAGTAATACCAACTACCGCACAAACCGAGGCATATAAATAATAAGCGGGACAGAACACCGACTCTTCATTGGAGGCGCACTGATGATGTTACCTAGCATGGTGATGAAACATGTGCAACCAAACACACCGGTTTGGCGAGCAAGTCTACAACCTCATCCACAACCCGAGCTACAAATCTTCACGATAACATTTGATACCTGAAATTCCAGCCCATAGTATGCTTTGGCCATTGAAGTTCCTCATAATCCAATGCAAATGTTTCCTCATTCATCCTTCAGTGCAGCTGTCATGAAACCTCATTTGTGACTCTGATCTCAAACATTGCCATTAGACAAATCGAGACAAAGCCGAACAAAATTATTTAATAGAATGGATTGCATATATTATACAAATCAACAGATATCCAGGATAATCTAGTCCTGAGGTTCAAGTGACAGCTGTGAACTGTTTGAGTTTTGTCACATTTGTTTATAAGGGCAATGAACCAATTGATTAGATAACTGTCTTGCATGCACCCTGTGAATTCGTTACTCTTCATATAATTTCAGTCCGAGTGTGATTGAGGTTTAATGGGAAGTTTACATGCTCGAGATCAGTGCACATTCCTTTTGAAAGACAACTACCTGAAATATTGTTTGTAATGATTAAACATCATTTGATAACTGTTATTAAAGATCAATGATAATTTTGATAATGACAATATCTCTGACCACACATTCCTGTCTGTTTTAAATCAATGAGAGTCTAATAACATAATCTGCATGAAAACTATGCAGGAAACCTCAGTATGCTTTTGTTTATAAATATGTAAGTTAATTACTTGAATTATGTCCCTTGTATATGACATAACTGTCTTGAAAATGCTCTACAAATTTATCAGTGCTTTCCTTTATTTAATCCTCACAATAAGCTAAAAAAAAAGCTCTAATGTTCTTTTTATAAATACAATGCATCTTTAATGCTGCTGCCTCAGGGATTTTTTTTTTCACTTATAATGGCCATCTTGCATGTCACAGCAAGTTTTCATTGTTCAGCTAAGTGGATAAACTGTCAAGAATGAAATAGTGTCATTAATGGCCCATTTTTTTCAAAATCTAGTAGCTAAGGGACATTTGCTTATGAAATCATTTCACAAATGTAAAAAGTAGTTTAAATGAGGCTTATACTACATGTGGGCTTGTGTATATTTCTAATTTCCATCATAGATTCGAGAAGGTTACGGTGAAGGGAATATTCTTTGTATTGCTGTGAGAACTTGTATAATTGTAATTCTCTCACTTAATATAATTTTTGTCATTTAAAGCTAAGAGTCAAACATATAGTTCTATCAGTACAGTGACAATCATATCCCTGAATTTGGGACAAGAACAAGTTTAAAATTAGAACCAGAAATTATGGGCTGAAATTTAATTTGCAGGAATGCTTGGATTTAGGGTTGGGTGCAATGCTTGCGAGGAGGTAAAACTAGAGAAAATGATAACACATTGCAAAGCTAGTTTCAACCTGCCGACTTCTGTATTTAAAAGGCATTCAGTTGCACATGAGCAACTCTCTAGGGGAGGCTGGCCATCAATTTCAATGTTAAAGGCATTATTACATCAATATAAGCATGGCTTTTGCAATGTAGCTGTCTGTCTAAAGGTTTTGCAGATTTCTTGAAACTTGCCAGTGAGAAGAATACAAGAACATAGTGGCAATTGAGGAAATTGAAGATATAACAGAATATATCACTAAGCATGAAACCTTACAGTTAGCTCCTTCCTTGCCTGCATGTGAGAATAGCTCTGTTCACAGTACGTGCTGAGGTATTACTTGATATGACTTTGGGGGTTTATGTGATTGATTTCCACTTTGGAACTTTGTTCCATCCTGGCAGCACGGGTGCTAGTCTGTTGTTTTATTTCAGTCTATGTATGAGGGTGAAGGTGACTACTGGCAGTAGTATCAGCAGGGGCATCAAAGGAGCAGCAATAGCCTGTGAGCAGCAAAAGCCTGCTCCTCACAAGCTGCAGCTCCACTGGAGAGATACCACTTACAGGAGGGTCAAGGGGTATGCTGGCCGAGAGCTTCTTTGGCATGTTTAGCTTTTCATGTCAGGTGGTAGGAGACAATTGCAACCTGTGACAGTCACCACTGCCCTAAACCTCTTTGCCTTGGAACCTACCAGGCTTTACCTGAGACATTTACAGTTTAGCAGCCACAAAATCCACCAGCCAAGTGACTGTTTGCTATTTTGCCAATAAGGTAGAACTCTTCTGCAATTACGTCAATCAGAACAATTGGTTTTCAACTCTCCCTGACTTCCTATGGGTGCAGGGTCGCATTAACTGCCTCAGATAGCAATCAAGACACCTGTAAATCACACAGGAGTATTCATCAACTGCAATGTACAGCTGATGTGTGATCACAAAATATATTTTATCCAGATGTTTGGGTGTCTGCAATGTTACCTTTGACCTGCAATAGTCCAACCTCCTTGAACACTTTACATCAAGGAACAGAGACATCATCTGGCTGCTCAGAGTCAAGAATGACCCACTTAAAATGTGCTCAATGACACTAGCGAGGAACTGAACCAAGGCACCCAGGAATGGTGCAATGAAAGTGCCGTTGAGGAAGTGATTGATGTGCTACAAGATAAATTTTAAGTGGCTTAGGAAATCCAGGGCATCCTTCAGTAAGCGTCAGTCAAGGTCTTCAGAATAGCTTAATGTCCCCTGCGTGATGTATTTCAAAAGCTGCAATGTTTGGCCCTGCAGGAGGACCAAGGCACAGAGTACAGAACATTGTCTGAGCAGAGTGCTTCAGATGTCTTTGCTTTTTTGAGTTTTACCTGGGTTTCATCAGTACATCTATCTGACAGCTACATGCAAAAGTTGCTCTCCACACACAATGCCCACCAATCCCACACCTCCACTACTCTCCCACACAAAGCAGTACAACAAATAATCAAGATCGTTTTAACATAGAAACATAGAAGATAGGAGCAGGAGGAGGCTATTTGGCCCTTCAAGCCTGCTCTGCCATTCTTCACAATCATGGCTGATCATCCAACTCAATAGCCTAATCCTGCTTTCTCCCAATTAACTTTGATCCCATTTGCCCCAAGTGCTACATTTAGCCACCTCTTGAATACATTCAATGTTTTGGTATCAACTACTTCCTGTCGTAATGAATTCCACAGGCTCACTACTCTGGGTGAAGAAATATCTCCTCATCTCCGTCCCAAATGGTCTACCCCAAATCCTCAGACTGTGACCCCTGGTTCTGGACATATCCACCATCGGGAACATATTCCCTGCATCTACCCTGTCTAGTCCTGTTAGACTTTTATAAGTCTCCATGAGATTCCCCCTCATTTGTCTGAACTCCAGCGAAAATAATTGTAACCTAGTCGATCTCTCCTCATACATCAGTTATGCCATCCCCAGAATCAGCTGGTAAACCTTCGCTGCTCTCCCTCCAGGTACCCATTGCTTAGCACCAATTCATATCTTACCATTCATGACAAGTTAAAAGGCCACATGTTAGGCAACAACTAAAGATGTGTGACACAGGAACAAAGTAGAAAGAAATTATACTTGTGGGTCTCAACAAAAACAATTTAACCATCTAACCTTGTGCAACTGCTGATCTTTATTTTTGCTTTCCATCGCACTTTTATTTTAATCTCTATTAATAGAGATAGAGGAAGACCTCTCAGGTCACTGATCTGGCTGTTGAATTGCTTCTGGTTATTGTCTTCTTGGTACCAGAGCCTGTGAAAACTTCTTCAAAGACCGTTCGACCTGCACTCATGATATCAGGGGCTGAATTGGCCAATAGTACATCAGGTCAATTGGTTTCTGTCTGGGGTGATGGAAGGAAGGGGTAATGTATGAGAAGTTGAAGCATTTGGAGCTGAGCCCTTTTTTACAATCATCCCTTTCAAGGCTGACCCTCATTTCCCACCAGCTGTGAGTTGAAGCATGCATTTCTGCAGATCAATGGAGCAATGAACAATTAGGATATTGCTCATCTCAGTTAAGACAGCAATTATATAAGCAGGTGATTGTTGATGTTTTGTATGCACTTATTTGTTTGCCACATCTGGTGCTGCATACAGAGTACCACTCTTTCCATGGACAAAGATGATATCACAAAAGTCTGCAATGTCATGGCATTCGTACTTGAGAACAACTCCCTGAATCTCTTTGCAATCATGTATAATACGACTGGTACATAATACGTAAATTGTACATTCCGTGCTGATCTATAGAAGTGTCACGTTTGTTGATGGAACACAACATACAGCATCTGTGCTTAGCTGAGCAAAACATGAATGCTGTAGACTCTGACATGGACACTCCATTGCTCTGTCTGTCATCGCCATCTGCTCTTGCTCACTTGCGATGCTAAGTCTGCAGGTGTACACAAAACTATCTGACTTATGTGTTCCACTGAAGGAGTCGGTGCATAGTTTGCATGAATCCTATGATGGTGCATCCTTCTAGAATACCTACAATGAGTGGCTTGAAGGCCCTCTGGGAGATTAAAGATCGAGATTAGAATGCTTTGAGTAATCATGTTCCATTCACTCATGGCATCAAGTCAACATGAGAGAGTGTTATATGTCATGTCGCTGTGTCATATTTTTTTCTGTCACCACGTCGGCTGGGAGACTCTCATTATTTCTGTCAGCCAGGCATGGTGAGACTCCGCTGATACCCAGTATCACCTCTGAACTTACTTTGCCTGCCTTCCTCAGGCATTACACCATGCTTGGCATTGAATCCATGTGCATGGCACCATAGTTCCGTGCTGACTTTGTGGGCAATCTCCACCCACAACTCATTTGTTTTGTTATCAGGCTTCTTTCTTCCTCCCATTAGCACACAGCATCACAACCCAAGGAGGTGCCACTGAAAAAGTGCGCAGTCCTTGAACACATATATTTCATTCTGTTCTGCTCCCAACTCCCAGCTCAAATTTCATATTTGGAACAGACCTTTACATTATAATGACTAATGCAAGTTGTCACCATGCCTGTTCAAGGGAATCAGTCAGGAACTCCGGAAATGCAAATGATCGGGACAATAAATTATTGACAGATACCCTATTGGATCCACACCCCATTTCCCAAATTCATGCCCCACCCCTAGCTTCCATGTGTAAATAAAGTGTTGCCTATTGAATGATATGACTTATTTAACAATTTTCTGTCAACTTGACATTTTCTAACCTTGAAATACTGCGTGTTCACCATTTTTAATTAGAAACTTGTCCTATTGAAAAATCTTTCATGAAGAAGAAATAACAGACAAATTGTTATTTATTTAATGGTATTCTGCCAACACTTTGATAAAGGGAAATCCTACGAGAATGAAAATTCCTTTCTGATACTTCTGATGCCTCATGTTGCTGATGACTGACCAGCAGTGTGTAAAAACAATTAGCTTTTCTAGACTTACAGATGTTTGTAAAACATTGTGTGTGAACAATCTTCAATCTTTGTCAACTGTTCATTTGATCTGGGCAAATAGAGATACGCAAGAGAGCAACATGATAAATGAATGGGATAGAGTTCTGTTGTATGTTGGATTTTATCATAAGGCTCATCCTGCAAGGGTTTACAAACTGGCTAAAGGTGAAATGTGCCTTCTGTCACACAATTTAAACATGAATTCTGAACTTTTCACAATTAAGAGTTTTAGATGTGTTGTTATAATGTAAGCTTGAGATGGTTTTGGTTGGAGAATACCACAGAGCAGAAAGTGCCTAAATGATCTACATGCTGTGCAATACTTTATAAATACTCGTCACATTTCTTTAAAATATTGGTGGACCATTCCATATGCAAAGCAAATTGTTTTTAAGTTGAAAAGATCCTCACAGGACCAGGGACCTGAGTTTGATTCCACTCTCTGGCGACTGTCTGTGTGGAGTTTACGCATTCTCCCTGTGTCTGCGTGGGTTTCCTTCGGGTGGTCTGGTTTCCTCCCACAGTCCAAAGATGTGCAGGGTAGGTGGATTGGCCGTGCTAAATTGCTCGTAGTGTTCAGGGATGTGCAGGTGAGGTGGACTATCAATGGGAAATGTAGGATTACTGGGATAGTGTAGGGGGCTGGGATAGGATAGAGGAGTGCGTCTGGGTGGGATGTTCTTCAGAGGGTTTGTGTGAACTCGGTGTACCGAATGGCCTGCTTCTACACTGTTGGGATTCTATGATTCAATGATCTACATGCTGCACCATACTTTATAAATACTACGTACTGCTCTTAAAAATATCGGGGGACTGTTCCGTATGCTCTGCAGTAACATTAAAATATTTAAAATTAAGTTGAAAAGAAAAGCTACATTTATGCTTTAGCTACAGGTTTAGCAAAGTGGTGGCAGACTATCTGCTCAAGGTGGTGTTGGTGCACTGGCCAAAACAGCTGCAGTATTGTATTGATGTCTCCACTGCAGAGTTACACAATAGTGCTTGAGAATGCAACATAACAATTGGTTCCCACTAACTCCTGGATTATAGTACACATGCAACAATGTGTTATGGACATAATTCATATGTACAGCCGTTAGATTAAACTTTTGTTTCTCCTTGTTACAGACACTTTATATGATTAACTTTAACATTATTTATGTTTATATTAATGTAGAAATGGTAATGATGCTTACTGGTAAATTACATCTAACTATTATGTACATAGTCAAAAGAGATCTGCATTTTTGCAGAATAACTTACATTTCAGCTCAAGCCTTATAAAGTCTGTATTGCCCAAGTTTTCGAGGAATACTCCATAAGGAACAGAGGTCTTGAAGTAAAATGAGATGTCAGCACTGGTCTCTCCATGGAAAGTTGAGAAGTGCAGATAGGATGAAGGTGTATTGAATGAGGCAGCATTCCAATAGTTTCCTAATAGAGATGGAGAGAGAGGGAAAAATAACAGTAACTGATTCGACAAGTTGCCTTGAATAATAAGTGATGCAGTGATGGAACAGCTGGTGCACTGATAAAACGTCAAAGCTTTCCAAAATCTCATCAGTTATGATACAAAAAGAACATTACTTGCTCAGGAGAAATTAACCTTATGCTTAGTCATTCATCCTGTCATTTTTATAGCACAGGCACACAATGCTTGGTGGGGATTGCTGTCACTTACAATAAACACACAGTGGTTACTTTCTATAGATTGTAGCTCTAGTGAGTCACTGGAGACTGGAAAGTTTAAGGATTTAAACTATTTGACAGGTGGTTCACTCTCAGAAACAATTTAGTTGATTTAAGCGCTGACATATGACAAGGTCTGCTGCTGTCATCACATTTGCACAACAAGGTTTGTGCATGGTAAGAAAGAAAAGTATTAAGATTTAAAGTGAATTATTTGCATGGGGCAGCCAGAAAATCTTGAAAAGCATCTGATCAAACAGAATGATATTTATTCAGAGGGATCTTACGTTGGAGTCAGAATAAACATTGGTAGTGATATGGAGACTGATAATGAACAACTCAAATAATTGGCCCATTATATTTCTTTTATTCACTGTAGCCAAGAACTTCAACTCAGAAAAAAATATTTTTACTTAGCCTGTTTGAACAGATTATGACACACCACTGGTGCAGCTGGAGCTTGAGAAGGATCTTCTCGCTACAGGTTATGGCACTACCACTGTGCCACGAGACCCAACAACTTCAACTTAGATGTTCCAAGGATGGCAGGAAATGTAACTCTGAGGGATGACTTTAGGGCTATTAATTTGGGGAGAGTGATGTAATAATTAAATACAGAATTTCTAAAAGATCTGTCTTCTGGTATCATGTGTAAATTATCACACTTCCATTATGACCCAAGACAGTAATGTCACTTGACAATGCAGAATCGTCCTTAAAGCAAAGCATGCACGCAGATGTATATTTTCCATTTGAAGTTATCAAAGAATATTAAACAACAGCTGCAAACCTAACTGAAGTCAGCTACATAGCACATAACTCTGACTTGTTTGGCATAACACATCAAAGAATTTATTAACAAATCACAAAATCACTCATTAACATTTTCAATTAAAATTATATCGACTTCAACCAAAAAAAGGACAAATTTTATTAATGATTATCTAAGCATGTGAACCCAAGGGTGGACCAACATTAGCTATCTTGACTGGTTTTCCATTAAACCTTTCCAATTTCACTCAGTAAAACCGAAAGAACTGTGGATGCTATAAATCAGGCACAAAAACAGAAGTTGCTGGAAAAACTCAGCAGGTCTGGCAGCATCCGTGAAGAGAAATCAGAGTTAACATTTGGGGTCCGGTGACCCTTCCTCACAACTGGGTTAATCAGTATCTTCGAATCAACCGGGAAAAGCAAACTATTTTGGGCAATCCTATTTGGTTTTATTCCGTCTTTTTTTAAAAAAAGTAACTTGTTCAGGCATGTTATGACACATCTCTGGAGCCGAGGGGACTTGAACCAAGACCTCCTTGCCCAGAGGTAGGGCCACTATCATATCACCATAAAAAAAATTGCAACTGATTTTAACTCTGTACAAGTGGAAAGGTCTTGAATGAATGAAAATTTTGTCCAATTTGTGGCATCTACAAATTTTCAACCAATGGTAAAGTTACTTTGAAAAACATGTTAAACAGTCAAAACTCCAACTTCTGTTTACAGTTGCAACAAATAATTGAAGAAGCTTAATTAAACAGATCTCAACAAAAAAAGTTCAGTAGGGGTTTTAGAGAAGTGCAGTTTGGCAATTAAAACATGATGGATAGATTTGAAACTGATTAACTCATCAACTGTCACAAGTCGAAGCTTTTACTGTAATGATGGCTATTATGAATTTGGAATGGAAATTATTAGTAATCCAGCTGACATTAACATAACATTTCAAGAGATCTTTAAAAGTCTGCATTAATTAAAAGTAATCATGTCAGATCAAAAGTATGCAGATTAAAAAAAAATCACTTTTCAAAGCTCCAAACAGAATGGGCCAGATATTACAGCCAACAATTAGGTATCTGATAGTTCAGCTGATTAAAAAAAAGCAGTCCCAAAGTGCTGGGTCACTTGAGCCATTAGAAACCCAATTTATTAGTGAGAGGGCCTATGCCTACACCACACTTGGTTGACCCAGCACAGCTAGCATAGAAAGGGCTTATCGAGTGCAGCAGAGAGGATGTACGTCCATATTTTCAACACTCCACAAAGTTCAGAAAGATTGCAGAAATTACTCAAATTAAGCTTGAAGGTCTGAAACATCAATATTCCTCTTTCCATTTTTCCAACAGCTAATTCCTCAGTGGGGCTATAATCTATCACCATATTAAAAACAACAACAACATAAAACTAAGTAATCAGCAACTGGTTAATTATACTGCTTTCCAAAGTCTATAGAGCTCCTGATGCAACATGCATCATACATCAATTAAAGATTGATGTGAACTAACTCTATTATTTTATCAGAGAGAGTAAGAACTGCTGATGCTGGAGTCAGAGATATTATTTTATGTTGGCTTATTTCATGACCAGCACCATATTATCAGTACATAACTCCCGAACAAAATTAATATTATCAAGTTCCTAGTTTTAAATTATCACTGAATAAACTGGCTGTGATTCAGAATTTTAAAGCATCTTCTCCCAACTTTTTATTCTATTGAATTTTACATGCTATACCTTATATTTCACACACCTTCTGATTCTGTTTGATTACACACAAATTCCATGAATTTTTTTGTTGTTCATTCATGGGAAGAGGACATCACTGGCTTGGCCAACATTTATTGCCCATCCTTAATTGCTCAGAGGGCAGTTAAGAGTCAACCACATTGCTGTGGGTCAGGGGTCACATGTAGATCAGACCAGGTAAGGACAGCAGTTTCCTTCCTAAGAGGACAGATGGGTTTTTCTGACAATTGACAATGGTTTCATGCCCATCATTATACTCAATTCCAGATTTTAATTTAATTTAAATTCCATTATCTGCTGTGGTGGGATTTGAAGCTGGGTCCCTGGAACATTACCTGTGCCTTTGAATTACCAGTCCAGCAATAGTATCACAAGGCTGTTGCCTCCCCCAAAAGTAGATGAGAAACCTGCTTCATGTGTCTGTAAGAGCTGATTTTGAGTTATATATTTTGAGGTAAATGAGAACGAACTTTTGATTTTTCTTCCATCCCTAAAGATGACATCGTCTCCATTCCAAACAATAACAGGTTCTGTAACTAGAAAAGTGACTCTTCATTTACTTTGATTAAATAGAACAGTGTCATCAGAAATGTTTGACAAACTCTGGGCAGAATCTTTTGACCTCTGTGATAAAAGTTTACAAAATGTTATTATCAGGAAACTTATGCTCTAAAGTTGAGGAAAATGTTTTTCGTTCATTTTCAAATCTGTGAAGCCACCAGAAATAAATATGGAAGCATAAAATGAAAAGAAAATCAAATGGATAATTTAGAAAATTAGCAAATGGGAATTTGGCTGTGATTCAATTTCTAGGTTCGGTTGTCTGATTTTTCCTAAATATAGCAAGAGCAGCAAACTACAAAATACTCTTTTAATGCCTTAGCAGTGCCTCCTTGTGTAACTCCCTTTTTTGATCATTAATTTATCTTTGAACCATACTTTTGCTATTTATATGTATATAAAAAACTTTTATTATAGCTGCTAGACTTATTTCATATGTCCTTTTCATTTTACATTTTTGCTTCACCTCCCCTCACTTCTATATTCAACTTGTTTTCTTTTTGTATTTTCTGCCTAACACCTGCCATAAATACACCTGTTTCTTTTGCATCTTAATTTCCATTTCCTTTGTCATCCAGAGTTCTCTGGATTTGTTCACACTAACGTTCCTTTTCAAGGGAACTTTATTATTGTCAAGTGAGGAGGGGGATTGGCTACTGTCTATTTTCATACCTGCCTATAAATTCCTTGTAACTTTGTTCATTTACATACTAGGAACTACTTAGTGGTCCATCGACTACACCACAGAATACAATTGCAACATCATTGTTTCTTTGCTTTAGCCAGATAGATTTCATCCTTGATACCTCTGGAACATTCTATTTTTCCAGCACTGAAATGTATCCTTAATCAACGCAGCTACTCCTCCTTCTTCTCTTCCTTTCTTATCTTTCCTGAATATCTTGTATCTATTAATACTTAACCCTAGTCCCAATTGCTTTGAGTCAGGTCTCTCTCACAGCCACAACGTCATAATTCCACATGGCAATCTGCACCAGCTGCTCATCAATCTTATTTGCCACGTTCTAGAAACCCTGATTTAAATGTTATTACTTTCTCTTTCATTCTGACCTCACCTATTGACTTATTGCTCCTTAATGTGGTGCTGTATCTCTCGTAGTGTCTTCTCCACCTCGGTATTCATCATCTTATGTGTCTAATGACTACGGTTAAGGTGGTGAACCAGAGGAATGAGAGTAGAAAATAGCATGCTTTAATTTCACTTGCCTTTCAGAAATAAACATACATTTTTCATCCTCCTCAAATAAAAACATGCTTAAAACCTTGACAAAAGTAAGAGATGGATCCTGGGAGAGACTGAAGGGAAGGTTAAAGAAAGGAGTTAAAAGCTGTTGAAGGCAGTGAAAAAATAGATACATTGATTTGTGTACAAAACTGACAAACCAGTGAAGACAATGTAGGTAATTGTCCTAGCCATCTCCAGATGTAAATCCAAATCCAAGTTACAAAGGGGATTTTTTCTTTTACAATTTGTTTGTGTACCTTGATTTCCCAGGGTACAACCTAGAATGACACAAATTAATCTGACTCATTTGTAGTTATGCGCAACTCAATTTAACAAGCCAATGAATGATTGTAGAAACATCATTATGGCACTGTTAGACGACTAATACATTCAACATATTACAGTCTCACAGTTTAAAAAAGCATATTCCTTCAATTTTGCACTTTTTTTCTGCAATTATGTATTTCTGCAACTCCTCCAGTGATTCACTGGCTTTCTGGACCAATAGCACAGATGATACAATCAACTTCAATGCTCTGGATCAAAAAAAGGAAAATCAAGCAAGCTTCCTCTTAGTGCAAATTATCCAGTGGACTTTGCTGGAACAGTATTTGTGATTAACAGAATGATTACAACATGGGAGGCTGTTTGACTTATCAAGTTTATTTACTTTAGACTTGTTCCCTATATTTTAAATTGTTTGACATATTCCTATCAAATGTATCTCTTCAAAGATCTCCGCATTAAATTTCATCTGCCATGTGTCTGCCCATTTCACCGACTATTCTGCATTGTCTTAAAGTCTAAAACTATTCTCCTCACAGGTCATAATATTTCCAAGTTTTGTAACATATGCAAATATTGATATTGCACCCTGCACACACAAATCTAGATGATTAACATAGGTCATGAAAATCTATGATCTGAGTACCAGTCTCTGGGGAATCCATCTCTATAGTTCTCCTGTCTAATTGTTGCTCTCTAAAGGTTTCCATCCTGAAACTTCATGCACTGAACCCACCTCCAGTATGAGATCCAAAAATACATCCTTCTTCATTGGGGCAGAACATAACAATCTAAAAAATTCATGTGACTTACTTGAGAAACTCTCACTAACAGAAACTGAGCATCGCTTTGCTTTCTCTCTTCCCATTCAATTAAAATGAAAATTTTTAAGTACCAGAAGCATTTGTGCAAAATTGACTTGATTTAGCATATGGAGAAACCTTGCAATGCTGATATCTAACATCCAATGCCAATGATCCAGCTACAGGCAGCCTATTAAGGAGTCCTCTGGTTAAATGGAGAGGACCTGCATCTTACCCACAAGTTCCCAGCTCAATTCCATAAGATTTGAGAATGAAAATGTGGTAAAGGCAATTTTCAAAATTAATATTCACTTCTAAACATGTCGCATGATATTGATTTCACTTTATTAATGTGAGCAACTTTGTTGACACTAGCTTAGGCAGAGAGCTAAGTGGATAGGCACATCTCACAGGTGACACGGAAGGATGGTTATAGGGAAGTTAGGAGCATGTACTTTATGTGGAAGAAACAAGATGTTGATACTTTTCTTCACTTTTTGTTTGAATGTTCATATTAGTCTCCAAAGATGCACTCACCACTCTGGGTCATGGCTGAATTTGAAAGGTCAGATGGCCCTCCCTTCTATGTATTTAAAGATATGTCTGAAAGGCTAACATGTGACTGAATTTATCACTACATCTCAACCTGCTGTTGGGAAATCAAATCTTTCCATTTTGCCTAATTCTGCAACCCTGTGTGCAATGCTTCCCTCTCAATGGGCACCATAAAATTATCCTCACTATAGCCATTTGAGTCTCTGTCAAACTAATTAAAATCCTTTTTCACTGGTCTATAACTCCTGCACATCTCTGTAATTTAACTCCGAAACATAGAAGATAGGAATAAAGGAAGCCACTCAACTTTCTAAGCCTGCTTCGGCATTCATTATGATCATAGCTCATCATTGAGCTCAATACCGTAATTCTGCCCTTCCCCTGTATCCCTTGATCCCTTTCATCACAGAAGTTATATCTACCTCCTTCTTGAAAACACATCATGTTTTGGCTTCAGACAATTTCTGTGGTAATGAGTTCAACATGCTCACCACTTCGCGTGAAGAAATTTCTCCTCATCTCAGTTCTAAAATTTTTATCCCATATCCTTAAACTATGACCCGTGGCTCTGGACTCCCACACCATCTGGAACATCTTTCCTTCATTTAACTCGTCTAGACCTGTTAAAATTTTATGGGTTTCTATGAGTTTTCTCCTCCCCCTCTTCTTCTAAACTCCAGTGAATAAAATCCTAACCGGCTTAATCTCTCCTCATACATCAGTCCCATCATCCCAGGAATCAACTTGGTAAATCTTCATTGCACTCCTTTTATAGCAAGAACATTCTTCCTTAGATAAGAAGGCAAAAACTGCAGCCAATATTCCAATTTTGTGGGACACCTAGGTTCTGACCATAATAGTGACCCGAGCTCTTAATTGCTGTCACTTCAATATGCCACTGTGTTCCCTGGCTAACGTTTCCATCTCAGGACTGCTGCAGTACAAGCTGGAAGAATAGCATCTGATTTTCTGCTTGGAGACCTTGCAGCCTTCAAGACTCAATATCAAGTTCAATAATTTAAAAACCTGAACATTTTCCTCTATGTCCTTTACCACCCCCACACTCCTGGCCCAGTTATGACATGAGCTGCTTACAGCACAGCCAATCCATTTTTACCTACTTATAGACCCTATTATAAGCTTTTCTTTCACCCTGGCATACCATTATCCATTCCTTTATCTGCCTATCTTTCTCTCCCTTGGGGCTCCATCTTCACCAATTCACTTACACCTTCCCCCACTCCCTGTGTTCAGTATATATATCAGATTTTTTCTATTTACTAATTGTTCTGAAGAAAGATTACTGGAGCCGAAATATTAACTTTGCTTTCTCTCCACAGATGCTGCTAGATTAACTGATTGTCTCCAATAATTTCTGTTTATGTTTCACAATATTCCAGGAGTGGTCTCACCAATGCCCTATATAATTACCTTCTAAATTTGTTATTTACATTTTTCCTACTGGTTGGTGGTCTGTAAAACATACCCAGTAGTTTAATGGCGCGATTGATATTTTTTCTTATCTCCATCTGAATGGAATATCTGTCTTTGCCCCCTCTAGAGCCCTTTCTAAAGCAGCGGAACATTCTTCTTAATCACTTGATCACGACTTTTTGTTCTTTTTCCTTCCATACCTTTTGTGAACGTATTGCATGTAGGAATATTCGCTGCCTTATGATATGCCTTTTGAGCTAGGTCTTTGATATCACCAAGGCATTTCATTCTCCCAATCCTAATGGCACATGCAACTCACAAATCTTATTTACCACACAAGTGGTAAATGCATTCCCAATAAATACATTGTGAACATAAGTTACAGTTATTTTGTTCTGTCTTATTATGAGCCCATCTAATGCTTTGCAATGTTTACGGTGGTGTCAGCTGTCATTCTTAGTCCTTTGTGTGTCTTGTTTTTCCTTTCTGACATTACATCCTGGTTTCTAAACCCTCACTGATTAGTTTAGTCAAAACATATTGTGAGAATAAGCATTGATGCCCCTTTTATGATGGAATAGCTGCCATTCACTGCCAAGATGCAAGTATGAATAACAGCTACTAAGGTGATGGTAAAGGCTGGTACCTATTGGATTTCCTCAGCAAAAGGAGATGCATTTGAGCAAAGTGGATACGACCAACTGCAACAAAAGTTATGTCTGCAGGAAATGTTTTGCAAATGATCTGGTCCCTAATGTGAAAGAGTGGAGTTGTAAAGATGTATAGGCCCAAAGAAATGCACCAAATTGAACATCATTAATCAAATTAATGTAGCGTGCACTAATTTTGTTCTTTCATGGCCATCACATATTGACTCTCTAAATTTGCAGTGATTTTGCTGTGAACATTAATTGTTGTCTAAACAGCATGGAGGCACTGTCATTTTCAATGTCACATTTGTTATTTGCAAATAGAATGTACTAACACTGCTAAGAATAACAAGATAATCCTTTCTTTCCTGGCATCTTACAGAAGCATTACACACAGCACTTTTCTTTGAGACCATAAGACACAGGAGCAGAATCAGCCCATTCAGCCCATCAAATCTGCTCCACCATTCAATAAAATCATGCCTGATCTGACAATCCTCAACTCCATTTGGCTACTTATTCCCCATAACCCTTGATTCCCTTACTGATTAAAAATCTGTCAAACTCAACCCCGAATATACTGAATGACCCATTCAGCACTGTGCATAAAGGATTCCACAAATTCTCTCCCCTCTGTGAGTAGAAAGTCTTCATCTCCGTCTTAAATGTGCAAGCTCTTGTTCTGAGACTATGTCCTCTAGCTTTGTTAAGGAAAGGTATTTAGGGATATGGGCCAAAGACAGCAAGATGGAGTTATGCCACAGATCTGCCGTGATCTCATTCAATGGCAGAATAAGCTTGAAGGGCTGAATGGCCTCCTCCTATTCCTATGTACAGGCAGGAGTGGGCTCTGAGGATGCCCCTCCTTTACAAAGCTGGGTTCCTCAATCAGGTGCTGAGTGTCATTGAAAAAGTGACCACACACTTTGGTAGGCAGCACCCAAACCAACATGAGTTTACATTGTTTTCACCATATGGATAATGCCCACCTCCACCTGCCACTGGGTTAATACTAGTGACTGCAGGGTGAAGCCTTTAAGTGGGAAATTATGTAGATTATGCCTACTTCAGGACCTCAATTGGTCATCAACTGGTCTTGAAGCATGGACTTTATGGGGATGGAGGCAGGAAGGTGACAGGGCCACCATCTATCACCTTTCTAATTAAATGTCCTCATGACCAAATTTGTCAATGGGAGTTGTTATGATGCCAACTGATGGCAAAACTGGCAACTCAGATTCCAGAGCGAAACCCAATTTGATAGATAATAGGTTTTATTTTTGAAATGTGGTTACCATTGCTGTCAGTCTCTGACACAGAACACTGAACACACAAGACTGCTAATGTACTTTTATCAAAAGAACATAAATTTATTACATAAATGAAAATGAAAACAATAGAGATATAATTTGAAAGGATCCAACTATAAAAACAAAAAAGAAAAATTCAACCCTTTGTCCCAGCAATATGCTTTACAGACACTCAACCCCAGTGAAGTATCACTTCTATTTTCACACTTTAACTCTAATTACTTAAAATGTTGCAAGCATCTCCTTTTGGCAAATTTTAAAATATTTGTCACTTGGTATTCTATCCATTGCTGTCTCTCCCAGGATATATAGACACAGGCTAACTCACAGTCATTTATTCACTCAATTTTTACCGGCCCTGTCTACATGGAATACTACAACAACTTGAGGCTTTTTATCCAGCTCTGATGGTCTGGAGATTACCTCCACTGGTATCCATCTTCTCTCTCTGAATTGGACCTACCTGTTTCCTCTCTATCTATGTCTCTCTAGGTCATAATTAGCAAATATTTCAGCAATTATATCACTAAGTAGCTTATTTGGGCATTTAGTTTAAATTACATGATTTCTTGCAAAAGGTTTTTTTGACTCAAATGCTTTGTCTACCTACAAAATCTATAAATTACATGACATAACTAAGAACAAGAGAGGTTCTTGGTCAGTCATGTAACAGAAAGTTAAAGTTAGAACCTCTACAGTAACAACTCATAGATCCAGATGACAAGATGCATGTAAGAGGTGCAAACTGCCACACCAACTTGCATTCCATGAGTGGCACCACCACCACTATACAGCATTACTATTCCAGACCATGGGTAATAGCAGCAAGCGTTTTGGATGGCATTAAGTTTATGACAGGTTGAACATGGGAGTTTATCTTTGGACTAGGCAGAGCAGAGCTGAATAATATTACTGAGGTGGAAATTTGCTAATAATCAGATTTAGTTCAGACAGCTATCGGGGAGGGTTGGCGGATAAGGATGGTAGGGTGTACTTTTGCAGGAAATGAACACAATGTTTTTGTTTTTCCCAATGTTTATTTGCAAGAAATTTCCACCTATCCAGTGATGGATTTCAGATTAGCTGAAAGGACAATTTTGAGGCAGTGGAGAGTTGGAAAGAAATAATGTCAAGGTATAGCTAAACTTAGATTTCCTTCTCATAAAGTCATATAGTGATACAGCATAGAAACAGACCCTTCAGTCCAACTTGTCCATGGCAACTGGGTTTCCCAAACTAAACTAGTCCCATTTGCCTGCTTTTGGTCCATATCATTTTCCAACTCAAGTACCTGTCCAAATGTCTTTTATATGTTGTAAACATACCTGCATCTTACCGCTTCCTTTGGTAGTTCATTCAATATACGAACCACCATTTGTGTGAAAAAGTTGCCTCTCAGGTTCCTTTTAAACTTTCTCCTCTCACCTTAAAATTATGTGCTCTCCTTTTGAATTCTCCTACCAGAAAATGATGCAAAGTCTTCCTAGGCCTCTTCTAAATGTACAAAAACAAAAAGGTTCAGTTTTGTGTTGTTGGCCATGTCCCATTTCCAGAACCAAAAATAGCTCTGCATATGCCATGACCTTGGGGTAAATTTTTGTCTACAGCAACCAATCTACAAGCTGCCTCCAGCTAATTCACCGTTGTTGGGTTAAAATCCTGGAACTATGTTCCAGGATGTACCTTCTTCCCATGGACTGCAGCAGTTCAAGAAAGCAACTCATAACATTTTTGCAAGTGGAAACTAGGAATGGGTAGTAAATATGGCCAAGTCAGGAATGCCTACATTGCATGAATAAATAATAAGTAAAGATGTCACTCATAATTAAATTTATCACTTGCTATTTACTTTCTTTTGCCTATGGGTTTTAGGGACACTATCCAATTGAGGATGGCTGTCAGTCCCTAAAACTGCCAGTCCCAATGCGAGGGCTGGCAGCTCAGCAGGTTCAACAGTGCCAACACTTGCAGTGGCTATTGTCGGGACTGCATCTCCAGGGAGAGGGTGCCTGAGCTTAGAAGACATGTAAGTACTTTTGGGGCAGCAGGGGCGAGACATTTAATCATCAGTTGTGGAGGGGTGGGTTTGTAATGGTCATAAATGCCATTAGGAAGCCCCCCATAATGGACCTTGGAGCACCCATTAAGAAAGAAGTGGCAGCATTGGCAGTTCTTACTATCTCCGTGTGTCTCCATTAAGCAGTATTTGTCAATGGGGCAAGAAATGTTCCTTAATATGCTACTTAAATGGTTCAACTTCTGCTAAGATGTCCATCCATTGTGCCAGGAACAGCTGGGGCTCCCCTCCTAATATCTTCCCCATGTTATCTGTCTTCTCGCCTTCCAACAGGCTGTGAAAACTCAGCCCAAAGTTTCTGCCTTTCAGATGAAGAATAAAAATATTTGCCATGGGCACAACTGAAATGTGTCAAATCACGAGATTCCTCCACCAGCAGCGGGTATTTTAGTCTGATGATTTGACTTGTCACTGCAAGGACATCTTGGGATTCTTGGTATCAGCATTATTTGTGAAGTCCAACCATGCATTAGGTCAAGCACTGCCAGTCTTTCACCATTCACATAGTGGGACCAGAACCAAAAAAACAAATGCTTCTCAGGGCATTAAGTTTGCATGGCTGACACATCTTTGACAATACAAGTGCACATGAGCAAATGTATTGCTATTTAAGAACCAAGCCATACAGGTTACCTGTCCTTAGCCTCATCCCATCTTGTAACACTCTCTAAGGGAATTCTAATCTTCTTCCAATGATCGGCTTGGCCTACAGCATATTCATGTCAATTATTGTGTTGCATAGGCCCCTGTCGAAGTTAAGATGATTGTAACTATTTAAGGCCACCCATCTCATTACAACCTATGTCCTCCAATGAACTATAGGCTCCCTCCTTCATATAAAAACCGACAGAACTGCTGTAAATCAGGAACAAAAACAGAAGTTGCTGGAAAAGCTCAGCAGGTCTGGCAGCATCTGTGAAGAAAAAATCAGAGTTAACTTCTCGGGCCTGGTTCTGAGGAAGGGTCACAGGACCCGAAATGTTAACACTGATTTTATCTTCACAGATGCTGCCAGACCTGCTGAGCTTTTCCAGCAATTTCTGTTTTTTCTTCCCTCCTTAAAATGTTGTGATTCCCTCCTTCACAATTATGCTCCCCTCTGCATTCAACCATGATGCCTCAAACCTCCAGAGGTGACTTCCCCTACATCTCTCCCTCAGCAGTAGACCCTGATAATCCCCTTTCACTTCCATGGAGCTGATGTCTAGATCTGATTATGGCCCATGTGTTGACAAACTTGGACAGATAGCTCCAGCTGATGCATGACCTGACCCCTGACTGACATATAGTTGCAGGGGACCTGCAGGACTCAGTCCAGGTACATAACTTTCCTGCTTTTGATAAAGTGCTCTAAAATTGTAAATCACATTTTTACTTAATTAGACTAGTGCTGTTGCAAAATATGGTATTTAATAAAACTTAATTAGATTGTGAATTAATAAATTACATTCTTAATAATGTGAGGGTTTTGTACAGTCGATCTTAGTGAGTCACTTGGAAGTTAATTGGTTTTATAATGGCAATGGAATTAAATTAACAACAGTGATAAACTGGTGTTCAGAATGTCATGGAATACAATTATTGCTGAAAATCTGTAAATATGTGGGCAAGTTGTATATTTGCAAAAATGCACCCAAAGATATACATCAAAACAGAAGATATTGAAAATTCTGATTTGTTTATGTCTCTTGGAATTACTAAAATGACAAACGGTGATAACTGGTGCCAAAATCTCCAATTAGGACTAAATTTTTGTGATGAGAGCTCACCATCAACTCTACATACATATCAAAGCTGAAATTCACAGAGGCCAGTACGAGAGCAAGAGGATGGTATTTACATTTAAATTTTCACTCAGTAAGAAATGTAATTTAAATTAGTCCCAGAATGGAAGAATACATGGGTAAGATATTGATATTATCAAGTCTAATTACTGGACAAAAAGGAGAGATTGAGGAGACAAATTTCTTCACATATGTACTGCACTCAATTCATAGAATGGACACAGCACAGTAAGAGCTGTTTGTCCTGTCATGTTTGTGCTAGACCTTTGAAGCAGCAATTCACATACCTTTAACACTGGCATAATTCCCTCCCTTGTCCCCTTCTGTATCTGACATTTATCCCATCCTCATTTTTGACTTCCATCGGTCCAATACTTATGGACAAGTTTTCAGCAGGATGGCTAACCAGGAAACTCTCTGACTGTCACAACTTATCTTAATGAATAGTGATGGAATTAACAGGCTGGCAATAACCTGTTTGGCCATTTTATGGCTAAAAGTATGATTCAAAACTGGAGTTTCTGGCCCAGTGGGATGAGCACTGTACCACAAGACTGCCATTACTTTTTCCAGAGTCCTGAAAATGTTTTTCTTTACAGATAATGACATACTTCACTTCTGGAAGGCTTAAATCACCTTGCACCCCACTCCTTGACAATGCATTTCAGATTCTAACTCTTTGTGCTGTATCTTTTTTAATCACTCTCTCAACCTGTCTTGCCATGTTCACTGATTTACATATGTACACTTCCAAGTCCTTCTGCTCCTGCATCCCTTTTAGAAATATACTCTACTTTATATTGTCTCTCCATGTTCTTCCCAGAAAAATGAAACACTTTGTACTTGTTTGCATTAAATTTCATTTGTATACCTATTCTACCAATCTGCTTAGCTCCTTCTGAAATTCTATGCTCTCCTCCTCATATTTCACAAAACTTCCAAATATCATATCATCCACAAATTTTGAACTTCTGCCCATATACAACGGATTCCTGAGAAACTCCCATTTAATATTTTTACTAATTGGTAAAACATTTACCACTACTCTTTGGAGAAGTTATTCCATGAGATAAAACTCACAAGTCTCTTATGCAACACTTTCTCACATGCCTTTGGAAGTCATGCACACTATAAGCTATTATGTCCATCAAAGCTCGAACACATTAAACAAGTTACCTACAACCTGACACACTTAAACAAGAATTGTTATCAAAGAATCCATGCTGGCTTTCCTTAACTAACGTACATTTGCCCAAGTGACTCTTAACTTTGTCCACAATTAATGTTTCTAAAAGCTTCCTCAACACTGATGTTAGATGAGCCTGTAGTTGTCAGGCTCTGGCAAATTGGAAAAGCAAATTGTGAAGAAGGTAGTTTCAGGACCTTGAGCACTACCTGCCTGGTTATCTCAGATTGCCTGGCAAAGGCACAAAATTATAAGGCATATGAGCACAATTAGGCCATTCAGCCCACCACATCTGCTCTGCTTTTTGATCATGGCTGACGTGTTTCTCAACCCCATTTTCCTGTTGTCTCCACATAACCTTTGATTCCCATACTAATCAAGAACCTACCTATCTCTGTCTTAAAGACACTCAATGACTTGGCTTCCACAGCCTTCCTGGCAATGAGTTCCACAAATTCACCACTGTCTGGCTGAAGAAATTACTCCTCATTTCAGTTTCAAATTCCACCTCCATGTCCAATCTATCTAAGCCTCTCATATTCTGTAAGTTTCAATCAGAACTCCAGTCACCTTTCTAAACTCCATCAAGTAGAGGCCCAGAGTCCTCAACTGCTCCTCATATGACAAGCCCTTCATCCAATCATTCTTAACAACCTCATCTGGACCCCGTCCAACACCAATACATCCTTCCTTGAAATGCCCTTCCTTGCCCTCTTGAAATGAATGCTAACATTGCATTTGCCTTCCTAACTGCCAATTGAACCTGCATGTTAACCTTAAGAGAATTCTGAACTAGGTCTCTGAAGTCCTTTTGTGCTTCAGATTTCTGAAGTCTTACTTAATTTAGAAATAGTTTATACCTCTATTTTTTTCTATCAAACTGCATAACCTCATACTTTCCCGCATTGTATTCCATCTGCCACTTCTTTGCCCACTCTCCTAGCCTGTCCAAGTCCTGCAGCCTCCCTGCTTCATCAACACTAGACGCCCCTCCATCTATCCTTGTGTCACCAGCAAACCTAGCAACAATGTTCTCAGTTCTTTAACATATAACGTGATTATTTGCGGTCCCAACATGGACCCCTACAGAACCCCTCTAGTCACCAGCTGCCATCCTGAAAACGACAATTTATCCCAACTCTCTGCTTTCTGCCAGTCAGCCAATCTTCTAGCCATATCAGCACCTTGCTCCTAACACCATGAATTCTTATTTTATTTAGCATCCTCCTGTATAGTGCCTTGTCAAAGCCTTCTGGAATTTCACATAGATCATGTCCACTGGCTGTCTTTGTCTAACTTGCTTGTTACCTCCTCAAATAATTCTGACAGACTGAGCAAGAATTGCAGATCCTGGAGTCAGGATCAATATAGTGTGGAGTTGGAGGAACACAACAGGTCAGGCAGCAGCAGAGGAGCAGGAAAGTCAACATATTTGGTTTACACCCTTCATCAGGACTGGGGAAGGGGAAGGAAACTCGGAAATAAATAGAGGGGGGGTTGGGGCTGAGGGAAGGTAGGTGGGATGGTGATAGGTGGATGCAGGTAGGGGGTTGTGGAGATAGATCATGAGAAGGGATGGGTGGATAGGTGAGAAATAAGAGGGATAGGAATTGTCAGGTCAAGGAGGTGGGGATGAGAGGGAGGGCTGGACATGGGATGAGGCCGGGGATGGGGAGATTTTGCAACTGGTGAATTCTATGTTGAGGCCATTGGGCTGTAGGTTCCTGAGACAGAACTGAGGTGTTCTTCCAGTTTACGTGTGGCATCATTGTGACACTGGAGGAGGCCCAGGATAGACATGTCACCAAGGGAGTGGGATGGAGAGGTGATGTCCTAGTGGGATTAATGCTGGACTGTTAATCCAGAGACCCAGATAATGTTCCGGGGACCCGGGTTCGAATCCCGCCACGGCAGATGGTGGAATTTGAATTCAATAAGTATCTGGAATTAAGAATCTAATGATGACCATGAATCCATTGTTGATTGTTGGAAAAACCCATCTGGGTCACTGATGTACTTTAGGGAAGGAAACGGCCATCCTTACCTGGTCTGACCTAATGTGACTCCAGACCCACAGCAATGTGGTTGACTCTTAACTGCCCTCTGGGCAATTAGGGATGGGCAATAAATTCTGCCTGGCCTGTGACGCCCCCATCCCGTGAATGAATAAAGGAAAATGGTCGGCAGCCGGAAGGTGTTGTTGATTATAGGATACAGAGGGCAGATGTTCCTCAAATCGGTCAGTGAGTCTGCGCTTGCTCTCACCAGTGTAGAGGAGACCACATCGGGAGCAACGGATACAGTCAACCAGGTTGGAGGACGTACAGGTGAATCCCTGTCAAATTTGGAAAGATTGTTTGGGGCCTTGTATGAGGTGAGATGGGAGGTGTAGGGGCAAGTGTAGCACCTCCTGTGGTTGTAGGGAAATAAGGACAGAGTCCCCCTGGTCCTCACATATCACCCCACCATACTCTGCATCCAGCGCATCATCCTCCACCACTTCGCCACCTACAATTCGACCCCACGACCAAAGGTGTATTTCTCTCCCCACCCCGATCTGCCTTCCCTAGGGACCGCTCTCTCCGTGACTTCCTCATCCGCTACACACTCCCCACCAACCCCACCACACCTGGCACCTTTCCCTGCAACCGCAGGAAGTGCTACACTTGCCCCTACACTTCCCCTCTCACCTCCATCCAATGCTGCAAACAATCTTTCCAAATCCGACAGGGATTTACCTGTACATCCTCCAACCTGGTCTACTGTATCTGTTGCTCCTGATGTGGTCTCCTCTATATTGGTGAGACCAGACGCAGACTTGGTGACCGATTCATGGAGCATCTGCCTTCTGTATGCTATAATCAATAACACCTTCCGGTTGTCAACCATTTAACTCCCTCTCCCACTCCCTTGGTAACATGTCCATCCTGGGCCTCCTCCAATGTCACAATGATGCTACATGCAAACTGGAGGAACAACACCTCATATTCCCCCTCAGGAGTTTACCGTCCAATGGCCGCAACATAGAATTCACCAGTTTCAAAATCTCCCCACCCCCAGCCCCATCCCATGACCAACCCTCCCTCTCATCCCTGCCTCCTTGACCTAACAAAACCTGTCCATCTTCCTTATCACCTATCTGCCCCACCCTTCCCATGACCTGACATGACCTATTTCCACAACACCCTATCTACATCCACCTATCACCTTCCACCAGCCCCACCCACTTCCTTCTATTTACTTCTGAGCTTCCTTCCCCTTCCCCAGTCCTGATGAATGGTGTAAACCCGAAACGTCGACTTTCCTGCTACTTTGCTGCTGCCTGACTTGCTGTGTTCCTCCAGCTCCACGCTGAATTGATTGTAACAGATTTGTGAGGAATGGCCTTAATGGTCACTCATTTCTTGCCTATCTCTGCACCGATAAGCTATGACATGGCCACCTTTCTAAATGTGTCATTCACTGAGTCCTCTTTCTTGTGGATGCATGGTGGTGACTCCAGCCTCTAATTCAGTTCTGAGACTTCCCACATTCCACAGAGTGTATTTTCCACTCAGCCAAGCTGCCCTACCTTAAAGGCACCAAACATTTATTCTGAGTAGAACAGCCTACCAGTTATGCAGCAGTAAGCTCTTTCCACTGCCAAAGGAGGAGCCAATTACTCCGCATTATCAATTTTAAACTCTTCAAGGATTTGATGGGACCTTGCAAAAGTTTAACTTCCAAATTGTATAAACTGCCAATAAATGTTTATTAGTATATACCAACATAGTTTCCAGCCCTCTTCTGTCAAAGGCATGCAGACCTTAGTCATAGTATTAATGCAAAAGCTAATGAGACAGACGTCCATCTCACTGTCCTGTACATAGGTGATTAAATCCCTGCATATTGCATAGTTATCAGAGATTTTCCTGCTGGGTACGGTGCAGGTCTGCTCAAGGTAGATCACTAACTTCAGAACAGAAAAAATAAACACAAAGTGCTAGAGATATTGTAAATAACTAAACACAGATAATCTTCTCATTAACGCTTTTGTACACTAAGTTGCTCAAAATAAGAGAAAAGACACTTAACTGTTTAAAGGTTTAATGGTTGGCTAAAAAGAAATTGACTAGCCTGCCAAACATTTAAGCAGCCATGAATAAAAAGTTTTAATTTTAATGTTCTTTTACATTCCCTCAGTTTGAGATGTTGTAATTATATTTTTATCAAGTAACTCTCAAACTGAAACAAAGTTTTTTGCCCATTATTCTGATAAAGGGTATACAAATTAGCGTCATACATCAAAAAGTTGTACAGCACGGAAACAGGCCCCTTAGTCCAACTCGCCCATGCCAACCAGATAAGCTAAATTAGTCTAGTCTCATTTGCCAATATTTGGCCCACATCCCTCTAAAACCTTCCTCTTCATATGCCCAGCCAGATGCCTTAAATGTTGTAATTGTGCCAGTATCCACCACTTCCTCTGGCAACAAGTTCCATGCATGCTCTGCATGAAAAAGCTGCTCCTCAGGTCCCTTTTAAATCTTCCCACTCTCACCTTAAACCGATGCCCTCTAGTTTTGGACTCCCCACCCTGGGAAAAATACCTTAGTTATTCACCCTATCTATGTACTTCATGATGTTATAAAACCTCTAGTAGGTCACCCCTTAGCCTTCGATGCTCCAGTGAAAAAAACTTCAGCCTGTTCAGCCTCTCCCTATAGCTCAAACCTTCAATCATGGCAACATCCTTGTAAGTCTTTTCTGAACGCTTTCAAATCTTTCCTCTAGCAGAAACCAGAAGGAAACGCAATGGCCGCACTAATGACCAGTACATTTGCAACATGACATCCCAACTCCTATACTCAATGTTCTCAGCAATGAAGGCACGTGCGCCAAATGCCTTCTTCACCACCCTGTCTATATGCGAATCCATTTCAAGGAACTATCCATCTGCACCCCTAGGTCCCTTTGGTCGGTAACTCTCTACAGGGTCCTACCATGAACTGAGTTTGCCTTACCAAAATGCATCACCTCACATTTACCTAAATTAAACTCCATCTGACACTCCTCGGCCCATTTGCCCATTTAATCAAGATACCATTGGACTCTGAGATAACCTTCTCCACTGTCCACTACACCACTTACTTTGGTGTCATCTGCAAACTTACTAATCATAACTCCTATATTCATATCCAAATCATTTATATAAATGACCAGCACACTGCTGGTCACAGGCCTCCAGTCTGAAAAACAACTCTCCACCACCATCCTCTGTCTCCTACCTCCAAGTGAATTCTGTATTTTATTGGCTAGCTTCTCCTGGATTCCATGAGATCTAACTCTGTTAATGAGCCTACCATGTGGAATCTTGTTGAATGCCTTGTTGAAATTTATACAGACAATGTCTACTGCTCTGAATTCTTCAATCTTCTTTGTCACTTTTTCAAAATAATCAAGTTATTGATACACAATTTCTCTGCACAAAGCCATTCAAGGAAAAGAAATTGCAAAAGAAATGAAAATAAAGAATGCACCTTCCCTCAGTAATACCCACTTGGATGACCTTCAGGATTGATTTTACATGGCTATAAATGTTATTCTCACCTCCACTGAAATTGATTTGAAGCTCTTTGGTTCCCGAGACTGACCCCTTGTTTAATGTATCTCTGTATGAGGTATCTTTGAATGCATTATAGGATTCAATCAATGATTATAACCTAATGCACTGTATAATTAACATCAACAAGACATTCATCACATACTTGCTTTAAAAATATGTTTTGAAAGGATCAGTGGATATCATCTGATTTGACTTCAAATGGGATAATGAAGCATAGTCTTAATACTTAATATACAAAATATTAATTCATGATTAGAAAATGCCTTGAGTATGTAAACTGGCATTTCAACATTTCACAAGTCTAAGAATCAAAAATTATAATTTACAGGAACTGGGCATCTATATTGGGTATCTACACCCACTTTGAAATTGGTTCCAGCGTAATTCTGAAGAAAGTAATTTTGCTACAAAATTAAAATTACAGAATGCTCAAAAATGCTTGTAAATGCACTACGTAAAGGTTTCGAAATCAAAACCCCTTTGAGCAGAAGACTTGCCTTCTGAGCCTCTTGAAAATCCACCTCTCACCTTCAGCACAAAAAGTCTTCTTCAATAATTTCTAAATTCAGAATTGCTGCAAACAGTCTTTTTATATAGTAGAAGATATTTTTTGGAGAGATCAAATGAAAATTATTACTGCAGCTTATGTTATGACTAATACATGTGTTCTTTATGTGTTACTTGCTGTTTTCAGAGCCTAAAAGCTTATGTTTGCATTTTGTTTTTGCTGTTTTTGAGTGCTTTAGTGAAACCATCAGCTAGATTTTTTTCATTTCCGACATTGATTTCTGGTGAATGAGCAGATCGTGTGTCCCTCCACATTCTGCCCATTTAACATAGATTTGACTTTATATTTGAAAGGAGCAATATTTGTACAGGTAATTTTGTGATCACTGTGAATTTACATAATGTCCAGTTTGCTGGGAGAATAAGTGATTTTGATGCACCCACAGGTATTAAATTGTAAGTTATCCAGAGCTTTGTCGTGAAGAAGAGATATGTGGAGTCAATCTCCAAAATTTACTGGATGATTTGCATTGTCCCTCCATTAGCCTCATGAAATAGAATTTCGCCATTAGTGCCCCAAAGAATTTCAAAAAATGACCACCCTTTAGATATCAAAGGATATTAAATCAACCACAGAAACTTATCAATGGAGTCATCTTTTTAATGAAATTATTTAAGTTCCTATAATGCCACTGAACTGCTCTGGTTTAGAACAAGATTAATTAAGATTGTGGAATTTTATCCCTGCATGAAGGCTCGATAACTTTGTGAAAATATTCTTATACTGTCTCTTTTTTTTCTCTCTCTCTTTTAATCCAATCTTTCTCCCCACCCTCTATTTCACTTTCCAATCCAAAGTAACTATAATTCTGAGGAAGGGTCATCGGACCCGAAACGTTAACTCTTGATTTTTTCTTCACAGATGCTGCCAGACCTGCTGAGCTTTTCCAGCAACTTCTGTTTTTGTTCCTGATTGACAACATCCGCAGTTCTTTCGGAATTTATAATTCTCCTTATTTTATTCTCTGTCTTTCCTCTTTTTTCTCTATTCTCAAACCTTATAGGGAGGTAAACAGCTGAATCTTTCATTGGCTAATGTTCGAGATGTCTCATTATCAGCTCAGACTTCCAGTAATTTGCAACCCAATAACTATTTTAAGTTGAAGGGCAAGGGAAAGATTCTGACTCATTTAAGTTATTTTGTTTCCTCCTCAGTTCTTCCATGAACTGTGGCATGCAGCGGTTCCCCCTTTCTGGTGTTGGATGCTCAAATCAGGGATCACGTGAGAGCATGGAGGCAACTTGATTGATTGATTGAATTGATCAATTGGTTGATTGTCACATGTACCGAAGTACAGTGAAAAGCTTTGTTTACAAGCAGTACAGGCAGATCATAGTAAGCAAGGATGTATAGATCAGAGGTTGTAAAAAGACATAGACAGAGGCATACAGGTTACAATGATTAAGGTGTGCTCTAAGCGAGATCAACATTAGCAAGATCAGCATTATTTGAGGCTGGAGAGTCCATTCATCAGTCTAATACTGCCTGGGAAGAAACTATTCCTGAACCTGCTCGTGCATGTGTTCAGGCTTCTGTATCTGTTGGAGATCATTACCAGGGTGTGATGGGTCTTTGATAATATTGGCAGTCTTTCTGCGGCAGCGAGCTGTGTAAATGGAGTCCAGGGATAGAAGGTTGGCTTCCGTGATGGTCTGGGCTGTGCTCACCACCTTCTGTAGTTTCTTACGGTCCTGGGCAGAACAGTTGTCATAGCAGGCTGTTATTCATCCGGACGGTATACTTTCAATGGTGCATCTGTAGCAGTTGGTGAGGGTCCTTAAGGACATGCCAAATTTCCCAAACCACCTGAGGAAGAAGAGGTATTGTTCTGCCATCTACATGGGAAGTCCAGGACAGGTTGTCTGTTATCGTCACTCTGAGAAACTTGATGCTGTCCACCCTCTCTATCTCAGTTCCGTTGATGTAGATGGGGCCGTATTCTCCTCCTGCTTATTGTACTTCTCTAAGTGTATCACCCAGACCTATTTCCAAGCCAAATAGCACAGGATGAGGCAGTTAAATGAGGATTAATTGCTCACATAAGGTCCTAAATTGACAGCAGGGCAGGAACATCATCAAGGGTACCTTCCTGCCATGGTCTTAATCGGGGTAGAGGTGGAAAGGTGATTAAGGGCTCTCACCTAGTGCCAAATTTACCATGGAGCAGGGCATTAAATTCTACCCACTTAGTGAGAGTTGAGCCTTTTGCATGCAGAGTTGCAAAGATTGAGGGTCATCTGAATATTGCATTCATTGTGAACCAGAATGGTTCCAGTTGTTAGAAAATTGAAAGTTGTAGATTTCCTTGAAAGTCTCCTTAGTCTTGACTCTCATCCTGTTGAATTTGACAAGCTTCCCATCGTAAATTTCTGTCATGATTGTTTATGGAAGTTGGTCATGAATGAGTTCTATGTCCAGCCTGAAGTAAATCATGAAGAGAGTTGACACCATCACACAGCTCTGCTTGATGCCTGTATGGATGCAAAAGGCTAGGTCTCTAAACCATTATAAAAGATCAAGTGCTTTCATATCAGCATGCAGTAAATACTGGAGGCCAGCACTAAACGTGCTGTTGCATGGCTGCATGTCTCAACAGGAGGTCCAAGTTCATATTTCATGGGATAAAGACGGTGAAAAATGACTGCTGCAAAAAGATCACCACAGACAATGTGACCCAAAGGAATCTGCACCATTGTGAAATCCCCTTGCCCTGGATAAACCATGTGTACATTCTAACTTGCTCCTCTCTATTCAGAGAGAACACTGTGAATTCTGCTCCCCTGATATAAAGAGCCTTTGTCACCTCTTTTGGAGCAGTGAAGTCAGTGAAGTGGGAGATGTTAGATATGTCCTCTCCCCAGCACGGTTGGATCCTGATGCAAAAAAAAATTAAGTCATGGTTACCTTTGCAATCACTGACAGTGCCTTCCTGCCCTGATCTGAGGGTGCAGGTCTGATTGTGGAGTTGGGCAACTCCTTCATTAAACACAGTGATTCATAAACTGCTCCTGGATTAGAAAGTGGCCTTCGAAAATGCTAAATGGATAAACCTCCTGCTGAAGTTCTTTTCCCCTTCTTCCTTCTACCGCAAACAATTTGTCCTCTCTTTACCAGCTATGTTCATGTGCCTCTCATGCTGCAGTACAAGGGAATTGCAACCAAAAGACCTAAAGCAAGGAGATAATGACTTTTCCCACAGTCCTTCCAATCACAATCAATGCTATCTCCATGCGTACCTCTCCTTTCATACTTCACCAACTGTAGCTGTCTCCTCGAAGCCACCCAGCGTGACCACAAAATCAAACAGAGGCAGATTTATCAGAAACTGCAAGTTGGTGATAATCTCTTTAGATAGCGCTGTGAAGTGTAGCGCTCCTTCCCTGTGTCGAATACATGTTTGATTGAGCAATGTGAAGAAGAATTTTAGCTACAGCAGTAAGGTCCAAAATTGCTCTACTAGATTTAAATCAATGCCAAACACTTATTGATGTTACAATCTGCTTAAATCCTGGTGTACACATCTAATGCTGACATTAACATCCTTACCAAGATGGCATCTGACACATGTCATGCCAAAAATATGTCACATTTGACAAGAAAGCGGCTTCTGCAGCATGGAAACTCTGGGCGCCAGGAAGCCTAATCTTGCGGACTCCTTCAACACTTGGAAACTTTCTTCCAGATACTGACAGTTTGGAACTTCCAAGGTGGACAGTCATGGTTCTGAATCTGTTCAGAGCCTTCCATAGCTCATGCCACTTTGAAGTGAGTTCAAGGAGAAGAAACAACATAGTTATATGTGCAAAAAGAAATATGATTTAATTGAAATTAGCATCTTGTAACTGTGAGTGTGGCTACAGGTTAAGCATGAATTTTGGAATCAATAAATAACCACAAGTTTATTTTGTTGTACTTTTCAAGTAAGATGAAAACTTAAGCAGAAAAGAAACCGAGATGGTCCTTCTGTAAATCTTTCAATATAAAATTATGTTGCTACAAACGTTGACAGTAAGATTAATTATTTCATTTTGGTCTAAGAAGCAAAAATGTATTTGCACTAATCTAACCAACAGGTTAATAAACTAAAGCAATAAATAAGACCAAATAGCCAGTTTCCAGTTTCTGTCTAAGTTCACAATGGTTTGTAATCTTCGGGCATTCAACATCAAGGACATTTTGGTTACAATCATTTACAATTACTTACACCAAAATTTATTTGTTTTTAAGAAATATTTTATTCAAAAGCCTCTTGAAGCCAATGGTTGATTGCTCCTTGGTCATATAAATTCACATGTGATCAGTTATCTGCTTAGTCGACACAAGCCAAACAAAAGGCCGCAAAGCTAAGCTAGGAATGAGATGATGCAGATAAGTCATGAAGAGATAAACGAGAAGACATAACCAGCACATCAGAGTGAAGGAGTGAAAGAGAGGGGATGTGCATGAAGGTAGTGGACTTTCCACCTCTCATATTTCAGATCCCTTGGCGAAGAAGCAACTGGCAAGGAGCTGAAAAATCTAGCCCTGTGACTCTGTTTGTTAAGAAAAATAATTGTGGTGTTCCGAGCAGTCACTGCCTTTATTTAAGATATTCGGCTAAAGGTTACTGAGCATTTCTGTCTACATATGTTTTCATTAATGATTACATTCTACTCTGAGGAATCTCTGCATAGATTTTGCACATTTTGTTATCATTCTCTGCAGATTAAATGGAACAATTATCTTCTTAATTAAATGTGCAATTTTTAAGTAACTTCATGGGTAACAAGAGAGGGTGTGCCCGAGGACTGCTGAATTATTTCTCTTTTAACTATAGATGGATGCTTCAAGCTGGAAGTTGAAGATAAGATGATGTGTCCGTATATCAATATGCCTTTAAGAGACCAATATGTTAGCATACCTTTGGAGACATGCTCATGGCATCATCACTGTGACATTTGACCTGGGTATTAAGATCTCCATCTTAACTGGGGTCACTTGAATTACACCTTTATAGCTGAATGTCAGAGCAGACATGGATTTGGATGTGAATGTAATATTTGTATGTGTTAGCTGAACTGTCATAAATTATTATTGGAATCTTAAAACTATGTTCCCTACGTCACATATTTTATTTACGAGGGATAACAGAAACATTGCTACTCAGGTAAAGTGTAGGGAAATTGCACATGCAAATTAAAGTGAACAATTATCTCTTTAATTAAACACAATTTCTAGTAATGTCATGGGTAGCAAGAAAGACTGCATGAGAACTGTTGAATAAGTCTTTTTAATGCATAGATTGATGGTTCAAACTGTCAACAGAAGATCAGTGGAAATGTCAGAATGCAATATTATGAGAAGATCAATGATGAACTCCCATCTTGCTTTCAGCTGACCTTCTTCCTCTGTCTGCATTGCTGTTGCATATCATGAAATAATATCCTTGTCAGTAACTAGATGTGAAATATCATGGCTATTGCTTCCTCAAGATACATCTTCATACATATTGTTTATAAAGATTTTAATTCCTGCTCTCCCAAGCCAAAATAGTTGGAAATTATTCCACTGAAGTCATAATGAGCACAAAGGAACAAGTGGGCAATGAAATGGTTACAAATTCAATGTCGCTGAGGTTTGCAAATGGTAGCTTCATGAATTTGTTGTTAAAATGTCAGCGTCTTCAGAAAATATGGATCCTATATTTTCACCCATCGAAGTGACACGAACTCCACCAACCCTGGGCATTGTCCCAGCCATTTTCCAGTGACACATCCACAGAACAGGAAATCACGACAGGGAATGCTGCTTACGGTAGACACCTTCAGCACTGGGCCTCCCCTGGTCCCTTGGTACATTCTCCAAGGCCTCCATGTCCTCTTTTGCCTCACATACCTGACAGTCCATCTCCCCCATGTGGAGACCAACCACATTGAACTTTGCTCACAATTGTCCCCCCTGCTCCCTGAACCTGGGCATTGCATCTTAGTAACACCCACCCTGCTCCTCTATGCTACTCTCGGAGGGCACAGTGGTGCTGAATGCCATTAACCACACTTCCCCACCCTCTAGTCCACCAGGCCCTCCAACTCTATACTGTATGCCTACTATTCAATTTAAGAGACTCCCATCACCTTTCTTGTCCCCACCTTTACATATGCCTCTGTTTTCCCTACTGAGTCTTGGCTCCCTGGCCCCTTCTGGCAGTGATACCCTCACTGCTCCTACAGGCCCCTTTGCACCCTCCTGAAAGTTCAAAGCACGGATCCCAGGCTGCATTCACCCCAGATCAGTGTAAATTCAATGAGCATCCCGACAAATGATTGACCAGAGAGCTGATGGCTATGTTTGCAGCTCCCTGACTAACAGCATGCAATTCCCCTGCCTGCTTGTGATGGCCTTACAGGATTGAGTGCTGCACACCACCTGGACTGCACTCAGACAGATTCCTGACCTTGAACATCTCAAGTGGATGTATGACCATGGCAATACATTGAACTGTATGCAGATTGTATTGATGACTGGTACTGGGACCCCATGACCAATACTGCCCACCATCCCACCAAAACACCCTGCTTGACTGGACTGAGAGCTGGCCACCACCACTTTCCAACATGGCCATTTTTTTGAAAGTATGTTTGCCATGCAGGCAGCCAGCACATGCTGTATGTGTGAGATTGACATCTCGGTGTGCCATACATCAACACGTTTCTCACAACCCCAGACAGATCCTTACTGACAGGCATGACGAGCAGTCTATCCGTGTGCCTGCATAAAACAGGGCCTCAAAGGGCCGGTGATGATAGCGTTTCACTCTGGTTGGAGTTCCAAAACATGAACAAGCATGGAACAGAAAGGCAAAGCATGAATGCTGCCAACATTTAGATAGGTGCTAAGTGAGAGCAAAGAGAGCAAGCAAGCAGCCCTTAAATGCAGCCTGGAATAAATTTTGAGCTGGGTGCATGGCCAATGCATACAGAGTATCCCAGCTACAGCCTTTCAATTCCAGCTGCTGGTGTGCCCTTCAATGTGAGTCTGTGCTTCCTAAGCTGCCAGCAAGTGTATTGGTGAGGCGGCATGATAGTGGTGAGGAGCTGGCAGATACTGGATGTGGATGAGAGGTATGGGTGACTGGTACCCATGGACTGTGCCTCAAGCTGCATTTTATTTGTAGGCAACATGGAAGCTGCTTGAAACAAGCAGCAAGCTGAATCCACCAGGTGCCTGCTCCAGTTTCAACGCTGAGTTTTCTTGATGTCTAACTTATTTGGTAAGATAGAAAACTGAATATTCATGAGGCAAGCTGGGCCATCAACAAGTTGTTTAACAAGCTGCATAATTGGTAACTTCCTGCTGCCTTGTGAGGAAATCATCAGGTTGCTCGTGAAAAGCAAAAGGATTGCATTGAGATGCTCCTGGTGTTGAGATGAGCCGTGACTTCTCATCTGATTCTGCCACAAATCACGCCATAGCTCACATCACTCAGACCCCTAAAAGATTCTGGTCCAAGAGACTAAACCAGGGAACAAAAGTCAGAATATTTAATTCAACTTAAAATCATGTACAAATGGGAAAAGAAAGTGAGGGAAAGAAAGATAAGATTGACAAAGGAAGTTTAAGACAGCAAGAAAAATCGGAAAAAATACATTTCTTCTTTAATTTTTAAGAATTTCCAAAACTAATTAAAATCTGAAGGTAAAGGTGAGACATCATATTTTTAAAAGTAAAGGTTTCCGGTCACAGAGGTTCTTTGGCAGTAGTTATGAATGAACACAATATCAAAATTTACTTCCTCTTGAATGGATGAGCCCTAAATTTTATTTGAATATTTAGTATATATCTAGTTGGCAAGTCCAACAATCTCACATCTCTGACATGTTTGAATGTTAAATCTCTTAGTAGATAACCAATGCGGTAAAATCTGTGGCAGAGAAAGAAAATTCAAATAGCAACTTACAGATTTCCACATTTGACTGCATGTATGCTAATATCAAAGATTGCTGTCCAATTTACTCTTTAATAAAAGTGTATGTTAATAGCTTCTCTGTTCGCCTTGATGCAAAATACAGGCCAATATTTTCTGCTCCCAGTCCTTTCATTTGCTTTAATAGTTTCAGGGACTCATAGATACTGCTTCCTAATGAACTGTGAATGACTGCCACATGACAGGTCCCATTTTGTTACAGGGAATTTCCTTGGTTTTCTTTCTGATCGGCCGATAGTAGTGTGAAAGAAACCCCCAGAATATTCACCTGTTATTTTTAATCCAGGCAATAACTTCAAACCATCGGGATGAGCAAACAGGAGCATCAGCAATGGTAGTAGAAACTGCAGATGCTGGAGAATCTGAGACAACA
>NC_063333.1:58119866-58135798 GCF_021869965.1 Rhincodon typus | reverse complement strand
CAAGCAGCATCATAGGAGCAGAGAGGCTGACGTTTCGGGCCTAGAGAAGGGTCTAGGCCCGAAATGTCAGCCTCTCTGCTCCTATGATGCTGCTTGGCCTGCTGTGTTCATCCAGCCCTGCACCTTGTTGCATCAGCAATGGTGACTGGTAGGTCCCATGGTTTGTGGCTGACCCACAGGATGTAATGTTCTGTCAGTCAGTAGAATAAGGCTCAGAGCCTGGTGAGTCATTATCATGGGAGATTGCATTAGATGTAGGAACAATGGAGGCAGAAAGCCCACGTTAAATATAGCTGTATGAAGGTCAAAAATATCGGTGAACATAATTCATTTGTACTGTCTGAGTTAATTAAGTTCGATATAATCAGATAAAAAATATGCAAATAACTTATTTCTCGGGCTATGATATAAATAGAGATGTCTGGATATGCTTTTTCCTTCAACATAGGATCTACTGACAACTGGACAGTTTTGCATGGGGCTGGTCAGATGGATGAATATGAAGTGAGCTTACAAAGAAATTTAGCTGAATATTTATTTTCGCTGTGGTACTCCTATGTTTTCTGTGTTATGGTTGTGTCTTCTCCTTTTTGAGTGATTTTAGATGCTGCAATGTTCCTCTGCACACAGAAAATCTTCACTCAATATGTATTTCACACAGAGAATCCACTCAAGCGTGCTTTCACAACAAATGTGAGTATTTTAACTCAAGAGCAATGGTGCTGAATGCCTCTTCCTCAGGATGAACTGATTGCAATAATTTAACTATGAAACAAACAGTGTTTAGGTAGAGGAATTACCCTGATGATGTTAAGTTGCTGTCTTTTAAAGTTGAATTTAGCTTTGCATGATACAGTAGAGAATGTTTAAATTTCTATGGGGTCACAATGAGATGTCTTAGTTTAAAAAGAAAGTCAAGCGGTATGGTTCTGATTTTGGGTAATAGTATAAGCTGTGATACTGGATTAAGTGCTGTTACACCTATATAACAGGCAGTTGATCCAAAATCACATGCAGTATCCCGTTACTGAAACTCAAAATTACTCCCAATTTTTCTAAATCCTTCTTAGGGTCAGTATCACTGAATCTCCTCCACAGATGGTTGTCCATCATTATCACTCTGTTCTGACCTCCTCAATCCTGCTGCCATCCACTACAGCTGTGAGCTTCTGATTGGCCAGTAGCTCTTGACAGGCAGGACTTCCAACACTGAGGTCCTTGACTGAGGGGAAGGTCTGTTGCAGTTCGGTTAAATAGCTGAATGGCACTTATCTTAGTTGAACTGACATAACAGAGATGACACAGGGCTCTCACTGGATCCCCAGCTGGCAGGCGAGAACCACACCCCCTTTCCCACTGCCACCATTAAATACATCCACAGGCATAAAATGTAACATTCTACCCCATGCCAAGTTTGAAGACAGGGTCAATTATTCAGGTGGGCAGTAGGCTTGTGAGAGGGCCTTGCTGCCTTCCCATCTCCACCCTGATTTCCAATGGGAAAACCTGTGGTTCGTTTCGTACCTCTCCACCAGTTCAGGTCCTTTAGCAGCAAACTATTGTCCACTCCAAGGCTCATTTTGCTGCTGCTGGTATTACAGGAGTGGCTGGGAGGCTCACTATGACAGGTGAGTCAGTGTTTGCAGACACCAAGGGGACGTGAAGGGAGGGGTCCCTTATCCAAAGGCATGCCGCGTCTGTTCAAGGGAACAGGCATCAGGAAGTGGGTGGTCAGCTGAGACTCAATTCCAACACTTTCTGTTAACTTGCCTGTGCTCCCCTCCCCGGCGCCTCTCTGTGACTCCCACCCCGTGATCCACCGCCACTGTCATCACTGGCCTGTAGAATGGATCCAGCCACGGTACTAGCCAGAGGTGGAGGCTGCACCATTAGCATCCATCAACTCTCCCGTGATGCTGCCATTCAATGGAGGTGCTCACCTCTGCACTTGATTGGCTAGCAGCTCTCAGTGGGCAGGACATCTGCCCCCGCTGGATCCTTGAACTGGGCGGTTGGTCAACTGCTTTTGAGTGAACTGCTTTCCCCAGAGGAGGCAAGCTGGGGGTCCTGCTGTCTCTCCACCCAGTATGTGAGACACTCATCGTCTCTTTCAATTCCAGCCCCAAACTTCTGTTCCTTCTGTCTGTTATGATATTTAAGGGAAAAACCAGGGAGAGCACAAAATGAAAGTGTTCAACTGGTCACCTGGGATAAATCAGTGTTGTCCTCTGTCAGTCACCTTTTTGCAGCATTTCAATAAACCATACAATAGTGGAGAACTGCACCAAATGTACAAAAAGAGAAACTTCATAATGACTCCAATCTATCTGAATCTAACAAATTGTCAAGTTTCTCACTGACTTGCTGGAATATTTTATTTCAGGGCTTTTTCAGCATCTTTGTTTCCCTCCATGAATACTGTGGAGAAAATTTCTTTCGTTCACATTTTATAGAAAATCACTAACAAAGGTGAAGAGAATGTGCCTACAATTTCTTCACAAATAGCAAATGGGAAAAAATCTGAAATCTGTTTTTAGGAGACATAAGGTCACCACTGTATTGAGAAGACATTTTATGTAGCTCATACAGCCCAGTTTGCCTTCTTTTCAGAATTTTCAGGACCTAAATAATCATTTTCTTTTGAAAGGACAGAAAACAATTCTGAATGAATCCAAATTGACAAAACCCTTATTATCAATTCAGCTCAGAGATGGCTTCTAATGAGTAAATTCATAAAATGAAAAGAAGTAGGAGCATTTTGCTCTCTGGACTAAATTTGTCTGCATTGAGCAAAACATGTAGCAAACACCTATTTGTGATTTGAAACCTGGCATGCTTTGAATGTATTATTAGTTTGTAGTCATTTCAGCAAATGTTCAATTTTCAGGCATTACATTTCAAAGTCATCAAGTTATCTTTTAACCAAAATTATGTTGTATCAGTTCATTGTGACAATAAATCTGCAAGTTCCTATCCATTTGCCAAGTTCACTCAACTTATCAATTAACCTGCAATTGCAATCAAATCCTTAGAGTTACTGACGACCTTTAACAAGGCTCTAAATCAGACACAGAACAATATTCCACACTTTACAAAGTATACAATCATACAAAATGGGAGAAAAAATAGGCCATTCAGTCCCTTGAACCTGTTCTGCCAAAATTTATGATCATGTTCTTATTGTGACCCCAACTCCAACTTCTCCTCCGATACTGTTTGGCTCCCATGTTAGTCAAGAATCTATCCGTCTTTGCCTTAAAAATATTCAATGACCCTGCATCCTCTGCTCTCCAGGTAGGAGTATTCCAAGCATCTCATGGTTCCCTGAGAGAAAAAAAATCCATTCATCTGCCTTATTTGTTAAACAATGTCCCCGAGTGCTAATTTCTTGCAAAAAGAGGGAATATTCTTTCATCAGCCATGTGGCCAAGTCTTCTCAAGATAATATTTGTTTCAGTCACCTTACTTCTGATTCTTCTAAAATCCAATGGATACAATCCAAGGCCTCTTGCAATAGCGGGTAAACTCAGGGTGGATACTGTGTATAAAGAATCACATCATTATGCCAGCTTAGGCTTTACATTTAACCTTGCTTAACTATGATATTTATTAAATTACAGGTCAACCACGTGCGGAACTAGAACAGAAGTAGAAATTATCCCCACTGCTAGATATCCTGGGACACCCTACCATCACTGACATTGGTGCCATACTTAAAGGGTCACTGTGGGGGAGTGCTGGCAGTCAGGAGCTTCCCTACACAGTGACTGATATTTGTCCCAGCAATATCTAAGAATGTGAAATTGGCAATGCAATTTCAGTACCTTCAGGGACCCAGAGGTTCTGGTGGATTGAGTACTGCAGAAGAGGCCAATCTTCTTTCCCTCGAACCAGTAGAGGAAACCATGACACCAGACCCTGCCAATCTGGTCTGAGGTCGTTTCCTGGGTCAGCACGGTTACACAATCCACAGGAATGCAGAGTTCTTTTTTATTTATTCACTCATGAGATGTGCGCATCTCTGGTCTAGGCAACATTTATTGCCCATCCCAAATTCCCCAGGGGCAGTTAAGAGTCAACCACATTGCTGTGGGTTTGGAGTCACATGTAGGCCAGATCAGGTAAAGATGACAGATTTCCTTCCCTACAGGACATTAGTGAGCCAGATGGGTTTTCCAACAATCAACAATGTTTCATGGTCATCATTAGACTCTTAATTCCAGATTCTTTATTGAATTCAAATTCAAATATCTGCCAGGGTGGAATTTGAACCCGAGTCCCCAGCACATTAGCTGAGTTTTTGGATTAATAGTCTAGCGATAATACCACTAGGCCATTGCCGCCCCATTGCAGGGAGAAGGTCAATGACCTTTTCTGCTTCACCAGGGTCAGTATCACCATCTACTCTCTGCTAGCTCGTACACTTTCTATCTCAGCTACTGCACTGACCTCCCTACAAGGCTCATGCTGTATGACTGTCACTTACTGAATGCAATATCTGCCTTCAGTTCTCCTCATCTACCCAATCTGCCCAACCTATGAAACCTGCATGGGCTTTGCATTGCCCACCATTCACTCAGGACACCTTACCAACTTTTCCCCACTTGCTTCAGCACTAACAGCACTACCCACTTTCACTGCATTCAATGCCTACATTGTTTAATTACAGGAGCCCAAAGGATCTGGAAGAGCCAGGAGGGTGATGGAGTCTCTGAAATTTGGCTCCCTACTCCCTACGAGGAGAGAATCCTGGCCCTCGCAAGAGAAGACCATGACATGTCATGCTGAGTAATTACCCAACGTAAATGCAACTCTGACATTAAACTCACTGACAATGTCGTTCATCGTACACAACTTCTAAATCTTGGCCACGATACCTTCTCTCTTTTGTGTGTTGCAGGTACCAGCAGAATGTTCATTGTCTTGTACATGGATTGGGCCAGCTGCAAGAAATGGCCTTCAGCAACTCTGAACATCAGAGTTCAGAGGCCTCAGAGGAAGCACCACTAGCCCTTCTGCCTCCTATAGCCTCCCCATCAGCTCAGCTACTGATACCCCAGTGGGAATACTGTTTCGCTGGTAACCACTTCTCCGCTGACCAAAGGAGAATCACCGGCACTTGGAGGAATTTTGGAGACCAAGCATCTACTGAGCCCATCATCAGGAAAGGGCAGCATGGTGCCAGCAATCAGGAATTTTGTCATATGCACGGGGAGGAACAGGAGTCACATACTGGTATGTGGAAAGGGTGTGGGGCCTTGACCTCACTCTACGTGCTTCTTCCTCATGATGAGACAGGGCAGAGCCGGTAGGTACCCAGCTGGAAGAGAAATCAGACAGAGGATCCTCGAAAGTCTCCTTTTGGAATACTCCAGAGCCTTCCAGCTCCACCCTGCTCACCACCCTCCAACCTGTGGGGTTCAAGCAAAGGAAGGTACACTTGCTTCTCGCAAGGACACACTCAGCCTGTCTTCTAGATACAAATACTCATGGCATCACCTGAAAAGACCTCCAAGGCCAATGAGCTGCATTGTAGGGCAAGCTCTTTCCACCCCAGCTGTGGAACCCAGAACTGCACTGAGATATAATGGGAGGGCAAGAGAAAAAAAAAACACTTGAGGGCACATTGGTAGCTTGGTAGCACAGGTGGTACTGTACTGTATATTAAAGCTCACTTTTTATATACATATATATAATATGTATGTGCCCCGTTTCACATAGTCTGTTTATTTGACTCTGTGAGTAGCCACTACTGTAACTATCATACAATGAGGCCAGCTCTCCTGTTCCACACATGTTGCATCATGAATCAATGTCTAATTTGGTTAAATTGCCTGCACCATTCGCTGGCTAGGTATACATTATAGCTAGACGAGAATCCTGCAACTGAGCACCATTTCTCTTGGTGGACACACACTGATATTGCATCACAGCCTCAATAGGCAAAGGCGTTGGTCTTGCATGAAGTGTTCAGCAATATCTGGGGCAGCTGGATGCAGTGCACACAGCAAGCCAATGGCACAAAGACTGCCTAGGATTGGGAGCTGCAGGTGTTTTTCCTGCAAAGCCTATGTATCTATGTATGATAGTGTTGCTTTTTGAAGGGGTTCACATCACAGGTTGAGGCACTGTCTCTGCACTAAGAGACAAGGCAAGGCAAAGCAGGGAAGTTGTCTTAGCGCAAGAAGAGCAGATGAATAGCTCTAAGTCCTGTCTGTGAGTTGGCTGCATGCCCCTGCACAAAGCGTCCTTGCAGTCGTAGTTGCTACTGCACCCCAAAGGGCAGCTTTAAAGTGCTGAAATGACCAGTCAGTGGAATGGGTAGGTTCCATGAGGGACCTGAGAGGCTGGCAGTTTTGGAAGGTAGCATTTATGAATGTGGAGTTCATGTGTTGCTGCTCATTAATCATAAAATCATAAGACCATAAGAACAGAATTAGGGCATTCAGCCCGTCAAGTTTGCTCCACCATTCAATTATGGCTGATATGTTTCTCAACCCCATTCTACCACCTTCTCCCCATAACCCTTCTTCACCTTATCAATCAAAAATCTATCTCTGTCTTAAAGACACTCAATGACTTGGCCTCCGCTGCCACTGCAACTATGAGTTCCACAGATTCACCACTCTCTGGCTGAAGAAATGTCTCCTCATCTCAGTTCTAAAGGGTTGTCCCTTCCCTCTGACGGTGTGCCCTCGGATCCTAGTCTCTCCTACTGGTGGAAACATCTTCTCCACGTCCACTCTCTCCAGGTCTCTCAGTATTATGTAAGTTTCAGTCAGATCTCCCCTCATTCTTCTAAACTCCATTGAGTGCAAACACAGAATCCTCAAGTGCTCCTCCAATGACAAGCCCTTCATCCCTGGGATCATCCTTGTAAACCTTCCTTAGACACCCTCCATGCCAACACATCCTTCCTTACATATAGGGCCCAAAACTGTTCATAATATTTCAAATGCGGTCTGACCACAGCCTCAGCAGTACATCTCTGCTCTTGTATTCTCGCCCTCTTGAAATGATTGCTAACATTGCATTTGCCTTCCTAACTGAAAACTGGACCCTAATGTTAACCTTAAGAGAATCCTGAACTAGGACTCATACGTCCCTTTGTGCTTCAGCTTTCTGAAGCCTTTCCCCATTTAGAAAATAGTGCATGCCTGTATTCTTCCTACCAAAGTTTCCCACACTTTCTCACATTTTCCCACATTGTATTCCATCTGTCACTTCTTTGCCAACTCTCCTAGCCATTCCAAGTTCTCCCCACTTTCTCAACACTACCTGTGCCTCCACCTATCTTTGGGTCATCTGCAAACTTAGCAACAATGCCCTCAGCATCTTTGTCCAGATTGTTAATGTATAACTTACTGTGAGACATTGTTGTTGATGTCCAAAATAGAGATCTGGAGGAGCAAGCAGTGAGTTGGGGTTACCAGATACCTGCTGTGACTTTCTTACTGAGAATTTTTGGCATCCAGTTTGGTTGCAATGGGTGGTAAGATAGGAGATTGTATATTAATGAGGTATGATTTGCAATTAATGAGTAACAACAAGAGATAATCCCCACTCAGAGGCAACTCACCACTGTCTAGGGAGAAGTTCATCTTGATGCCTGGAACTCTCTTGATAAATGCAACTAGTTGCTCCCGATATCGAGATAGGTCTTGTTGGACCTTTCCTGGTGTTTTGCTATAGCCTATGTTGCGCAGATCCTGGTAAGATTCTGCCCTATAGTTTAAACTAATGTTCCCATTGAAATGAACCTTTCCTATCAAGTAAATACAAATATGTCAGCTGTGCTGTAAAGTGTTTGCTGCAAAGTCAGAATAACTAACAGTTCTGTTACATCACACATCGATTAAGCCTATAAGCCTTTGTTTTAATACAGATATCTCCAACTGATTATTGTCTTCATTTTTAAGAATTCATTAACCAGTGAGAAGAGACTGTGATTCAATTTTATTTATTTCATTTTTAAAATAAAAATTTGCCCATCATTTGCTGATAAGTTATCACAAATATTATTTGTTGACTATTTTTATAAATGATTTAATTTCTTGAAATTAAATTAAAAAGCTTTTAATTATCTCATTAAATCATATTTTCTGGAAATTTCTTGAAATTAAATTTCCAGAAAATATGATGTAATGAGATAATTAAAAGCTTAATTTAAAAACTAAAGCATTACATAACTTCAGGATTTAACACAGAAAACTGAAATCTGTATAAAAAACAGATTATTTGTGTGTTCTCTATGATCATATTTATTGTGACATCTTGTCAAGTTAAGCAATTGAATGTTATATGGGGAAATATGTTCTTGCTTTGGCTAATCAATTCTGATTTACTAATATTTCTAGGCTATGAAAATGATGGTGTTCCTTCGAGCACTTCAATTACTGATGACACATAAAAATGCACATTTTCTCAGTATCATTTTCTAGCATCATAAAATTCTAAATGCATGCCTTCAGAAATGAGTCACTCTATTTTAGCTCAAAGGGACTCAAGACTAAGGGTATTTGTTGGCCATGCAGGGTTAGAGGGCAAATAGATAACTAAAACATATCAGGGAGGGTTGGGAAGGCAGATAATAGAGGGAGAGTGAAGAGCAAAAGGAGAGATGTGAAAGGCAAATTTAAAGAAGGGAGAAAGCAGAAAGAATGGTGATGAAGGAGAGAGAAAAGAGAAGGAAGATTCATTTATGACAAAGAAAAAATGAAAGTTTAGTGGGTAATTTTGCTTCAGGGTGGTGGAGTTTCTGTTTGTGTATGTGGGTGGGGCTGGTGTGCTTCTTCAACTGCGAGGCATAATGAGACTCTTGATTCAGCCAGGGTTAAGGTTAGAATTTAGAATTATACCTGAATGGGCATTGATTGTGGCTATTCTCAGGAAATATGTTCGCATGAAACCCAACTATTCAAGTGCAGATGGAGGTGAGGCAGTGATAGGCAGGGCAAGGTTTACTATGTCTTGCGTGAAGAAGATAGTTAACAGGGAGAGATAGGATCTTAGGACCTATGATACAACAGATGTTGCAATTCAGATTAGTGGAAACTCATAGGGGTCTGATCATGGCGAGATTTGTAGCAGAATTGGACGAGAAGTCCAATGACATCTAGGCATTGGGTGAACCTTGCATCTTTTGTGCTTTTGACAAGTAGGGCAGCGTATTTCCCACTAAACAGTGGGCCAGTTGGAAAATACCGGAGATTATTGCTTGTTAAACACCTTGTTAACAAACCTTATTAATATTCAGCTCCTTATTTTACTAAATGTGCCAAACAAGCTGGATATTGAGAAATCTTGACATGGAAGTCAGGATAGGTACCTGGCAACTTCAGCTTGCTATTATAAAACAAAGAACCGTGGATGCTGAAGATTTGAAACATCTGACTTCAGCTTGCTGCTTGTTCCGAAGGAACCTCATGTTGGCCACTGGACACCAACATCTCAGGGCACAAGCTACATGCACTCCATGTCCATGGACATTGGCACCTGACATGTGCCACTCATGACAACCTTATGGCACATCTCCAATCCACTTACAGGATGGTTCTGCAAGTGAATGCTGCACCTTGGACTACAATGACAACTAAATTGTAATAAAAACATAAGTTGCTGGAAAAGCTCAGCAGGTCTGGCAGCATCTGTAAAAGAAAAATCATTGTTAACGCTTCGGGTCCGGTGACCCTTCCTCAGAACTTCCTCAAGACCCGAAACGTTAACTCTGACTTTTTCTTCACACCTGCTACTAGACCTGCTGAGCTTATCCAACAACTTCTGTTTTTGTTCATGATTTACAGCATCCGCAGTTCTTTCCATTTTTAACTAAATTTTAATCTTGCATTAAGGACACTGTGTGCTTAGGGACACAGATCCAGCTTATGGACTGGATCTGGCTGCATCTTCGGGCTCTTCACTTGCTCTCACAGGGCTCATTAACTCTGATCCCACCTGGATGCCCACGGCATCCCAACCTTGCTTTGCCTTTGTGCACTTTACCCCTCAGACAATGCCAGAGGCTCATGTTATTTTTGTATCCCATGCTGTTTAGTGGAAACACAAAGGCAGGAATGTTGTTATGGTCTCAGCGGCCTCAGCCAAGTCAATGGATCTTTGCTCAGGGTGTCCCAGCACAGCAAGTCAAGGGCAGCCTTCAGTACCATTCCAAGGTCTTGGGAACAGTCTGTTATTAGTGTGTGAAAAGATGGGGCATAAATTGAATGTGAGAGACACAATAGGGGGAGGTAGTTTTCTAAAATACAATGGGAATTGCTAGATTTTAGAACAAAAATCTCTCCAAAACATTCAACATAACTTGCACTTAGCCAATAAAATGTAAGGTTCATCTCAATGTCTCAGTACACAAACAATCTATGATTTTTATTGAAACAAAGATTAAAAATAAATTAAAATGATCAGTATCACCATAATCGGAGATTTGATTATTCCATTTACTTGATTTTTAAATATGGTATCAGTCTTTCAAGCATGCTTTTTTTAGGATTAGACTATTAAGTGACTGGAATACAAAGCAAAAAAAATGTACTGGACTCATTGCACAGACACATATAAACCATTCCAATTAAAATTGCAAACAAGATATTATTGTGCGTTGGCTTTTCATATTTCAAGTATTGTACAGGCCAAGAAGTATTCTCAATTGTATCAACATTTTTAAATTAAAGATTTTAAGCATACAATGTCCTCACAGTCTTCACAGTCCATCTTCTAGTAAAATATATACGACTCCATTCCTGGTTTCAGGTGAACTCATTGCCTATGAAGCACAGACTGAATCTTAAATAAATGCCACTGTGATAAGTGATTTCTGTCCTAATCATCAGTAATGAGCTGGAAGCTTTGCTCACCTAAATTAATTAAAACCCATGTTTAATACTTGAAGTGCCGAGCTACTTTAATGGCTTTCAAAATACAAATTCTTCCTGCTATAAAACATCTGCAAAATTTTTTTTTTCTTTCCTGCCAGCTGAATGCATAAAGTTGAATTGAAAAATGTGAAAGGCTTAGTGGTAATTTTATTCTCAGTCTTTTTCCCAATAACTGATATTCACTTTGCTGCGCATCATCTTTTTATATAGACTTTGATCACAATCACGAAAACATAAACGGTAGTTTGAAGTTACATTAAAATCCTTTGATGCAGCCAGATCTAGTTGCCTTCTTATCAAATCACGAGAGGTAAAGGCCATTTGGTTCATCACAGCACCTGCTGACCCAATCACCTAATTAAATCGAGGATGAATGTGGAGTTTATAACTCACCTATTCCTTTAAAGCAATACTCAAAATGTTATTTGTGTTTTTCCATAAATGAGTTTCTTCCAACATCAGTCTTCAATTTGATTTGTTAGGTTTCATGTTTGGGGGGGCTTTATTAGACTGCTTGGCTTCAGGTGAGTCAGGAACATTGAAAGTGTGATCTTATGGGTAACTCTAGCCCGATTGCTAACAGCTGAAGCTTGACATGGATAATGGGAAATGATGGTAATTTTACATTAGGACACCACTTCAACTTGCTTTGAAAGGAAGAAGTAAAACTAGACTGCTGACTGAGGTAAATGACTGCTGCCAAAGGTTATTCAACCTCTGTGGTTATAAAAAAGGATAAAATATGACTGATAAGAGGAACCATGGGCACACGTGTCTCCTGCTTACACAACCCTTGGACAAATGAGCTCAGAACTATGAAGATCTTGTGCAAGGATGCGTGACATTGAACAATCTGGAAGAATAGAAGAAAACATATCGAAGAAGGCACATTGAGACATCAACAGTGACAACCTGAGGCCAACCATTGCAAAGAGGAGACCCTGAGTTTGGAACTTACAGTAAAATAGACTCATCGGAGTGAACCTGGCCAGTTCATCACGCACGGGTAGTATCTTGATTCTAGTCACACAATTAGATGATGTGTTGATTGTGTGCTTTCTAAGAACTAAAGAATTACCAACAAACACAAAGTTGTATTAGATTCTCATTTGGCTTTCTGTCCTTCGCAGAATCCAAGACTCTAGTGGGAAAGGTGTCAACACAAAGTTGTGACTTTTATTTTATTTCAGCCAATGCTAAAGTGAGATGCAAAAACATAATGGAGATGCTATCGTGCCTAATCTTCAGAAACAAGAAGGGCTGCATTTTAACTCCTGCCTTTTAGCAGAGCATGGGGGAGGCTAGGAGCAGGTTGGGACATAAACATCACAATGTAGATTTTGTCACTGCTCTTTAAGTCATCCAAGGCATCAGCGCACCTCTTCTAGTTTCCTGACCAATGAGAGAAAACCTGGTGTGATGTTGATCTGCACCTCACTGAAATCTCAGGATCTGGAGGCAGCTTGTAAATGATCGATTTTGCAACTATCAGGAGTGAGCGAGAGCAATGTATTGATGGACTCCCAGTGTGGGAAATCCATCACCCACACATCCCTGGTTCTTGGAGACCATACGATTGGCCATAAGAGCCTACAATTAAATGTTGCTCTCTTTCAATAACTGAAAGCGTATGTGCATGGCTGGAAGTGACTAGTGAAATGAAAAGAAACATATTCATGGCAAATGTGCCACATAGGACTCACTGACCATATCAGGGCAGAAAAGCTGAGTATCCCATTTGTATCTCTTTGATTTATGCATTTCTTTTTGTAAAGCATTCTTCAGACCAGTGCACCTTGCACTGCCATCCATCCCCATCTCTCTCTTAAAACAAGTCCTCACATCCCCGCTTAAACAGCTTCTGATGTTAACTTCAGCTTATTTTTATCTCACATCTTCCATCATAGCTACTCTCCATAAATGCTGACATTCTGCCCTGTCAGCACATTTTCATTTCACACACATAGCTTTGATCTTTCTGTACTTGTAGATGAGAAGGCAGCACACTAGGGATTGGTAGAATACTGGGGTGCATGTCCCAGTCCCTTACTTGTTACTCTAATCAGTGTAGGTGAAGGATCACTGGACATCAGTACAGCGTCAGGATGAAAGACCAGTGGAGGTGGACAGATGGGATTTCTCAGATACTTCATGACAGAATCGGATATCACATGATCAAATCACACATAACAATCACTCATGCTGACATGATTTCATCAGCAATTGTAATGTGACAATCTGCTGAATTATGACTTTAAGCCTTTTCAATTCATCAGCTGTAATTCATGTCCTTCACCTCCATCAGGCCATTTATGCATCACAAAGGAGTTGCTGCACAAAGATAAAGACTTTTCTAAGGAGATCATTCATTGTGCACAACTTACGCCAATTCCAAAGCATACACTTTGCTGGGGCAACCAAGGCCAGTATTTAGGTTATCAGTTGGTGAGCCATACGTCAAATTTCAGCAGGATCAATTAATATAGCAGAGACTGTAGTGTATGTGTGTGTCAGAAGGCATAGAAGCCTCCAAGCTCTGCCCAACTGGATGCAGATAAGATATTAAGATATAACATGATAGTCTTAACAACATTGAGATACTTAGACTCTACACATGATAATCTCAGAAACTGTTGCTATCATTTTCAAGCACAAATACTTTTCACCTTCTTCTCAGTAAAACAATTAAGCTTTCCTTTGATTCTTAGCAATTAAGCAACTCAAGCTAATTGTAAGCAGACTGCAGAACATGACGCTCTTCATTTCCCCAAAATGTAAAGCTCAGTCACAAAACAACATAACCTTATAAACCTCATGATTATGACCATGAACGGATCAGTACACTTTGCATGAGCTGTTGAGAGAAGGTATATCCTGAGTCAGGTACAGGCCACTTCAGTGTGTGACACTGGAAATTTAGTGAACCGTGGTAACTCAATTTACAATTGATGAGATGGCATTTGTTTTTGTTTACATGTTCAGAATTTGAAAGTTCTTTTTCAGGGCTTATAATTTGTAAGGCTATACTCTTCAGCTTCAAAGCAGAGCAGAGAGAAGGGAGTTCCAGTTTAACAGCTGCAGCTTGAGGGGACTGCCGATTGGGAAAACAAAGAATGGCATTACAGGAAGTGGTGTGTTGATTGGTTCATGGTTTTAAAGAAGTGTGCTTTTTGGAAGAAGGGATTAACTGAGAAACTACAGGATAAGTGAAAGTCAGAGCCAATATAATAAAGGAATACGAATAAGCAAAATACAGTAAGGGAAATACAGTTAGCAGAGGTGTTATGGACCAGACCAAATCCCCTCAAGACATATCAAGGAGATAGCCTACACTCGAACTTTTATCTTATTTAAAGGCATGGGTAAGGCGCTACATTCCAGATGTGGTTCAATTTGTCAAACTATTGAGCTTGAAGCAAAACACACTTCATTTTTACTCCACAGTTAAAATACAATTAAAAAAGGCATAGCTTTAATTTTACCAAAAAACACTGAGCAAAATAATACATTATTTGACAACTAGTCATCAGCTGTTCCAATGTAGCAGCATTTCATAAACGCATCCTTGGCAAAGGCAAGTTCAGCAAAACAGATTTCCCTCACTCGCTATCTTGTCTAGTCTAGGAGAATGGATACTGGCAGAATGAATCGAGCAGCAGAGAGAGAACTCCAGCTTTTGCAGCAGTGGTATCAGCAGCTATAATTCCAAAACCCCAGCTTCATTAACTGAAAGCTAAACTAAAACCCTGGGTCTCTGTGAGCCTGACTCTACTTACTCACACTTCTTTTGTCTTATTGAGAAAAAAAACCAAAGCTCCTAACTTTGCTTTCTATGGATCAAACACCTCGGCACCAGGTTTATAACACCCCTCTTCAAGAGAAACAGGACAGAACAAATCTCCCTTAGATGGCACATAGGGCAAGTAATTTAACAGCATTCCTGCGTAAGTATAATTTTTTAAAGTAGAAAACAGAGCAACTAGAGGGCTTCTAAGAAGTCATGGCAGCAGAGCTTGCACCTGTGAGAAGTTCCTCCTGCGTTATATTGCAAATTGTAGAAGCTTCAGTTGTTCCTGGTGACCACATGCACAGGAATTGTATCCAACTGCAGCTGCTGGTGAACTGCATTTCAGAACTGGAACTGTGGGTGAATTCACTGTGGAGTATCCATGATGCTGAGGACATCATCAGCGAGTTGGTCACACCACAGGTACAGACTGAGCAGGTAAAACCGGTATGGGTGATCACCAGGCAGAGTAAAAGAAGGCAGGCAGTGCAGGGCTCACCCGTGCCCACCCCCCTTTCAAAGAGATACCGCTGGGGCAGCTGACGGCAGGGGAATGCAGTGGTAGCCAACCACATGGCACCAGGGTGGGTTTGCTGCATAAGAGGGGAGGAGGAGAAAAGAATGGCACTGATATAGTGACAGGAGATTCAACTGTAACGGGAACAAACAGGTGTTTCTGTGGCCACAAAAGATACTCCTGGATGCCATGTTGCTTCCCTGGCATCAGGATCAGGGATGTCACTGAATAGTGTAGGGCATTCTGAATGGAGAAGGGAAACAGACAGAGATCATGGAGACTAGTAATCAAAGTATTCTCTTTTCTTCTCCAAAAGGGAAGGTGCTGCACTCTCTTCACTCTTTCCATTTACTTCAGTTGTTACATAATAAAAGAATGTGATTATTTGAAGAATAAGACATATTTGCAGGATGAAAGAATTGTATGCAAGATGGTGGCGGATTAGGACACTCCAGAAGCTTATCAGATCTGGCCGTTCCTTTCTTTTTTGCTCTCTCATGTCTTTTGTTTGTTGTCTTTTGTCATTTTCCTCTTCTATCAGCAGCTTGGAGCAAGACGGGATGGCAACCAGTGGGCCTGGAGCGTGCGGACGTCAGGCAGTGGGCTGGAATGGGGACGAACAGTGAGCCCGGAGCACGGGGAGGCTAGGCAGCGGGCTAGAATGGGGGCAAAGAGCAGGCCCGGAGTGTGGGGACATCAGGCAGAGGGCTGGAATGGGGGCGATCAGTGGGCCCGG
>NC_063333.1:58118631-58119856 GCF_021869965.1 Rhincodon typus | reverse complement strand
CAGTGGGCCCGGAGCGCGGGGACATCAGGCAGAGGGCTGGAATGGGGATGAACAGTGGGCCTGGAGCACGGCGATGGCAGACAGAGGGCTGAAATGGGGGCGACCAGTGGGCCCGGAGTGCGGGGACATCAGGCACAGGGCTAGAATGGGGGCGATCAGTGGGCCCGGAGCACAGGGACATCAGGGAGAGGGCTGGAATGGGGGCAACCAGCGGGCCTGGAGCGCGGGGACGTCAGGCAGAGGGCTGGAAGGGGGGCGACCAGCGGGCCTGGAGTGGAGTGGGGGCGACCCGTGACTCAGAGTGAAGATGGCTAGCTCTTGGGAATCGGTGGAGCCTGGGCAGAATACGTGGGAGCCCTTATAGAGACTGTAAAGACTAACTTTTTAGCTTTATTTCTTATTTTCCTAACTTATACCATGTATATCTGTAACATAGTGTAACTTTTTCTCTTTATTTTCTCTATGTTTTGTACCAAAGATTTGTACCTCGGTAGTTTGTACCTAAGATGGTGCCATGTGTTGGTGACGTTGTACACTTTTCTCAGTACTCCTGTTCTTTTGTAACTTGAGTACACATGACAATAAACCTAATTCTAATTTTATTGAAGTTATATTCTGTGATTCAGCTTCTACAGCAATAAGTATGTCATCCAGTAAAATAACTTGCATTGTGTGTGAAACCAATTGTATATTTGGTTCAAGTTGCTAAAGTTAGATGTATGACATGAAGAACCGAAACAGATCTATTTCTATCAGCTTTCATCTGGCAGAAGGTATCACTTGCTTTGGTCTTGTTGCTCAGTTTGTTGGGCCTAAGGCTTGGATTTAGCACCCAGTTGTACAGGAAAGGGCGCTGGCTTCTGACCTTGTAGGAGGTCTTGCATAGAGGTCAATCCTTTGAGGTCAGAAGCCAGAGATTCATTGACCTCTGTGGTGAGAACTTCATCTCCATTCACTCTGCAGAGCATTGTAGCACTCTTTAATAGTGGTTAGCACAGTGGTTAGCACTGCTGCTTCACTGTGCCAGGGACCTGAGTTCAATTCCAGCTTTCAGTCACTATCTCTTTGGAGTTTGCACATTCTCTCTGTGTCAGTGTGGGTTATCTTCGGGAGCTCTTGTTCCCTCCTAAAGTTGAAAGATGTACAGGTTAGGAGATAGTAGGAACTGCAGATGTTGGAGAATCTGAGATAACAAGGTATGGAGCTGGATGAACACAGCAGGCCA
>NC_063333.1:58100254-58118231 GCF_021869965.1 Rhincodon typus | reverse complement strand
GAAGAAGGGTCTAGGCCCGAAACGTCAGCCTTCCTGCTCCTTTGATGCTGCTTGGCCTGCTGTGTTCATCCAGCTCTACACCTTGTTATCTACAGGTTAGGAGGATTGGCCATCCTAAAATTGACCTGTAGCATACTGGGATGTGCAGTTTAGGTGGGATAGCCATGATAAAATCCCATGCGGTATCACAAGTTTGTATGGGACGCTCTTCAGGGGATCAGTACAGGCTCGATGGGCTAAATGGCCTCTATCTGTGATGTAGGGATTCTATGGAGTTGCAGTACCATCATCGAGCTATTCTAGCAGTCAACCACATTTAAAGTATTCTTGCAGACAGCCAAGTGAACAACCAGGAAATGAAAAGCACCAAAATCAAATCATCATTTCAAGATTCTGTATTGAACAAAGTAAATATTTAACCATATATTTGAGGTGAAGGTAAAAGTTGAAATATTAAAAAAAAATTAGTTTAACAAATCTAGTTATTAATTTTCATTGTGACATTTAGCAACATTCTGTAAACACCAAACGATTTTTTTCTAAGGTCAGATCTGCTGCTTAGCGATAATGATTATTCAGTTACATCTGATTGAACAAGGGGTAACTTGTTATGGGATTTCTAACAGAGGAACAGCAATGTTCTCACCTCATCAACAGAATATAATGATTGCCCCAGCTCTGGAGGGGCTGTGAAGCCTGTGAAGGAGCAATGAGTGATTTATAATTTAGAATTCCCATGTTAACTTGTCTTTCGTCTACTGGTCTGCTCAGTTTTGGAGAGCTATGATTGCGAACACAGTTTACTGGCAATAATGTCCGTAAAATCTGGGCCAGATAGTTTTCATTTAAAATGGATCTGAAAGGGTTAGTGCTGAGGAATGACTTAAGCACTGCCCGATATGATGATGTTACACGGACATGAAGAGAGAACAGCTTGGAATCTCGAGGAGTAGCTCGTAGGATCAGGGTTTTCCTTTCAGTCTCTGTGACAATGTCCACCATGTGCTTCAAGAGGTAAGTCATGGCACATATCAGTTCCAGCCTCCCAAATAGCCTTGTTCCGCTATAAATTTGTCGACTGTCACAATAGATCCATGGCTGATGCCATCTCGCTGGCCCTACACTCATCCCTGGAACATCTTGATAACAAGGACAGCTACACCAGACTCCTATTTATTGACTTCATTGCTGCCTTCAACACCATAATTCCAACAAAATTCATCTCCAAACTCCAAGAACCTGGGACTCTGCTCCACCCTCTGCAACTGGATCCTTGACTTTCTGACCCAAGACCACAATCAGTAAGGATAGGTGACAACACCTCCTCCACAATAATCCTCAACACTGGTGCCCTGCAAGGCTGCGTACTCAGCCCTTTACTATACTCCTCATGACTGTGCGGCTATATTCAGCTCGAACTCCATTTACAAATTTGCTGATGACACCAGCGTAGTGGGTCGGATCTCAAACAACAAGCCTTTTTTCAATTGCCTCCGTCTACACTTACTACTGCCTTGGTAAAGCAGTCAACATAATCAAAGGATCCTCCCATCCCGGCTATACCCTCTTCCACCTTCTTTCATTGGGCAGAAAATATAAATGTTTGAAAACACGTACCAACAGATTCAGGAACACTGTTATCAGTCTTATGAATGCACCTCTCATATATTAGAGTTGATCTTTCTCTGCATCTTCTCTATTGCTGTAACACTACATTGTGCATTCAGATCTATTATCCGAATGTACTTCTGTCGGTATGACTGGTCAAGTTAGCATGAAAAACAATACTTTTCACTCTATCTCAGTACATGTGACAATAATGAATCAAATCAAATCAAATATGAACACAACTTATTCTTAGTTGCTAACATTCAATGAACTACATCTTGATTAAGAAATTAGCCTAAATAAATTTCTTTACTATATTAGATCTAGCAGTCCCTATAGATCACTAATCTGAAAGAAGATGGTGGCAGCAAATTTACCTCAGAGTGAACAAACAGAGAGCCCAATACAATGTGATGGACAGTGATATGACTGCTAAGAGGACAGAACTGGAGATGTGATTCTTTACTTTTGATTCCCAATAACTTTGCAAACAGCTAGATAGGCAATTGAGCACATGTTTTTAGCTGCTTAAAATCAAGTAACGTACACGGGTCTCAGTACTACCAATTTTATTTCAAAGCTAACTATGCTTAGGCAAGTCGAGTATGTCTCCTGCGCCAGAGGACAATGGATTTATATTGGAGAAGCTGGAATTTTAACACTTTTCATTTCCACAATAATTTGATCTAAGAACTCGTAATTCTGATGATTGGCATTTGTGTGGGACAAATATTAAGCTTTTCCAAAAAAAAAATCTAGAATCTGTTTTGTGGACCAGCCTGGAGACTTGAAGACCCTGTGACATAGCATATTTAAAGGAACACTCTAGGGATATCTCTTAAAAATGATGTTATCTTAAAAATTCATAAATCTCACTACAAGGTCTATTTTATATTTCAACTCATGTATGAGGAGTGCTACATTTCTAATTTATTATGGCCATTATGCTCTTCCTGCATTCGTTTTCAGGAAACTAAAACTGCCGCTGGTGACAGGGGATAATGTGAGCTGTTGAGTTCAGTTGATAATAAGCCAATTAGATTAGCTGAAATAAATTTCTTTATTTAAATGAATCTGTTCTCATGATTCACGAGACATTAATGGCTGATGCTTTTTATTTTGGCTAAGTGCAAGTTGCATCAAGTTTTTTGGAAGGTTTATCACCATAATGTCTCGCAAGTTTTCTCACCATGACTTACCAAACTCACTTCCTTAATGACCTATCCTGCCCCTATGGTGTCCCACATGTCCAATCCCAGCCCCATCTTACCATTCACCGTTCTCAGAACAACTCACCACTCAGTGTCACTGGTGCTCGTACCATCTTTGAAAGGACACTGTGAGCCCCGACGAGCATGAGAATTCCAAAACTACCCTTCCTAGTCAAAGACATTTCCAGAAGATTTTGTAGAAGGGAAAGTTAGTATCACAATTCTACCAGGAGGACCTGGGGGTCTAGTTGACGGGTGATGCAGGAGTCCTCTTCATGGAGAATTGGCACAGGAGGCTGCAACACGAAAGGCTGGCAGTTTGGACTGAGGGTCACCACCTGGGTCAGTGCTATCTCCATGTTCCAGAGGTACGGCCAGCAGTGCATTAAGATGATCAATGACCTTTTCTACTCTGCCAGGGTGAGCACCACACTCAAAATTCTGCTTCCTCAAACTCTATCTCTGCCACTGCTCTCACCAAGTCTCATGGTATGTCATTCTCACAATTGCCTGGAACATCTTCATGCACCCGCTTTCTTGCCCCCTGACCCCCACAAGTTTTCCGACCACCAACTCTGCAGGTTCTGTGTGCACACTCACCACTTTCCAGCCACATGCACGAGCACTAACAGCTGTACCACTCGATTTTATCTCACTCAATTCCTCCCTTTCTCTCATTACCAGTAGAAGAGAGCCCATAACAGGGCAGAGTGAACCAGCAGAGGGCTTGGGGGTGTCTGACATTAGGCTCCTTATTCCCTTTGAGGAGGGTATCCTGGCCCTAGCAGGAGAATACTGGGACCTACCCTGGCAACTGAGTAAGTACCACCTTTTATTCCTCTGGAAATCTCACATTAAACCATTTGTCAGTGTCATTCATTGCACGCCACATCTAACCAGTGGCTGCAATGCCTTTTCTCTTTTGTCTGCCAGTCCCCCTCGCATCTCCACTTTCACTGCATTGAAATTGCCAGCTTCCTCAGAAGACACCTCTTCTATCTTTGAGGGTGACAGTGTCAAGGCCTCAGAGGAATCATTGGCAAGGCTGCTCCCTCCCACTCCCACCAGCTAGGATACTGATTCCTTCAGCACATTTGGTTTAGAAAGTGTGGGAGCACAAGCTGGTGAGCACCTGACTTGTAGCAGCTCTGCATCAGCTGAAGAAGAAACACTGTAGTCCGCTGGCACTCTGAGGATTGCTGGAGATCAGTTAACTGCTCAGTGCCAGGCAGGAAAGGGCCCTATGGTGTCAGCAATCAGGGACTTTATTCACATACACAGAGACATACAGGAGCGGCAGGCAGGTAGGTGGGATGCCCTGAAGCTGCAGTGGTGCAGCAATCATGTGACTGTCTGACTGCCTCCAGAGGTGTCCCTTCCTCACCAGGAGGCAGCATGGTTCTGGGAGGTACCCAATCAGAGAAGGAACTACATACAAGTTCCCTCAGCTGTCTCCACTCGGGATACTTCGAAGGTGGCACTGTGCTCACTTCCATTCTACCTGCTCCTTCTGGCCCTTGGAAGTTCATGCTGCGAGGAATGCTCTTGCATGTGACTGTTTGGACATAAATTCCCTGAGGGATACCAATGAAACCTTCAGGATCAACAGGCTTCCCTGCTGTTAAGGCTCCCTCCATGCCATCTGTGGAACCTGAGACTCCACAAAAATGTACTGGGAAGGACAGAAAAAAACAATACTTATTGAGGGTAGTTTGGAGGTATTGGTGACAATGCACTGTACATGATAAGGTACTTTATAGGGCGGCACGGTAGCTCAGTGATTCGCAACGCTGCCTCACAGTGCCGGGAACCTGGGTTCGATTCCACCCTTTGGCAACATTCTCCCCATGTCTGCATGGGTTTCCACTGGGTGCTCCAGTTTCCTTCCACAGTCCAAAGATGTGCAAATTAGGTGGATTGGCCATGCTAAATTGCCCATTGTGTTCAGGGATGTATAGGTTATGTGCATTAGCCATGGGAAATGCAGGGTTTACAGGGATGGGTATAGGTTGGAGGGTTGGTGTGGAATTGTTGGGCTGAATGGTCTGTTTCCACACTGTAGAGATTCAAAGACTTTTCATTTTTATAAATGGCACTTCTTTGACCTTACATCTGGCTGTTTGTCTCTTTTTGTAACCCTGAATGTCATTACACCAATACAGTCCTTGTTCCAGATTTGGCTTAACTTCATAGCCACATGATTAAGCATGGATGGAAGTTTGAGGTGTGAACCTGCTGCATCATCTGGTGTACACAGGGTAATAGGCGTCACAGATACCACTAATCCTCGTCCTACAGCATTCATGTTCTTTCCTTGGACTCTGTGTTCAAAACTGTTGTGAATGTTTTGGTGAGCAGTGTCTATGACAGGGAGGTGGGAAATACACAATGAGCCAATGCATTAGGATCACCAGGGATGATGGGCCCAGCAAGTCTGTGTCCTGTGTAGCACACAGGTCAAGGTGTAATGTTGTTTCCCTTTAAAAGTCCTTAGTTTGGTGGGCCCTGCAGTCCCCTCCTTCACAGATCTTACCCTGCCCAATCTGACTGTGGTTGCAGCCATTTTCTTCCTTAATATCGATTTTTGATTTCTAGTAAGATGGAAGGTGACAGTGAGCGGTCTCTGATCAAGGGTCACTGGATTCAAAATGTTAACTCTGATTTGTCTCCACAGATGCTTCCAGACCTGCCATGTTTCTCTTGCAATTTCTGTTCTTGTTTCAGATTTCCAGCATCTGCAGTTCTTTGTTTTTTGACATTAAGTGATCCTCAACCAATGGCTTCCAGCCTCTGACTCCACATGTCAGTCAATTCCCGAATATCTACTTCCCCTTCCTAGTCGCCCTTCCTCTGAACACCGAAGATTTTGCACATCCCTGGGTTCCCACCAACTCCCGTACATGAGCCTGGGTGGTGTGAACAGACAGGTAGATGCGAAGTGAGTGAGTGCTAAGTGAAGGAGTGAGTAATCCTCAGATGCAGCCTGCACTGATCTGTAAGCTGGTTCCTATCCATGTGAACAGAGTGTCTCTGCTGCGGCCTTTCAATGCCAGTTGCTGATGTGCCCTCCAATGCAAATCTGTGCTTTGTGAGCAGGCTGTTAGTATATTGGAGAGATGCCATGATGAAGGCTGCATGCAATTGGTGCCTGTGAATTGTACCCTGCAATGCTGTTTGGTCCGATGCAACATGAAAGTCCTTCAGAGCAAGTGGCAAGCTAAATTTGCAGGTACCTGATCTGATTTTCAAGTTGAATTTTCTCGATATCACGTTTGTTTTGGTGTGTTTGGAAGCTGAATATTAGTGAGGCAAGTTGGGCCATTACAAAGGTGCTTAACAAGTAATAACTCCCCGTAATTGGCAACTCTCTGCTGCCTATTGAGAAACTTGCCATACTGCTTGATAAAAGTATAAAAGGTGGGAGCGAGATGTTCCCAATGTCGAGACAGACCTCGCTGAACTTCTCGTCTTATTCTGCAACAAATATCGACATAGCCCTGTTGCTCAAACCTGGATGAGATTCCACCCTAAATAATTAAAGTCGCTACCGGAAAAGCAGGATATTTTCCTCCTATCATGGTTTATATGCCTTTCTCCACCAACACTGCTATAGGCAGACAAAGTTCATCTCACCTAAGATCCTTCTCATAAAATAGCTGCAACATTTCCTGCAAAATAATTGCTTCACTTCCAAAATAAATCATTGCAAGTTAGATTCTATGAAACATTTCTTTCAAATGTGATACGGTGCTTCATAAATACAATTCTTTCTTTTCTACCCAATTAGCAGCGCTTGTACATTTTCCATTTCATTGTGTAACCTTTTTCAAAGTATTATTTGAACTATGAACTGATCAAATCATGCCAGAGGTAAGTTTGATGTTTTCAGGCCAATTCTTGTGATTTGTGGAACTGCCTTCTCTTTTGACAGGTGAATTTTATGATAATCCATTCATGCATACAATTGACTAGGCTGCAGTTAAATATTTGAATAAATACATTACAAAAGCTGGATGCTATTCATATTCCTTGCAGCAGCGAATTGTATTACAATCTATATTGATTCAAACTCATGTAACAAGCCACCATCAATTAATCAATGAAACAAACCATTTTGATTTCTTGATCAAAAGGCAGAGCTTAGGTTTGACGAAAACAAAATAAGCATTCTCTAACTTTGCGGCCTATTCACTGTGAAAACAATACTTTCACTTTCAGATTTTCCTGTTCAGAATTGTAATAAATTAACCACTTGTATCATAAACAATGCAATTTGAACTCATATATGCACCTAAATACAGGGCGACAAAAAGACATAAACTCTTAAAGGTGAACACTTAAGCTCCCTGTCTAGTTGACATGTTGTACATATGGCAAGGAGTAAAATACTGTTTCCCAACCTGCATCATGACTTGCCAAGATTTAAGTAAAGCATGTCTGACTGTCCACCTGGAGGAAGAAATTGCTGAGTTTAAATGGCAAGGTAACATCTATCAGAAGCTACCCAAGAAAATTTCATTTATTTTACTTCTTGGAAGCTCCAGGTGAAACATCATGCATTGACCTGCTTCTCCACACCCCAGAATACGTGGCCAGTGCTGCCACTGGTCTTTCTCTATCTCTGGTGATCACATAAATTACAGAAACCCCTGCTTGTCTCTTAAGTTAACCACCGCACAGAGCTCACAGCAACGATCTGAAGCTCTCCTTCCCTTCCTTCCACTGAGTTTGAACTCTGGTCCATTATACTAACATCATTTCTGCTGATTTGGAGGGAAGTCAGTAACGGAAGTAAAATCTCCAAGGTCTTCATAATCAAGATGGAATGCACAAACAGCCCTGATTTTATCCAACTATCATTAAAACTGCCTTTCCATCTCCATAACATTACTTGTCTCCACCTTTGCCTCAGGTCTTCTCCTGCTGAAATTCTCACTCATGCCTTCTATGTGACTATTTGAATGCACTTTGGCCAACCTCCCTCATTCTATTCTCTGTAAGCTTGATGTCTTCCAAAACTCTACTGTCTGTGTTATAAGAGATAACAAGGTGTAGAGCTGGATGAACACAGCAGGCCAAGCAGCATCAGAGGAGCAGGAAAGCTAATGTTTCGGGTCTGGACCCTTCTTCAGAAAAAAAAAATCTGTGTTATAACTTGCACTAAATGTCGTCCAACATTCACTTCCCTACTCCTGGATAAACAACAGCTCAATTTTAAAATGCTCATCCTTGCTTAAAATGTCAGTCATGGCCTGGCCTTTTCCACATCCGTGTAACCTCCTTCAGCCTGTAAACCCTCCAAGATATGTGCATTCCCCCATATTCTGACCTCTTGAGCATCGATTTTATTCACTCCACCTTTGGTCACCACGCCTTCAGTTACCTGGGCTTTATGCTCTAGGATTCCATCTTTAAACCATGTTGCGTTCGTATTTCACTTCCCTCCTTTAATATAGTCCTTAAACCCTATCTCTTTGATCAAGCTTTTGAAATGTTGAACTGATTTCTGTTGCTATTCAGTACCATTTTTTGAATTATTCTGTATAAAGCCTTCATCCGTTTTATTATACATCATAAAGGCCTGATATAGGTTGTTGTTGATTCTTGCATAAAGTTAAATTCAGGGCTTTTTTTATTTTTAGTTCAATTCCAGCTGCATATATAGTTATTATATATTGAGTATATATCAACAGGATTCTTCCATCCTCATATCCTCCAAGCCCCTTATTCTAATCACCTTCCCCTGCCTCCACCAATAACTAAAATTTGGTTTTAGTTTCACAATGTGCATTTAATTTGGCTACCAAATACCATAAATCCATGCAACAAAAATTATCTGGTTGATAATATTTTTAATAGGACTATAAAATTTTGCTCAGCAATAAACCAGAGGCAAATAGTTTCCTAGCTTTCATAAACTGAAGGCATATCAGCTTGTTTTTCTGTTTGCAACCTTGGTATCACATGTGTCATCAAGCTGAGCTTCCAAGCGCTTAATCACAGTATGACGAAGATAACCAATTTCCACCTCTGTGACATCACCTGATCCCAATCCTTTCTCAGCTCATCTCCTGCTGAAATCTTATTCCAACCTATTGTTACTTCTAGACATGCCTTTTCCAGCCTACATTTGGATTAGACTCCTACTGCCCTCCTTTAGCTGGAGGTCATCGAAAACTCTGCTCCTCATGTCCTAATTTGCATCAAGTCCCATTCACCCATCACCTATGTATGCTCACTGATGTACACTGGTTCTGGTTAAGCAACACTTCAAATTACAAATTCTTATGCTTGTTCTCTAATCCTTCCATGTCCTCACTCCTCCATATCTCTGTATGCTCTCCATCTGTACCATCCCCTCAAATATCTGCGCTCGTCTCATTTTGACCTCTTTAGTATCCCCGATTTTAATCACTCCAACTGCTTTAAACTTTGGAATTCCTTTTGTGAACCTGTCAGTCTCCCTTCTTCTCTTTACTCCTTCAAGATGTTTATCAAAAATCTAACTTTTTGGAAATATCTGGCTTTCTGCTTTAATATCTTCTGTCTGTTATGTGCCCAATTTTCTTTGTAGCCTTTCTGTAAACCACCTTGGGACTTTTCACCATATGAAAGGCACTGTACAAATACAAGTTGTTGTTCCTGGAGTGAAAAGCTTATTAAGGCAAGTGGCAGGAGAAAGATCTTCTCATGTGGTGGATAATATATAAACTCCTTTTTTCCCAATTGAGGAAATTTGATTTCATGTCTGAATTATGCCAATATCACAAGGATGAATCAATGCTGCAATGCCTCAGCCATGTGAGGTGCTTGGGATTGTATAGAACATGCCTGACCCACAAGCGTTAAGTATTGTCAGCAGATAAGAAGTGAAAATATTCCTGTTCCCAACAATGTTAGCCCCCAACTTAATGGACACTTGATAAATAATTCAAACCATACATAAACAATTATCCACCAGGAGGAATCATTGTGAGACTGCAAGGGTGTGCATCAAATAGAAATGTACAAATTTCCAAATCTTAAAACTGAGTCAAAATAAGCTCCTGAGACCATTAGTTGAGTTTGCAGCTGCAGCATGCATACATTTTCAACTAAACAATGCTTTTAGTTAGACCTTCGGAGAATGAAGTGACATTCTTTTCTCCTTCATCTATTTATAACACAGTGAATAATGCATAGAAACCGTTTACCAGACATCACTACACGTTGCAGGATATGTCAGTGCGTTTGGAAATGACACATTTTAGGACCACACTATTTTCCTTTTTGCTGTGTTGCAACATTGAATCAAAATATGTTGACCTATATCCATGCTTATAAAATACTCGACAATTTTGCTGATGTAGGACATTTCAATAGGGTAAACACATTAGGATTGACATATCTGCTTGGTATTCTGTTAGACTATATAGTTCGTATGGATCTTGATAGCGAGAAAAAAAAACACTGTCCCATTAGGAAAGTTGAGAAACAACGACATTAAAGGCAAGCAATCCAGGGGAAAGATTTCCTCTGCTGACTAATACTGGCATCTGTAAACAGAAATTTTATCTTTCCTTGGTTGGATTTGATTTTTTTTCTGCTATCTGCATGTTTAGCCTCAGTCTTCTCCTGACTATTCATATATAGTTCCAAATGTAACCACTAGCTTCTGATAATTCGTTACAAATCAATAATCCTTGGTAACATACCGATGGCTCTGTTCCTATCAAACCAAGCACAGCTGCATCACCTTCAGGAATGGATTCTTCATTAATCCTGACACAACTATTTATGGCATACCCCACCATTTAATTTTCTCTTTTCATTTATCAAATACTTGAAGGAGGAGGGCATAAAACTTCAAAAACACATTGACATATTGGTGGAGTGGGCAGTAGGTGGCAGATGAAGTTCAATGCAGAGAAGTGTGAGGTGATACAATTTGGAATAAAGAACAAAGACAGGCAGCATAAAATAAAGTGCTATTCTAATGGCTGTGCAGTAGCAGACAGACCTTTACATATAAGTCACCAAAAGACAGATATAGAGAGCTGTTAATAAAGCATATTATAGGCTTCATTCATAGGGGCAAAGAGTACAAGAGCAGGGAGGTTATACTGAGCCCATATAGGTCCAGTTTTAGATCTCAGCACTGGACACAAGGCCGGACAGAGTGCTTAAGAGGTTTATGAGAATGGTTACAGGGATAAGAAACTTCAATTATAAGGATAAATTGAAGAAGTTGGAACTGTTTCTCATAGAGAGGAAAAGGTTAAGGGGAGGCTTGATTGAGTCTGGATAGAGAAGAGTAATTGTTCCTGCTTGTAAAAGAATCAAGAACCAAATGATACAGTATTAAAATGTTTTGCAAAAGGATCAAATGTAAACAAGAATAATCTTTTTCACACAATGAGTAGCTTGGGTCTGGATTATATGACTTGGAAGTGTGGTGGGGGCAGGTGAAATTGATTTGATTTGATTTATTACTGTCACATGCTGAGATACAGTGAAAGGGATTGATTTGCGTGCTAACCAGACAAATCATACCTGACATAAGTACTACAGGGTAATAAAACAGGATGCAGAATATGATGTTTACAGCTACAGAGAAGGTGCAGAGAAAGATCAACTCTAATATATGAGAGGCCCATTCATAAGTCTGATAACAGCAGGGAAGAAGCTGTTCTTAAATTTGTTGGTATGTGTGTTCAAACTTATGTATCTTCTGCCCAATAGGAGAGGGAGGAAAAGAATATAACCGGCATGGGAGGGGTCTTTGATTATGTTGGCTGCTTTCCCGAGGCAGTGGGAAGAGAAGACGGAGTTAATGGAAGGAAAGCTGTTTTTCGTAATGGATTGGGCTGTGTTCACAACTCTCTCTAATTTCTTGCAGTCTTTGGTAGAGCAGTTGCTATACCACGTGGTGTTGCAACCGGATAGGATGCTTTCTGTGGTGTATCTGTAAAAATTTGGAAGAGTCATTGTGGACATTTCAAATTTCCTTAGACTTTTGAGGAAGTAGAGGTGTTCATGTGCTTTCTTGACTGTAGTGTAAACATGGTTTGGCCAGGACAGATTGTTGGTGATATTTACTTCTGAGAACCTGAAGCTTTCAACCTCCTGCACCTAAGCACCATTGATACAGACAAGGGCATATCCTCCACTCAGCTTCCTGAAGTTGGCAGGGCATTGGATGCTTATTCAAAATAGAAACAACGTTCAGGTTTATGGGGAAAAGGCAGGATTCTGGCACTAAGTCATAATGCTTAGATAATACCACACATTTGATGGGCCAAATGGCCTCCTTCTGCACTATAACAATTCTGTGACTCTGATTCAGTAGCATCCCATGCAACAACTTCCCCATGCATAGTGATGACATCAAACTCTACTTCTCCATCACGTCCTTTAACTCGATAGACTCCATCCTGTGTTGTTTTTCTATGATCTACAGCCATCAAGATCCAACACTCAGGGCATGGAATTTAATGCTCCCCAGAACTGTTTAAAGCCAAACTAAGATGGGATGACTGGTGGGTGGGCTTGGGATGGACAGCCATTGTCCTCCCAACTGTGTGATTAAGTTAGGGTAGAAAAAAACTCAAGGTTGGATTTCTCACCCCAAGGCCAATTGTAATGACCCTTGAGTGCCTCATTTCACTGGTATTCTAACAGTGGCAGAGGAATTTTTGGGATATTGGTGGCAGTGGCACAAATTGCCAGGAAAGGCTTCCACAGACTGACTGTAGGCATGTAGGAATGCCCCTCATGATTGAGCACTGTGTCACAGTAAAGGGCCTACCAGTGACAATACCCACCCACTGAAAGCACTTTGTACCAAGGACAACCCCCTCCTTTGCTCCAGCCCTACAGGAGTGCATGACTGGTCTCACCAAGCCAACCTTACTCATGTCTCTGACTGGGTTTTCATTGCCGCTGCTGCTACAGTCCTAGCAGTGACCACTCCTAAAGGTGGCTGTGCTGTGAATGAAGAGCTGCTTATTATCTGATTAGCAGCCTGTAGCGATAGGTTCCTCACTTTTAAAGGCACAGGAACGCAAAGAGCAGTTAACTTTCAGCGTGGAGGCTAGGATATTGGCTTAGCCATTAAATTCAGTGCTGGGGCTCTATTCCTAAAGCCATCTGCTTTTCTATTTGTCTCTTTCTTTTATGTTCCTTGGTGTTTCACTATGTATTATAAAGGTATTATAAAGGTGCAAGTTGTTGAACATTACTTTTTCCATCATAGACCAATCAACGAATCCAAAAGTGATATTCAATATAGGCAGCCTAATCCATGCTGTGGGTTGGGTGCCTGCCCCTGTGCAGTAATTGTACCCAATGCAGACATGCACTGTGAATTGCCAGTTTACACTGCTGCAAACCTGGATTTCCAGGCTACACAGCTATTGTAACGGAGAAGTGCCAGGATGGTGATGATGCCTTGCTGAATGCTGTATGTCAAATTCTGTGGAGGAACAGTATTTGTGGCTGGTGCCCACAGATCATGTCCTGGCCTGCAGTTAGGTCATGGGCAAGATGATGTCCTTTGGAAGAAGTGGCAAGCTGAATCCACTGGGCATCTGCTCTGGTTGCCATGTCGGATTTTCCTACTGACCGGTTTTAAATCGTCCTTAGTTTTAATTGTAGATGAATGCATGAGTCACAACAAGTTAGTTTACAGGTACAGCACATAATCAAGAAGGCTAATGAGATGTTATCCTTAATTGCAAAAGGATTTGGACATTGAAGTAAAGGTGACGGTGCCAGGCATTAGTGAGGCTACTTCTTGAATATCGTTGGAAGTTTTGGAATCCATATTTATGGAAGGATTTAAATGCATTTGAGGTGATTCACAGGAGGTCTATTTGATTGATACCTCGAATGAGTGGTGACGGGTTAGACAGGCTAAACTCCATTGCACTTGACGAAAACACGTGATCTGATTGATGTATGTAAGATTTTGAAAGGTCTTGACTTGGAAAAGATGTTTCCTTTAGGGAGTGATTCCAGAACTAGGGTGCACTATTTTAAAATTTGGGGTCAGCCTTTTAGAACTGAGATAAGGAGAATATTTTTCTCTGTCAGTGTTGTGCAACTTTGGAACTTCCTGCCTGAGATCAAATGATATGGAGATGCCATTTTATTGAGACACTTACAAGTTTAAGACAAATGGTCATCTTAGTCCAGCCACAGACACTTGAAAGTGTAAAATGCACAGCATATTAAGAAGCACAGATTGTAATTATTATTTTGTTTATGAAAATCAAAATATTCTATCACTGTACTGTCATTTATTTTTCACCCCTATGTTACACAAGAGTTACGTTACAAACGATGAATACTAAGGAACTTAATACTAAGTAGGAATTAAATATAAAGAACAGGAGATGCTGTTAGTTCTGAGTTTGACCACACAGAAGTAAATGGGATAACACGGTGTAGAGCTGGATGAACACAGCAGGCCAAGCAGCATCAGAGGAGCAGGAAAGCTCACGTTTCGGGCCTAGACCCTTCTTCAGAAATGGGGGAGGGGAAGGGGGTTCTGAAATAAATAGGGAGAGAGGGGGAGGCGGATAGAAGATGGATAGAGGAGAGGATAGGTGGAGAGGAGGCAGACTGGTCAAAGAGGTAGGGATGAGGACAGTAAAGGTGAGTGTAGGTGGGGAGGTAGGGAGGAGATAGGTCAGTCCAGGGAGGACGGACAGGTCAAGGGGACGGGATGAGGTTAGTAGGTAGGAGATGGGGGTGGGGCTTGAGGTGGGAGGAGGGGATAGGTGGGAGGAAGGACAGGTTAGGGAGGTGGGGACAAGCTGGGCTGGTTTTGCGATGAGGTAGGGGGAGGGGAGATTTTGAAGCTTGTGAAGTCCACATTGATACCATTGGGCTGCAGAGTTCCCAAGCGGAATATGAGGTGCTGTTCCTGCAACCTTCGGGTAGAATCGTTGTGGCACTGCAGGAGGCCCAGGATGGACATGTCGTCTGCGGAATGGGAGGGGGAGTTGAAATGGTTCGCGACCGGGAGGTGCAGTTGTTTAGTGCGAACCAAGCATAAGTGTTTTGCAAAGCGGTCCCCAAGCCTCTGCTTGGTTTCCCCGATGTACAGGAGGCCACAACGGGAACAGCGGATGCAGTATACCACATTAGCAGATGTGCAGGTGAACATCTGCTTGATGTGGAAAGTCTTCTTGGGGCCTGGGATGGGGATGAGGAGGGAGGTGTAGGGGCAGGTGTAGCACTTCCTGCGGTTGCAGGGAAAAGTGCCAAAATCTCCCCTCCCCCACTGCATCCCAAAACCAGCCCAGCTCGTCCCAGCCTCCCTAACCTGTCCTTCCTCCCACCTATCCCCTCCTCCCACCTCAAGCCCCACCTCCATCTCCTACCTACAAACCTCATCCCGCCCCCTTGACCTGTCCGTCCTCCCTGGACTGACCTATCTCCTCCCTAACTCCCCACCCACACTCACATTTACTGTCTTCATCCCCGCCTCTTTGACCGGTCTGTCTCCTCTCCACCTATCTTCTCCTCTATCCATCTTCTATCCGCCTCCCCCTCTTTCCCTATTTATTTCAGAACCCCCTTCCCCTCCCCCATTTCTAAAGAAAGGTCTAGGCCCGAAACGTCAGCCTTCCTGCTCCCCTGATGCTGCTTGGCCTGCTGTGTTCATCCAGCTCTACACCTTGTTATCTCAGATTCTCCAGCATCTGCAGTTCCTACTATCTCAGAAATAAATGGAATTGATTTTGTATTGTGTATCCCACAGCATGATGTTGAACAATTTTAATTTGCCCTTTAATATAGATTGATATAATGGTCTTATACATATCGTTCATTAATAATTTATATTTCTGATGTATTTAACTATTAATGACATTGTGCTGCAGAACAAGCCACTTATATTACAGTCGAAATATATTAATTAGGATCCAAAGTTTAGATTGCCCTATGATATTATTGAATGTATGGCAAAGCTGATATAGTTTATAAGTAGCCTATAAAGTATAACCCAGCCTATTTGTGGTCTGCTGATCACAAATGGAGACAGTTAGCATTGTTGGAATGTGCCTCTGTCAGAATCAGCACCAAAGTTTCATATTAAGTTGCTGCATATGAGGCTTCACCAACTGCTCGCAAGTTTCATTCTATAAGAGACTGTACATGTCTTTGCACAACAATAGTTAAAGAACCATGCATTGAAGTAAACAAGCAGACACAACAAAAACAACTTAGAAGGATGGGAGCCTGCAAAGTTGAAATAATTGTAATCAGTTCAATCAAAGTCTAGAACATGGAACAGCTACTAAAAAGAGCAGAAGAGGTTTGAGATGGGTCTTACATAGATAAAGCAGAAGAATTCTTCAGCTTAAGGAACCAACTTTCCCTTGAGGCACTTCCTAGACTCATAGTAGCACCATCATCATAGACTGTTAATAGACAGTCATCAGCTCTTAGGTTGGAAATGATGGGGCTTCTCCTTCCCAGAAATAAGCCCAGGAGAATGGCTTTCATTCGTTCATTGGAAGAAGAGCATTTGCAGATGGAAAACTTAAGTGAAACTTCAAATCAAGTTTAACAGATTAACTTGATACAGCACACCTCTTTAGCCTTTGAACAATGAAACAGAAATCTTGTTCTTTTCATGGGAGACTTGTAAACAATGTCTTCAGTATGTATGCATGACTTTTGTTGGACCTACCAGGTGGTGCACTGAGCAAGATTTCCCTACAAAGCCCAGGAACTCCCCTCGCCATGTCCCCTTGACATAGGAGAAGTAACTGATCGTCTATCTCCTCTATTGTGTTATGTCTTCACAGTTGGTATGTACTTTACCTTTAAGAGACATACTCAAAATGCCACCATACTAGGGCATGTGACCACAATTAGAAATTGCTGGATAAGCTCAGCAGGTCTGGCAGCATCTGTGGAGAGAAATCAGAGTTAATGTTTTGGGTCGAGTGACCCTTCCTCGGAACTGGACAAGAGAAAAGATTGGAACAGAAACCCCGTTGGAGAGAGAAACAGAACTTCTTCAAGGTGGGCATACCTAGAAGAGAAGTTGCAGTGAATTAAATACTAAACAAAAACCAAAAGAACTGTGGATGCTGTAAGTTGGACACAAAAATAGAAATTGCTGTAAAAGCTCAGCATGTCTGACAGCATCTGTGGAGAGAGAAACAGAGTTAAGATTTCAAGCTCAGTCTGACCCGTCTTCATTCATACTAGCCTGGAAATGTGTTCTCTATTTCTCTCCCTGCAGATGTTGCCAGACATGCTGACTTTCTCCAGCATTTTCTGTGTTTGTTGCAGATTTCCTGTAATCTGCAGTATTTTGCATTTATTTGAGGAATGCACCCTGCAGTTTATAAACAAATTGCCTGTGATTGTAATATGAATATAGATACCAAGAGCTGTAATAAAGGTTTGCTGAATCTTTCAGGACCACATTACCTATATCCAGCTCTTAAACTATGTGAGCTAAGTATAGCCCTATTGGGAACCAATATCCTGTTAAAGGTCAAAAAGCTTGTCACTGTATCTATGGTAGATCTTCAGCAGAACTTCAGAACAAATCATCCTCATGGCTGATCGGATTGCAACCTCAAATCTACAGTTTTGTTTATCCCGGTAATCTTTCACCCCCTTGCTTATCTGCCTTGAGAATATTTACGGACTCTGTTTCCACCATCTTTTGAGGAAGAGAGTTAAAAAGACTCACAGCCCTCTATGAGAAACATTATTGCCTCATCTCTATTTTAAATGAGTCATGCCTTATTTTTGAACGATGACCCCTGGTTCTTGGTTCTCATATATATAAGGATAAGCCTATCCACTTCCATGCTGTTAAGACCTTGAAGATTTTAATATGTTTCAGTCAAGTCATCTGTTACTCTTCTGAACTCCAGAGGATAAAAGTCCAACTGTTCCTCACAGGGCAACCTGTCTGCTCCAGGTATTAGTCTAGTAAACCTTCTCTGAATTGCATCCATCTACATCGTGTCTTAAATAAGGAAACCAATTCAGTACACAGTGCTCTGTATTTGGTCCCTTGTATCACTGAAGCATAACCTCCCTACATTTGTATTCAAGGTGCAGAGCTGGATGAACACAGCAGGCCAAGCAGCATCATAGGAGCAAAAAGGCTGACGTTTCGGGCCTAGACCCTTCATCAGAAG
>NC_063333.1:58062739-58085254 GCF_021869965.1 Rhincodon typus | reverse complement strand
TTTGGGACAGTGGCATGGGATACCTTCTGCCACATGAAGAGGCCATTAAGTTAAGAGTCTCCACTAACCCAATATCTCTCTTGCCACACATCAATTTGTAATAGACTCAGGACATGCAGCTAAGAGCCAGAAATGACACTTCTGGCAACATGCCTAATTTATGCCTTCCATCTCCCAGTCAACCCAACCGTGAGGGAGCATAAAATCCCTTAGTTCTACATTATAGAAGAGAAAAACAGCATTCATCAAATGCTCTCGCAAGTTCCCTAAAGATTTTCTGTCTCAATGAGGCCACATCTCATTTCTTTGTCCAATCACTCGACCCCTGTATATCCCTTTATCAGAGATAGTAGGAACTGCAGATGCTGGTGAATCCGAGACAACAAGGTGCAGGGCTGGATGAACACAGCAGGTCAAGCAGCATCATAGGAGCAGAGAGGCTGACGTTTCGGGCCTAGACCTTTATCAGTTTGCTTTACAGTCTCCTCACTTTATTACTCCTCATCTAGAAAGCTGAGTTTTCCACCTGGCTTTGTATCATCAACAAACTTATGAATACTTAAAAATATGTTACGCTTAATTGCCTCGCCCAATCATTGAAATAGGTTGCAAATAGCTGATAAACGGTCCATCCTGATTCTATAGAATCCTCCTTTCTTTTAAAGATCTGAGAAAATATGAATATTTATTTACATAAGCAATTCCTTTCTTGGTTGGGCATGGCTTGGACAAATATTGATATTGCCAAAAGTGAAATAGCTGAAAATCCAACAATGAAGCAGAAAAGGCTATATACGTTCAAAGGATTAATTTCATCTGCAGAGGAATTGGAGTCATGTACTTCAACCTAAGGTGGTTGGATGGCAATCTATGTGGTATTGCCAAATCTATCAAAATGCAGAAATTCACAATTTGCTTTAAGTCCAGCAGCATCTCCTTTCGGATGCTTGGACACACACAACGTGGAAACAAAACCTATCTTCTGTGAAAGGGTGGCTTAACATACTGTTGAAATAGCTTGTTGTATCATTAATAATTGGTGCCCTTTCCCAGACTCATATACAAAATATATATGAGCTGACACACAAAAACTGAATGCAAAAATTGTTCATTGTGAGGTTGTGATTGAGGATTTAAATATATTGGCAGTGGGTTATTTCGAATTGACACGATGCTGATAATCTCTCAATGTTCAATTCTAATTATATCTAAGGTTAATCTTGCTTATGTTTATAGACTTGCAAGATTCTTCTGAGACACAATATTGTTGATTAAAAACAAACATCCTTTAAACCTGGGTTCTTGATGTAAATTAGTTATAGATAACCAGAGACTACCAGGGAAATGAGCAAATAACAGAAGAGAATTTCTAATGATGAGAATATGTGGAACATAAAGATGCTCACTTGTAAGAAAGCACTCTGGCCCTGACATTCCCCAATGGGGATGGTGGTTCTAATAATCATTGAATCTCTACAATGTAGAAACGGGCCATTCAGTCCATCAAGTCCACACTGACCTTCCGAAGAGCATCCCACTCAGAGCCATCCCCTATCCCTGTATTTCCCATGGCTAACCCACCTAGCCTACACACTATGGGGCAATTAGGCATGGCCAATTCACCTAACCTGCACATCTTTGGACTGTGGGAGGAAACCCACACAGACACAGAGAGAACATGCAAACTCCACACAAACAGTCACCCAAGGCTGGAATCAAACCCAGGTCCCTCGCACTGTAAGGCAGCAGTGCTAACCACTGAGCCACCATGCTGCCCTAAATTGAAACCTTTAAATGGTAAGCTGAGAACATGATCGAAAGCAGTGGGATTTGAACCCACTCTTCCGCAGAAATGCTTTGGACCACTTGGCCATGCTACTAGGACCAAATAATCAGTCAGTTGGTGTGATTGTGAAACCCTGAATACAGTGTGTAAACAACTGTAAAAAGCTATCTGGCTGGTGATATTACTAATTGCCTGCCTAAATTTCAACAGGACACTAGCAAAATCTTCACAGAAATTTACGACCTACATAACAAGGTTTGGTTAGTTTCTGTCCAGACATAATATTTTCATTTTTAGTTTTGGCCTGTTTATTTGCATTGTCTTCAAAAGATCGTAACTCATTCTGAAGACAAACTCCATGAACTCAGGTAAGTTGCAGTTTCCACTCATTTGACTATTCTTCTTACATAGAACCTAGAACATAGAATATAGAACAGTACAGCACGGTACAGGCCCTTCGGCCTACGATGTTGTGCCGACCTATTATCCTACTCTAAGATCAAACTACCCTGCATACCCTACATTTTACAATCCTCCGTGTGCCTATCCAAGAGTCACTTAAATGTCCCTAAAGTATCTGACTCCACTACTACTGCCGGCAGCGCATTCCACACTTCCACCCCTCTCTGTGTAAAGAACCTACCTCTGACATCTCCCCTATACCTTCCTCCAATCACCTTAAAATTATACCCCTTCGTAATAGTCATTTCTGCCCTGGGAAAAAAGGGTCATGGCCGTGTGATTCAGTACAGGGACATCCCATAGAATCACAGAACTGTTACAATATGGTAGGAGGTCATTTAGCCCATTGAGCACCACTGGCTTTCTGAATGGGTATTATGACTCAGTTCCACTCTCCTGCCTTTTCCTTATACTAGGGATAGTGTTTCTATTTAAATAATCATCAAATGCCCTCTAAATGCTTCATTTTGTTAAATTTCCTCAATCCCAGCTGAATTTACAGTTGAACTCAGCCTACACCTGACACATACAGTAGGAATAGCTGAATAGTGATCAGGAAAATAAACCATCAATGGCATTCTTACTTTAACTGGAGATATTTAACCCTGTTATAAATTTTCGAGTAGAGCTCAGCTAGAAACACAGTCATTTATATCTTCACGCCAAACATACCATGCAATGAACTACTGGGCCTTTAAAAGAGTGCTATTCATATTTAGTAAGACTAATTCTTCAGAGCATTGGGATTTGGATTGATGCATATGATGTTTTGTGTGTGAACATCCTGACTGTATTTGGGCTTTTCAAGGAAACATCTAGCAAGTTGTTTTCCTGCAGTGAGGAGACATCAAAATCACTGTTGTCAATTCCAAAGTAACTACGAGTAGCCCCAGTGAGCAGGACTCCTACTTTCAATATAGCTGAGACTAGTACATGACATTTGCTGAACAGAAAAGTAACATGTGATGGTAATTAAATTTCAACATGCTTGTCCAGAATAGCCCATGGACTTAATTAAGATGAGCAATGAAGGCCCTGGTTACAGTAACATGCAAATTAAATTAAAATATGGATTTTTATGAAACTTACACAAAAATCACAAGTTTCAATAAGCACAATAAGGATAAGCTAATAGGTAACTCACAGATTCATACATATCTACAGAAAAAAGCCCTTTGGCCCAATGTGTCCACACCAAGCCCAATTAATCTAATCCCATTTTCCAGCACTTGGCCCACAGCCTTGTATGCCTTGGTATCACAAATGTACATCTAAATACTTTTTAAATATTATGAGGGTTTCTGCCTCTGTCACCTTTACAGGCAGAGAGTTCCAGATTCCCACCACCCTCTAGGTGAAAAATATTTTCCTCACATCCCCTCTAAGCCTTCTGCCCCTTGCTTTAAATCTATGACTTTGGTCATTGATACCCTCCATTAAGGGGAAAAGTTTCTTACTGTCTTACATGTGCCCCTCATAATTTTATACATTTCAATCATGTCCTCTCGCAAATTCCTCCGCTGTATGCAAAATAGCCCCAATCTGTCCAGTCTCTCTTCATAACTGAAACTCTCCAGTCCAAGCAACATCCTAGTAAATCTCTCCATCCTTTCCAGAGTTTGTCTGTGGTATGGTGAAAAATTGGCAATATTAAAAAGAAAACTAAACCCAAAATTTTAGCAAATCCAATTTGGATCAACCTAGGTGATCTTGGCAAATTTGAGTAATGGCATTTAAATAAGACTCGGGGTCTGAACAATAGAAACAATGGTGAGATGGGTGACAGAATCAGATGAGAAGTCTAATGAGGCAAATGTCAACATTGGGAACAACTCCTGTGGAGTGGCTAGATTCTCCCCAGGCAGCAGTGAATTGTCAATTGACGGTGATAATTGCTTTTCTGATGGCACATCTCACTCATTAACCTAGAACAAACAACTGTGGATGCTGGAGATCTGAAACAAAAACACAGAAATTGCTGGAGAAACTCAGCAGGTCTGGCAGCATCTGTGGGAAGAAAGTAGAGTAATCGTTTTGGGTCCAGTGACTTCATCAGAACTGTTAGTAGCTAGGAAAGGAAAAAAGCTGAAGAACTCTTAGCTCTTATTAGTACCTACTTGGCTTTACTTATACCCTGGCCTGCTTTCCATTATCTCTTTTACCCACTCCTTCCATCTCTTCCTCTCTCTCTCTCTCTCTCTCTCTGTCCCTGGGCTCTACCTCTACCTATCCACTCACACCCCACCACCCCTTCTAGCCACCCTACTCCTATCCCCCACTTGCCCACCCCACATGCAGTCTAGCTTCAGCAGAAATACCACATTTTCTGAGTTCTGATGAAGACTCACTGGACTCAAAACATCAATTCTGCTTTAATCCCACAGATGCTGCCATACCTGCTGAGTTACTCCACCAATTTCTGTTTTTGTTTCATCTCATTAATATTCAGACTCCTATCTTCCCAAATTCACCAAACAAGCCGGACATCTGGAAAATTTGACATGGACACCTGACCATTTACCTGATGGATTCAGCTCACCGCTTGCTCTAAATGACTTGCTTCATGCCTACGCCCAAACTGCAGCTCACGGCACCATCCATGGACGCACACACACACGCCTCTCGGCTACACAGACGTTGGCATATGGCACGTGCTAAGCCTACATGACCAGTTCTCGGATACACTGGCATACTGAAGAGAATAGACTTACATTGCAGGTGCAGTGGCAGCTATCATTGAAAAACTTCAGTAGGGACACTTTATACATAAGCACGGGCACCCAGCTCATGGATTGGACAAGGCTGTATTTCAGAGCTGATTATTCACTTAGAGTCTATCGCAGGCTCACAGAATCCATGCCTTGCTTTGCCATGTCATGTACATTAGCCCATTGGTGCTTCATCCAATGCCAAGGTGTATGTACTGCTGTATTGACATGCCCTTTTTACGCAGGCACACAGAGAGGCTGTTTGCCATGCTTGTCATTAGAGACCTGTCTGGGCTGGAGGGGAACATCTTATGATCTACACAATGGGATGTCAGTTTAATACCTGCTGCATGTGCCAGCTGCCTGTGTGGCAAACATGCTGCACATTCATTCAACCAACTAGATCTGTTGGAAATTGGTAGGGACTAGCCCTCAGTCCAGTCATGGGATGAATGCTGTTGGTCAGGGGGTCCTGGTATCATCAGTCAGCAACACTATCCACGCACAATTCAGGGGTTTTGACACAGCCTGTTATCGGCTTGAGACGCTCAATGTCAGAGAGTCTGTGGGTGTTCTGCAGCAGTCACTCCTGTAGGGCCAACACAAACAGCCAGGGTAATCATACATCATCAGTCAGGGACCCACAAAGACAGCAGTCAGAGGTCTGGTTGGTCATGTCTAGAGGCCATTCATCAAAGTCAGGCATAGATTGGTGAGGGAAAACGGTACCAAGCATCCATCTGTCTGTCTTTCATGAAGGGTCAAGGGGTTCCTGTAAGGGCAGCAGGGCTTCACTGCCAGAAAGGGTAGAAGAGCCATGATGTGGGGGAATGGGAATGCAGAGACACTCATACAGGTGGGAATAAGGATGTTGATGGGATGATTCTTAAGATGAACTGGGGGTTATACAGTAGAGATTTGGAGGGCAGGGCAGGCTATGGGGGAAAGGGGTGCATTGGTGTTATTGGCCACCGTTGAGTTAGAGTTAGAGTACTTGGTGGTCAGATGCTCATTAAAAGCAATTTGCTACATGCTGTTGATGCTTATTAATTGAACTTGGGCATCTCAATAATGCGGAAGTGAGCAGCAACGATAATACAATGCCCAATGCTTGTAGAAGAGGAGCCACAATTTTTTCAACGTCCAAAGGTCCTGTGTAGGCCACACACAATTGTTCCTCATTTATCATTTAAACATAACAATGGTCTGTACCGAATGCAGTGTGAAGTTGAACATTTGACACGGAGCTACAATAAAAAAGGAGTCAGAGTGCTGCAGGCACTCTCTTCTCGATGACATTGGGTTGTTACTTAGCAGGCATGGCACCTTCCCCAAGTTACTGCGCACATTGACTCTGAATGTGGATGGATGATGGAAAGACATCCCATGATATCAAATGCCTCACTATATAGAGAAGTGAGCTTTGCTTTTATCATCTGCGAGAAAAAAAATCCTTCGTATATCATGTCTTAAATGGATCACCGTTTATTTTTAAATAATGGATCCTTTGTCTTAGATTCTTCCACAAATGGAAACATCCTTTCTCCATGTACCCAGTCAAAACACCTCAGGATCTGATATGTTTCAATCAGTTTTTGTCTTACTCTTCTCGACCCTTAGACACAAGCTTAGCCTGTCCAACCCTTTGTCATGAGGCAATGTTCTCAGTTCAGGAGTTATTCTCGTAGACTTCTCTGAACTGCTTCCAATGTCAATAGAATTCCTACAGTCTCAACAAGTCCGTACCAACCTTCAGAGCATCCCACCCAGACCCATCCCCCTATAACCCACCTAATCTAGGCATCCCTGAACTCTACAGGCAATTTATCATAGCCAATCCACCTAGCCTGCACATCTTTGGACTGCAGGTGGAAACCAGAACACCGGAGGAAACCCACGCAGACATGGGGAGAATGTGCAAACTCCACACAAACAGTTAACTAAGGGTGGAGTCGAACCCGGGTCCCTAGCGCTGTGAAGCAGCAGTGCTAACCACTGAGCCACTGTGCTATTGACATCATTTCTTAAACAAAGAGATCGATACTGTATGCAGTACTCTAGATGTGGTCTCACCAATGTCATGTATAACTAAAACATCGTCTCACTATATTTACATTCAATAGTCAATTGCATTTACAAAGCTCACTGGCAGTTAAGCAGTAAAGGGACATGACGATTGCCAGAATCAGAAGGTAAAACCTGTTTATGAACGGGCTAAGAGGACTGGGAGTATTTGTTGCAGCCCGTCAAACAAATCTCCTGCTATAGATGGCTCCCACCCACCATCCATCCCTGCTCCTACCGACACCGTGACCTCTCAATATCACCTTAGTCTGATAATAAATATATTGCTTGGCTTCTGGGACAGTGACCAACCTTCCCCAATACAGCCTTATATCATTGGCTTTCTCAACTGGCAGCAACCAACCTTTCCTCCTGGCCAGCTCTTTGGCAGTAAACAGGGTCAGAGAAGGTCTTGTCTTTAAATTTAGCAGTGTTTACCGGTCCATACAATACTTCCAAACACCACTGATATGGTAACCTCTTCAAAAAACACATTATGGTTGGCTGAATATTTCAGCTTTAACTGAAACTTCTCTGAATTCAATTACAGGATGGCAATTTTCTACCGAAAGAAATAACCATTGCCAAAGCAACATATTAGAGCATTTGTTTTAGCGCTGAATAATCAGAATTTTGTTGGGTTTAGTTAAACCATCACAGTCTCACAGTAGTCCAAAGAGCAATCACACTTTCAATCTTTTGGGAACAATCTTCAAATTTCACAGAGAGATTTTAAAGAAAGTGTCATTCAAATATTCTGTATTTTATCTTGGATATTTATTGTGCTTTTCTACAGTAATGGCTTTGCTCTCATTGTAATAAAAGCAACAACAGCAAAATGAGTTTTCAACAGTCAGAATTATTTTTAAAAATTGAGACATTTCTATTTGCGTGTGATTAATGTTCACTAGCTCTGATGTGAAGGATTAATAACACATTACAGTCATGAGGTTGTAGACTTGCTCACCGAGCCGCTGGGTTTGGTTGCAGACGTTTCGTCACCCTGCAAGGTAACATCGTCAGTGCATCTCCGGTGAAGCGTCGGTGTTCTGTCCCACTTGTTATTTATATGCCTCGGTTTGCTGGGGTGGTTGGTAATACTTCTGGTTATGTTTCTCAGTGGTTTGTACACAGAATCTAATTCAATGTCAACAAGGTGCAGGGCTGGATGAACACAGCAGGCCAAGCAGCATCATAGGAGCAGAGAGGCTGACGTTTCAGGCCTAGACCCTTCATCAGAAAAGGGGGAGGGGAAGGGGGTTTTGAAATAAATAGGGAGAGAGTGGGAGGCGGATAGAAGAGGGATAGAGGAGAGGATAGGTGGAGAGGAAACAAACAGGTCGAAGAGGCGGGGATGGAGCCAGTAAAGGTGTGTGTAGGTAGGGAGTTAGGAAGGGGATAGGTCAGTCCAGGGAGGACGGACAGGTCAAGGGGGCGGGATGAGGTTGGTCGGTAGGAGATGGAGGTGCGGCTTGAGGTGGGAGGAGGGGATAGGTGGGAGGAAGAACAGGTTAGGGAGGCAGGGACGAGCTGGACTGGTTTTGGGATGCAGTAGGGGGAGGGGAGATTTTGAAACTTGTGAAATCCACATTGATACCATTGGGCTGCAGGGTTCCCAAGCGGAATATGAGTTGCTGTTCCTGCAACCTACGGGTGGCATCGTTGTGGCACTGCAGGAGGCCCAGGATGGACATGTCGTCTGAGGAATGGGAGGGGGAGTTGAAATGGTTCGCGACTGGGAGGTGCAGTTGTTTATTGCGAACCGAGCGTAGGTGTTCTGCAAAGCGGTCCCCGAGTCTCCGCTTGGTTTCCCCGATGTAGAGGAAGCCACACCGGGTACAGCGGATGCAGTATACCACATTGGCAGATGTGCAGGTGAACATCTGCTTGATGTGGAAAGTCTTCTTGGGGCCTGGGATGGGGGTGAGGGAGGAGGTATGGGGGCAGGTGTAGCGCTTCCTGCGGTTGCAGGGAAAAGTGCCGGGTGTGGTGGAGCTGGAGGGGAGTGTGGAGCAGACAAGGGAGTCACGGAGAGAGTTGTCCCTCCGGAAAGCAGATAAGGGTGGGGAGGGAAAGATGTCTTTGGTGGTGGGGTTGGATTGCTACCGCATCCCAAAACCAGTCCAGCTCGTCCCTGCCTCCCTAACCTGTTCTTCCTCCCACCTATCCCCTCCTCCCACCTTAAGCCACACCTCCATCTCCTACCGACCAACCTCATCCCGCCCCCTTGACCTGTCCGTCCTCCCTGGACTGACCTATCCCCTTCCTAACTCCCTACCTACAATCACCTTTACTGGCTCCATCCCCGCCTCTTCGACTTGTTTGTTTCCTTTCCACCTATCCTCTCCTCTATCCCTCTTCTATCCGCCTCCCACTCTCTCCCTATTTATTTCAGAACCCCCTTCCCCTCCCCCTTTTCTGATGAAGGGTCTAGGCCCGAAACGTCAGCCTCTCTGCTCCTATGATGCTGCTTGGCCTGCTGTGTTCATCCAGCTCTGCACCTTGTTGTCTCGGATTCTCCGGCATCTGCAGTTCCTACTATCTCTAATTCAATGTGTTTGCTGACGGAGTTCCGGTTGGAATGCCAGGCCTCCAAGAATTCCCTGGTATGTCTCTGTTTGGCTTGTGCTATTATGGATGTGTTGTCCCAGTCAAATTCATGTCCTTCTTTGCCCGTGTGTATTGAGACCAGTGAGAATTGGTCGTGTCCCTTAGTGGTTAGTTGGTGTTCGTGTATCCTTAGTGCCAGTTTTCTTCCAGTTTGGCCAATGTAATGTTTCTCACAGTCCTTGCATGGTATTTTGTATATTACGTTAGTTTTATTGGTTGTGGGTGTGGGATCCTTTATGTTTGTCAATAGCTGTTGCAGGATGATTGTTGGTTTGTCGGCTACCCTGACACCTAGGGGTCTGAGTAGTCTTGTGGTCATCTCTCATATGTCTCTGATGTAAAGTAGGGTGACTAGTGTGTCTGGCGTTTTGTGTCTTCCTGTTGTGGTCTGCAGCAGAGATAACAGCGGATTGTGCTTTTTGGGTATCCATTCCTTTTAAAAACTCTATGTAAGTGCTCCTGTTCTGCTTTGAGCAGTTCCGGGTTGCTCCAGTGTGTTGTGGGTCTTTTGAATAATGTCCTGATAAACTGATGTCTCCATAAACTAAGGTGGTATGGAGATGTCACAGTGTCAGTAGAAGCAGGGATGGATGGTGGGTGGGAGCCATCCACAGCAGGAGATTTGTTTGACAGGCTGCAATAAATACTCCCAGTCCTCTTAACCCACATGCAGGTTCATAAACAGGCTTTACCTTCTGATTCCAGCAATCATCACCACCCCAGCAAACCGAGGCATATAAATAACAAGCGGGACAGAACACCAACCCTTCACCGGAGACGGACTAACTATACACCCCAAACTTTGGGTCCGGCATGTGGATGACACCTTTGTGATTATTAAATGCACAGAACTAGAAGAAACCCACCAACACATAAACAACATCCTTACTGGGATAAAATTCACAAAAGAAGATGAGAACAACAACCGTCTACCCTTCCTGGACATAATGGTAGAACACAAAAACAACGGGGAACTACAGACCAGCGTATATAGAAAGACCGCACATACAAACCAAATACTGAATTACACTAGTAACCACCCGAACACCCACAAATGGAGCTGCATCAGGACACTATTTAAATGAGTCACAACACATTGTGGCAACCTGAACTACACAAAGCAGAACAGGAGCACTTCTACAGAGTCTTCAAAACAAATGGATACTCGAAAAGCACAATTCGCCATCACATCCAAGACAAACCACAACAGGAAGACACAACACGACCAGACTCACTAATCACTCTACCATACATCAAGGCCATTTTAGAGATGACCACAAGACTACTCAGGCTCCTAGGTATCAGAGTAACCCTCAAACCGATGACCACCCTCCAACAGCTACTGACGAATGTAAAGGATCCCATACTCAAAACCAGCAAAACTGGGGTTATAAACAAAATACCATGCAAGGACTGTGAGAAACACCACATAGGCCAAGCTGGAAGAAAATTGACTGTACGGACACATGAACACCAACTAGCCACCAAGAGACACGACCAATTATCACTTGTCTCACTACACACGGAAAACAAGGGACACGAATTCGACTGGGATAATACATCGATAATCACACAAGCCAAACAGAGACACGCCAGGGAATTCCTGGAGGCCTGGTATTCCAACCGGAACTCCATCAACAAACACATTGAATTAGACCTTGTGTACAAACCACTGAGAAACAAAACCGGAAGTAATACCAACTACCCCAGCAAACCGAGGCATAGAAATAACAAGGGGGACAGAACACCAACGCTTCACCGGAGGTGCACTGACGATGTTACCTAGCAGAGTGACAAAACGTCTGCAACCAAACCCACTGGCTCGGCGAGCAAGTCTACAACCGCATGCACAACCTGAGCTACAAGTCTTCACAAAAAGCTGTTGAGACATGTTCTCTTTTTCAGCTGCAGTATTTTTATTTGGTAACAGGTCTGCAAGCCGCTCAAGCACAAACTTATCAGTCCAGGGAATATGATGGCTGTTGATGTGTGTTAGCTATTAGATGGGTATTATGCGTCAATACATGATCCAATTACCAGGCTACAGCGGTCTTTCTGTACCAAATCACTGACTGCTGTAACTGTCAGACACATTCAGTAACCAAAGAAAAGTGTCCAGATCAACTTAGATAACAAGATGCAGGGCTGGATGAACACAGCAGGCCAAGCAGCATCATAGGAGCAGGAAAGCTGATGTTTCGGGCCTAGACCCTTCTTCAGAAATGGGGAAGGGGAAGGGGGCTCTGAAATAAATAGGGAGAGAGGGGGAGGTGGATAGAAGATGGATAGAGGAGAAGATAGGTGGAGAGGAACCAGCACAGCTCGTCCCTGCCTCCCTAACCTGTTCTTCCTCCCACCTATCCCCTCCTCCCACCTCAAGCCCCACCCCCCTCTCCTACCGACTAACCTCATCCCACCCCCTTGACCTGTCCGTCCTCCCCGGACTTACCTATCTCCTCCCTACCTCCCCACCTACACTCACTTTTACTGGCTCCATCCCCGCCTCTTTGACCTGTCTGTCTCCTCTCCACCTATCTTCTCCTTTATCCATCTTCTATCCGCCTCCCCCTCTCTCCCTATTTATTTCAGAATCCCCTTCCCCTCCCCCATTTCTGAAGAAGGGTCTAGGCCCAAAACGTCAGCTTTCCTGCTCCTATGATGCTGCTTGGCCTGCTTTGTTCATCCAGCTCTACACCTTGTTATCTCAGATTATCCAGCATCTGCAGTTCCTACTATCTCCAGATCAACTTCATGTTTTAGTGTTCCATGATGGGTTTGTATCCACAACTGCGTTGATTGTCAATAGTTTAAATTTAGAGGGTAACTTTTACATTCTTTTTCGAAGTGTGTGTGTGTGTCTGTCTGTGTGTGTGTGTGTGTGTGTGTGTCTGTGTGTGTGTGTGTGTGTCTGTGTGTGTGTCTGTGTGTGTGTGTGTGTGTGTGTGTGTGTCTGTGTGTGTATCTGTGTGTGTGTGTGTGTCTGTCTGTCTGTGTGTGTGTGTGTGTGTGAATGTGTGTGTGTTAGGTGGTGATTGGCATGTCACTCTACCTACTGGGGCGATAACTAATCAAATCCCCTCCCAATTAACTCATTAAGACCTGAGCAGGTAAGGGCCACTTCCTTGCCCTGTCACAGGTCTTGACATTAGTTTGTCGAAAGCCGCTGTCCAGTCAGAGACAAGCAATTTATAGGTCCAACAGCACTCCATTTAAGACCCACTCATTGAGGGATCAAGCAGCGAGAAGGGAAGTCTTTATTTCCTTCTTCTGGCCAATTGGCGAGAGGGGAATCATGGGCTGATGACAAGTGTAGGGGTGGGTTTTGCAGTCCCCATCATGATGGATTGAGTTAATTGGAAGCCCAACCTCTCCAAATTGGAAGGCAGATTGCCGTGGTTTCCCAGTTGCGAATCTAGCCAGCAGGGAGACAGCTAACTGAGATTCACCAGAATAATGCCAGATCTTAAAGGGTTAAATTATTAGGGCATATTTATTTATTTATTTGCATTTTGTTGAGTTTAGAATGTTGAGGGATGATCTGAGTGAAGTATCTCAAGTGATGAAAGGATTGGGCAAGTTTGATATAATCAATTTTCTCCAGTAAAGTAATCCAGGGCCATAATCTTAAATTTAAGATAGACCGCTTTAAAACTCAATTGAGGGATCACCTTTTCCATTAGAGTTAATGGAAGTCTGGAACTCTGTGATACATAAGTAGTTGTGGATGTTAGATCAATTGAAATGTTTAAGGTTTAGATTGCAAGATTTTGTCAGGTAAGGATATCAAATGATATAGAAGAGGCAAGAAAACAAAGTTTAAGCGCAGAACATCCATGATCGGATTGACTGGTGGGATAGACTTAAGGGGCTGAATGGCCTACTCATGTTGCAGTACTCCTAAGTAATTGCTGCAACGCAATTTCTAGCAAAGGTTTGAACAAGCTTTGGATGTCTATATTATACAGCAAAACATGGTGTTGGAAACGGGTTAAAACAGAATTTATTGTTTCCCCTGGAGGTTAGTTTGGAGCAGTGGAGAGACATTAGATCAGGAAGGAGGGTGTTGGGAGAGAATTCTGCAACCACCTTTGTGCAAATAAGTTCAGGATAGGAAGATTCAAGGTCTTCCCACCCATATACTAATTGAGGTCCTTAGTGAGCAATTAAGGGCCTCATTGTGCTATGACTCACCTCGTTCCCTCCCTCAGTGGTGGATCATCACATGGGCAGTCCATCAAGCAAAGCTGGCTTTACTTGTGACCTCCCTTCATAGGAGTGGCAATTCCCGCATTCAACTCAGTACATGTTTAAGAATCCTGACATCAGGAAGGAGATGGCCTGCTGAAAGCCATATCAATCCATTCTTTTCAAACTCCTGTGTGACCGGCAGCCCCTCCCTACAACTACCATCCTACCCTCACCACTAGCCTGGGGCCTTCACTGATCCGAGCCAGAATCCTGAGTGCTCCCAGTGGTGCTGTCAGCAATGGAGAGTCACCAGTCTGTGATTGAGGGTTTGCACACGGGCTCCTGACTCCCAGGAAAGGCCTGCACTAACCAGATGGTCACTTGATGGGCATTTTGTTTTGTCAGGCCTGCAGCAAGGAAGTGGCATGGGACTCCCTGACAGCACACCAATCATCGTGTGAAACTATTGTTCAGATTAAATCACACCCTTACAGCATTATATAAGGAACCTCATTTGCAGTAACACTTTGAGTGCTCTCAGAACTGCTGGAATCCTCTGTAAAAGGCAACCCCCCCCACCCATCACCCCTCACCTTTTAATTGCAAATACACACAAAAAAAACATACATCCGATTATAAATGTTTGCTAAGTGAATACACTATCCCCATGGCCACACGTATAGTATCCTGTAAATTTATTTTGAAGGACACAACATTTGTCTTGTACCCAATTTAGCAAAGCATACCACATTCTTGTTCGTTGCATTGGATCTTGTTCTTTTCTGTTTTATTTTAAATTCCAGTTTACAGGCTCATGTCCAGACAGATTGATTGTCCTTAAATATTTCCTTTTGGCCATGCACAGCTCCTTCTCATTATGTATTCTTTCCAAAGTGGGCTGGGGAGCTGGTAAAATTGCCAAAGCATGAAAACACCTTATTCTTTCATCTGTGCAAAGGGAAGATGGGAATATCTACTGCCATTCAATCGCTTGAACCCACAAATGTCGATTTTCCAACCAGTTGGATTAGTGAATTTGTGTTGTCAGTGATATCAGGCAAGGCTCCTTTTTACTGATCTCATTCCACTACATTGGGGTTTCCGTCTGTGTTTTTATTTCTGAGTCACCGAAAGAGCTTTCACACAAAATGTGCAGAAGCTTCATCTAAGTGGCACATTTAACGCTATTTGGAGTAAATTGAATACTAGGGAGATTTTCCAATCTTCTCACTGGAAATGCACTCAGCTCACCCATGTGAAATAGATGATAAAAAAAACAATTAAATTCTCGCCTTTCAGGAAGTTATTTCTTAAAGCTGTACTCTCTGATTGCCGCAATTTGAGTTCTGAACACAAGAACTGACCTGGGTGTTCTCCAGTAATTGAATTTTGTGGAGAAGGATTCGTCCTTCTGACATAAAAAGAAACAAGAAGCTCAAAGGCAGTGCAACACTCAGAACTTGTGGTTAAATTTATTTTAAAATAACATCCACCATCATTCAGTCCACGGGATTGGGTTCAGTAAGGCAGATGTGTTCATTACTTGACACTTTGAAAACGAGCATTGAAACAAAATTGCAAAGCTTTTTTCCTAAAGGATTCCCCAAAGTCGAAGGGCAGAATCTTATAGGGGTCTGAGCGATGTGGAATGCAACAAGATGAATAGCAGAATTGGGTGACAAGTGCAGTGAAGCCCATCTCAACATCAGGAGCACCTTGCACTGTCTTTAATGCTTTTTACAAGCTGCATGGTGTGGTTCACAATAGACAGTGGCGAGATGCCAATTGGTGGGATTAACACTTGTTAAACGCCTTGTTAACAGCACAATTTGTCTCATTAATATTTAGCCTCCCTTCTCACCAAACAAGCTCAATGTTGAGAAATCACATCAAGGAGTCAGAATGAGAACCTGGCAAATTCAGCTTGGTGCTTGCTCCAAATGACCTCCACAATAGAAACTGCACACCAGGATCTTGATGCACAGTACGTGGCCTGAAGGCATTGGCATCCAACATGTGCCAGCCTCTAAGAACGCTCATGGCACAGCTCCAATGCACATACAGAATGCTACCGCACTTCAATGCTGTATCTCAGGCTGTACCAGCATCTATCATTAGAACGCTGCAGCAAGAACACTGTGCACCCAGGGAAACACACCCAGCTCATGAATTGGACTAGGCTGCATACTTGGGCTCTTCACTTATTGTTGTAGTGCTCACTCACTATAAGCCTACTTGAATATTCACAGCATTCCTGCATTACATCTCAATACCTTGCATTTTTTGCACTTTGCCTCCACAGGCATGCATTAGTACTATCTTACCATGCCATTTAGTACAGTGCCAAAGCCTGTTACAGATCTAGTAAGCTTGGTATACTTAACAGCAGGCCTTACTCAAGGCAAGTGGATTGCCTTCGTTCAGGAGGTCCCAGCACAGTAAGTCAAGGGCAGTTTCCTATACCAGTCCAGACACAGCTTGAACCAGTCAGAGTCAGGATCCTCTCTTCATAACAGATGAAGAGCTGCAGAAGAGCAGCACATCACCCATCTTGATTCTTTCTGCCCTATTATGGGCTCTTTCTTATATGGATTGAGAGTGAGGCAGGTAGTAGAGAAGATGAAAGTGGGTGGCACCTGCTGTTGCTGTCAGTGCAGGTGAGGAAGTGTATCAAATGAGTAATTAAGCAGTGCAGAGGGTATTCAAGGTCTGGGGTGAGTGAGGGCAAGTTTGGAATATTTAGCAGGCAGTAGTGAGAGTGGTAGAGCAGGAGCCTCGGTGGGGGATTGGTAGAGTAGCGGAGAAAGTGAGAATGTGAGGGAAGATAGTGTTACTTACAGTGGCAGAGTGGAGAAGGATGTTGACCCTCCTCCTACAGTGTTGGGTTTTCCTCCAAACTATTGAAATTTCTTTGACCTGCATGGAAACCGAGTCTGGTATAGTGTCCTCCACAGCATGTCCTGTGGGAGGAAGAAGTCGGGCTTGTGCCCTATGTTGTCCAGCTGAACCACCTGGAATATGCTCGCAAAGTCAGGCACTGATTTCTCGCCCATCTGTCACGTTCAGGGCAAATGTCTGGAACCATGCCCAGTAGCTCCAGACTGACAGTGCGTATTCGGGTGTACAATGGCCTTTAAAGATGATGTGAACATGAGGGATGCCAGTGAATTCTGGAATATCTGCTAAATTGTTCTGGAAATGGTTCATACTAAGATGGGGCTTGGGGGGCGCGGGGCGGATGGGGAGCAGGGATATACCACATATGAGGGACACCACAGGGACGAGGTAGATAATTGACAAGATAAGTTTGGTACAATTGAATGAGAAATCTTAATTGGCCTGGCAGCGAGAAATGCTCCAAAAAGCTTGACATGACTTGGGCCTAGCCAAAAAACACAGGATTCATCCCAAAGCGATTGAAATGAATGAACTTCTACAAAGCCAAACTAAACAGAACTGTTCAAATTTTTTGCTACCGTGAAGACTGCATCTTTATCCATGCCCCAGTCATGGTCTACCTGCTGCACATTTAATCAATACATTGAATCCAGATCAGAGATTCTGCTATACCTTGATACCTTTGGCAACAGTGTGACAGTTACTTTAAAGAGACCTGCTGGATAGTTCTTTTTCTGGAGCCCACTTGATATTGTCGTCAAAAGTAAATTAGTGTGAGTACTGGAAATTTGAAATGTAAGCAGAAAATGCTGCAAATCTAAAGTATAAATAGGAAATGCTGGAAGTACTCAGCGGCTCTGCAATGGTGACCTTGGAAATGAGGCAAGGGATGGAGATCCACCTTGGGTAGCTGGCCTAACCTACGAAGCAGCCTTATTTAAGCCTCCAGTTTGGGGTCACAGCATGGTCTCATCAGCATTTTACTGCTGTCAGATGGGCCAGGACCATCAGGTTCAGAGGCTCCATACCTTAAAGAAGGAGCTTTAAGCCTACACCCCTAGCTCAATGATCCATGCTGATGGGTTTCCCATCCTCTCCAAGAGGATATTTTCATTTAGGTTTTTGCCTCCAGGGTATTTTCAAAATAAGATGCTCTCAAGATCTCCAACGTCTCTTGAGAATGCCCACCTCCACCATTATGGTGCCAAAGACATCCAGCTGCAAACCCTGTAATTAGGCTGGTAACATTGCGAGCACATTAATGGCAGTGACACTCAGGTGGATAATTAAAGGGCTGTTTCTAGGAACATTGCTCTGCCTGTCTAGCTTCCATAAAATATGGGCTCGACTCTTCTGTCTTGGCATCTTATCTGGAGAGACTATGCAACAAATCTACTGCACCACTCATTAAGACTTTTTAGCTTGAAACTAATCACATTTTCTCCTATCTGAGTTTGTCACCCGACTGTAATTCAAGGATGCAGCTCTTTGAGCTGCAACATCCACAGCAGATCTTAGCCAAGCATTTTATTTCACACATTTGCAATTTTTCTGGAAGAATTGGTACATTCATCAATTGGGTTTCAATTGAACGGAACAGTATCTGGCAAGAAAATTGTCAAATCCTCTTTCTGTCACACATTATGAAAATGCACTGCAATCTGCTCAAAACAAATATATAGTGCTGGGAATTATTGGAAAATTTTAAAATAAACCCAAAGCTCCTGTTTAGATTCATGTTTCCAAAAATAAACTATTTTTATATGTCCATAACCATGCAGACTGAAAGATCATTCTGGTATAAAGTTACAAAAGTATGTGTTGTAAAGCCATCAGCAAATCAATATTGCATAAATTGTATTAATAGATCCAGCAAAGATTTGCACTTTGCAATTTGTAGTTTGTTTGGAAAGAAATTAAAATATAAATGGTAGATTCAGATATCCCTTCTAATAGACTTCTGTCATACTTCTTTTCTAATACTAACATTGTTGTAAATGTGAGCCCATTTCCTTGTGTTAGAGGCAGCATTATTTTTATAAAAGGTGATAGTTTGTGCAACTATTGTGAGGGGAAAGGAAAGGTTTGTGTATCAACTATAATTTGTCCAAAGAATGAGCTTTCTCTGGAAGCAGAAAGATTGTTCCATTTATCACAATTATTTTGTCTTCCCTCACCTCACAGATGACTTTCTGAAAAATTATCACTGCTACATTCATTATATACATCTCTGAAGCATCTTGTGGGCAGATCCCCATGAGTAGACTCACAGGAAGAATCAGCCACCAAATGCAGAATATGATCGCAATTCCTCATCCTTCTATTATTTTCAGTGAGGAAGGAATAGTGAAGAGTCAGTTAAAAACTGAAGCAACTAGCTGAAGGAATTGACAGTGTTGCAAAACAAGTAAAGATTAATTGAAAAGTAGGATGATACTGCTCCATATGGTTACATTATATATTACATTTAATCTAAAAGAAAAGAAGATTTGTAATTACGTAGTGACTTTCTTGGGATGTTCAAGAGTTAGGCTTAAGCAAAAGCATAAGCCTTAATGCTGTTACAGAGTCACAGAGTCATACAGCATGGAAACATCGCCCCCCGACATCCAACCAGTCCACACCGACCATGTTCCCAAACTAAACGAGTCCCACCTGCCTGCATTTGGCCCATATTCCCTCCAAATCTTTCCTATTCATGAACTTATACAAATGTCTTTTAAATGTTGTAACTGTACCTGCATCCACCACTTTGTCTGGCAGTTCATTCCACACACGTACCACTCTCTGTGTAAAAAAGTTGCCCCTCGTGTACTTTTTAAAACCTTCTCCTCTCACCTTAAAAATATGCCCCGTAGTTTTTAACTCCCCCACCCAAAGGAAAGAACCCTAGTCATTCACCTTATCTATGCCCCTCAATAAACCTCAATAAGGTCACGCCTCAACTTCCTACACTCCAGTGAAAAAGTTCCCAGCCTTTTCAGTCTATTTTTATATCTCAAACCCTGCATTCCAGCCAACATCCTGGTAAATCTTTTCTGAATCCTCTCCTGTTATCCCTCCTATAACAAGGCGACCAGAACTGCACACAGTACTCCAGAAGAGGCCTTACCAATGTCCTGCACAACCTCAACATAATGTCCCAACAAAGGTCTGGGCAATGAAGGCAAGCATGCAGTCAGCATAGACACAGCAGTGAGCTGTGAATCAGTGAGCAGCATACTTGCCTTTGATTTAGAAGGTTCCTATTTCAAGTCCCATGCCAGAACTTGAATGCAAAAATCACGGCTGATATTAAAGTGTGGTACTGAAGGAGTGCTGTGTTATTGGAGTTGCTGCATCTGAGGTAGAATTTTGCTTGTTCCCTCTATACCGGAGCCGGCCTGACTGGCTCTGGCAACTCCAACCTCAATTAAATTGTTCTGAGGGCTGAGACATTCACTTTTTGTTTTAGTTTGTAATTGGAGCAACAAGTAGACTGTAAACAGTAGAAAAAAGGACAAACTGACAATGGTGAATTGAATACCCACATGTTCAGAAACGAGTTTTATGAAATTTCTTGGAAGTGCAAAGATATCCTGCTTGAAAAAGCAATTTAACTGATTGGCTCCATTATTGATTAAGAATTGGAAATGCCATCCTGCTTGTCTCATTTTTTTCATTGCTACCATTGTGGATTAGAGGCTGATAACTTTGGGATTCATAACTTTGGATTGAATAGTGTGGTTATGTTCTGAACAAAGTTCTTTGACTGAAAGATCTTCAGAACTCAAATGGTTTGTTGTGACCTATATCTGCCATTGTATGTTTTTATGGGTTGGGGAAGCTAAGCTTGTTGGCAGGCAAACACGCTCAGCTTCAAAGTAAGGACCGTAAAGGCTCATTGCACTACAAATAAAAAGTTTACAGTGCACAAATTAACATTCTGCCCCCTTGGGCACAAACTGTACAAACACTTTAAATTGAAAAATAACAGCAAAATGTAAATAATGGAAAATGATAAAGTACTAACGACGGACTTTGCCTCTTGTAATCTGCTAAATGCATTCCATAACATATCTCACTGATCCCAGAATAATCCTTTCAAAGTATTGATCCATTGTTTCACATATAAAGTTCAGTACTGCCACTGTTCCACAAATAATCTGTATGTTATTCCTTCAAGTCACTAGTGCTTTAACATTTTAAGAACCACACAAACATTATAAAACAGAGGTCATTGTGTCCATGCTGACTGTTCAAAGGTACAATTCACATTGTGTCAATTCCCACCTTCTCCGTGTAGCCCTGTACATTCTTCCTTTTCAGATAATAATCTAATTGTCTCAATTGATCTGGCTTCTCTGACATTCTCAGGCACTGAACTCCAGATCTTAATCACTTTCTGCATGAAAAAGATGTTGCGCAGTTGCCATTGTTTCTTATTGCCAATTACCTTTAATCTGTGCCCTTTCCTTTTCACTTCTTCCACCAGTGGGATTCTGATCGCTACTCACTGTCATCTGTCATTTATAGTTCATGAAAAAGAAAGTATAATTTTAAATCACTGGACACTAACTTTGCATCTTCAAAATGAATTTGCATCATAGTAATTGCACATCGATTCTCATTGGATTTAAGTAACAGTCGGTCTTATAGAATTTAACTGCAGGAAGGGCTCAACTGTACCATAGCTATCAAAACTAATCAAATAAAACAATTCTGAAACACAAGAGGAACACATAAAGGATAATTATTAGAGTTTTAAGACCTCAAAGGTCATTTTCTGTCATGATAAAAGAGGAGCAATTAATATCTAGTGCAGTAGGCTTCATTGTAAAATTAATAGCACAATATACAGGGAATAAAATAATCTGATTTATATGTTAAATTATAGGTACCTACATTTCACATCTGCAAGTGAGATGTGAATTTGATCGGCATTGACATTAACAAATTGGGGAAAGTTGCTGACAGCCATAACCTTTGGAGGCTGATTATTTGGAGGACATTGGAAGATGCGAGCAGAAATACAAAGCAGTTCTGGCCAAGAAGAGGGCTCAGAGAAACTGCACACCAGCAAATCATGCACCTCCTCAGCCCACTTGACAAGGATTTCCTCGCCAGGTTCCTAAGCCATGCCCGAACAATAATAAACACAGAACTGACTGCAATGATGGAAATCGTGGTCTTACAAAGCAAAATCACTGTCAATTATTGTGGTATACCTGTGTTAGAATCCAGTCCAGGCCAATTGGTTTCAAATTTGATCTCTGCAAGCTGTAGGATTCCTAAGGGAAGTAAGTTTGCTCAGTTCCACCTTGCTCAGACTGACAATAATTGAGTATTGAGTCACCCAGGGGAGAGGATACCACTGTTATGCCAGAGAAAGAAATTGGATTTCCCAAGTGGTTGCTTAGAAAAAGTGCCAGCTCATTGTGCTCCATCAACCATTCAAGTTATTTTTGCTCCTCATATTCGGAGTATACATTTTCCCACATTATATTCCATTTGCCAGAGTAGACAAAGATCTGGTAAATGGAGTAAATGGGAAACATAAAATTGTTCATTTCAGCAGAAAAAATAAGAAATGATGAAAGATTGCAGAGCTCTGGAATGCAGAGTCTCTTAGTGCAGAATCACAAAAAGCTACTGTGCAGGTACAGCAAGTAATTAGGAAAACTAAGAGAATGTTTTTATTTGTTGCAAGGTGAATTGAATACAAATGTAATCAGAGATAGTAGGAACTGCAGATGCTGGAGAATCCGAGACAACAAGGTGCAGAGCTGGATGAACACAGCAGGCCAAGCAGCATCATAG
>NC_063333.1:58003612-58042739 GCF_021869965.1 Rhincodon typus | reverse complement strand
CAAAATCTCCCCTCCCCCTACCGCATCCCAAAACCAGTCCAGCTCGTTCCTGCCTCCCTAACCTGTTCTTCCTCCCACCTATCCCCTCCTCCCACCTCAAGCCGCACCTCCATCTCCTACCGACCAACCCCATCCCGCCCCCTTGACCTGTCCGTCCTCCCTGGACTGACCTATCCCCTTCCTAACTCCCTACCTACACTCACCTTTCCTGGCTCCATCCCCGCCTCTTCGACCTGTTTGTTTCCTCTCCACCTATCCTCTCCTCTATCCCTCTTCTATCCGCCTCCCACTCTCTCCCTATTTATTTCAAAACCCCCTTCCCCTCCCCCTTTTCTGATGAAGGGTCTAGGCCCGAAACGTCAGCCTCTCTGCTCCTATGATGCTGCTTGGCCTGCTGTGTTCATCCAGCCCTGCACCTTGTTGTCTCGGATTCTCCAGCATCTGCAGTTCCTACTATCTCAGACCAGAATTGAATGCAGTATTCTAAAAATGGCCTCACCAATGTCCTATACAGCTGTAACATGACATCCCAACTCCTATATTCAATGCACGATCAATGAAAGCAAATATGTTAAATGCCTTCTTCACCGCCCAGTCTACTTGTGACTCCATTTTCAAAGAACTACGCACCTGCACCTCTAGGTCTCTTTGTTTGACAACAACTCCCCCAGGCCCTACCATTAAATATAAAAGTCCTGCCCTGGTTTGCCTTACCAAAATGCAACACCTCACATTTATCTAAATGAAACTCCATCTGCCACTCCTTGGCCCATTGGCCCATCTGATCATGTCCAATCTGATAATACTGGATACTGAATCTGGTAATACTGAATATTTCCTATCCCATAGCAAGACATAGCTTGATAGACCCATAGGTTTTCTTTTTTATAATTTGTTTACTATGTGGTCTGTCATTGAACATATTCACAAAAGGTTTCTAATGTGTTTTTAACCAAAGAATATCTAAGTTTATTACACATAACAGGAATAAAAACACAAACTATTTTGCATATGTAAGAAATAGTGATATTATAAATATCAGAAATAAACATTCCATCCTTTTACCCTCAATAACTTTACAGACACTTAAACCTCAGTAAGTGTCACCCTGTTTCCACTTTAAAGATTCTTGTTAAGATGGCATGACCGTATTTGGTTTCTTTTCAGCAAACTTCCATACTTACTCAATGCAATTTCTTCAGTTAATGTTCCTCCCTGAGACTCTTAAATAAATCGGTAACACTATTCATTATTTCTGAACAAGTGTTCCTTACATTCCTCTTTCACAGTCTTCTGTTTCTCACACTTTTCTCTTACTGACATTCAGGCGCTCATGACTTATTTCATTCTGGAGTGAATTTTTTTGGAGACCGCTAAATTGCACTACTTTTATAGGCCTTTTCCTCAATGAATGACTTGCTTCTCTTCCTGAAAGAAACTTGCACACTCCTTGACCTCCTGGATGGTTCCAATTTTCTAAATAACATTTTTATGTCTTTGTCTCCCTGTTTCATTGGACAGCTTGCTGCTAGGCAAACACCCATTTTTTCTCTCTTCTACTCTTTATTTCAAACCATTGAGTATGCAGTGAAACATTCATGTCAAGGGTTTTTAAAAGTTTCACTGCATGTGTCTAAGAAAAATACCAGACAACCTTGCACCACCCATGGGACTAAAAGGTTAGACTAAAAGTATGACTCACTTCTTAACAGCACTACATAGAAATACAAATCAAACTTAAAGCTATAATAAAAGAAAAATACTGCAATGTGAGAAATCCCAAACAAACATGGAAAATGCTGGAGAAACATCGTAGTATCTGTGGAGAGAGAAACAGAGTTAATGGTTTCAGTCTGATTTGACTCCTCTTCAACTCCTGAAGAAGAGACGTACAGTCATGGATATCAAATTTGAAATGTTAATACTGTTTCTCTCTCCACAGATACTGCCAGACTCACTGGATTTCTCTGGCACTTTCTGTGTTTGCTTTAAACGTAAAGCCATGCAGGCTTTTGTCCACTTTAGAACACAAATTTCCAAACAGTAACAGAACGTCATGAACCTTTACCATAGTTATGAAAACTTTCTTAAATATCCACCACTGCATCTGTATTATACCTTTCCCCTATTTTCACAGTCCACCCTGGCAAACTTTGTTATCATACCCTTATACATTCTGTTTTGTTATAATCACTGTTGCTGAGAGAACCCTTTAATGTGATGCCATTAAACAATCCTGTTTCATTACACATGATCAGATCTAGAATTTGAACTCATTTTTCAGACTTCCTTTGCAAACTTAGTTTGTCCAAGGTATATTACTTTTATTGCTTCAAAACTTTTCTTAGAAGACCCCGTTATTTCTTCATTTATACACTGTCCTGGAAATGTTGGTTAGAAAGTCTATAAACTATTCCCACAAGTGACTTTTTTCCCTTGCTACTCATTCTCTGCACTCAAAGTAATTCTACATTTTGTTCCAAGTCAATGTCACCACAAATTACTGGACTAATCTCACCCTTGCAGAAAAGAGCTATAATACCAATTTTTTCTATCTTCCCATCCTTCCAAAATGTCAGAGATGGTAGGAACTGCAGATGCTGGAGAAACTGAGATAACAAGGTGTAGAGCTAGATGAACACAGCAGGCCAAGCAGCATTCCTGCTCCTACGATGCTGCTTGGCCTGCTGTGCTCATCCAGCTCTACACCTTGTTATCTCTCTTCCAAAATGTCAACAACTTTTGAAATCATGCCTCTGAAAAGTATTCAGATCACTTTTTTCATTTCCATTTGTTCAATTAATTTAACCATTTCGTTACAAACACTGCATGCATTCAGATACGGAGTCTTTAGTTGCACTCCGTAGTCATCATCACCTAAAAAGTATCCTGATCCATTGTCTTTAAGTTTTCAAAATCCTCTTGTTTGATTCCTTCCTCTCTCCTGCACCCTCCTCCTGCCCAAGCCATTATTTAGTTTAAAGCCCTGTTCACAACCTGTTATATGCCTTGTGGAGCTGGAGGAACACAGCAGGCCAGGCAGCATCAGAGGAACAAGACAGTTGACGTTTCGGGTCGGGACCCTTCTTCAGAGATTTTAGAAGATCTGTCCCAACCGAAGTGTCAACTTTCCTGCTCCTCTGATGCTGCCTGGCATGCTGTTTTCCTTCAGCTCCACACTGTGTAATCTCTGACTCCAGCATCTGCAATTCTTACTATCTCTGTTATATGCCTTGCCAGGATACTGGTTCCAGCATGACTTAAGTGAAGACCACGCCAATGACGTGGCTCCTTCTTTCAGCAGTACAGGTGCGAGTGTGCCATCAATCAAAACCGATTTTTCCTGCACCTGTATTTGAACAAGCATTCAATTCTTGATTTTATTTCCCCTATGTCAATTCATTTGAGGCTCAGGTAGAAATTCAGAGACTATTGTTTGGAAAAATGCACTTATACATCGTATTTTAGCCAGACTGTTAGTCACATGATCTCTACCACTGCTGTAATTGCTTTCACTTCAGTTGGAGCCACCATTACAAAAAAAGGCATGCCTATTGTGGGGAAAGCTGTGCTGTAACTGCAAGAAGTTGAATCACTTTGCTCACAAATGATTACCTAGAAATGAGCAAAGCAAGCCGACAAAGATAATTCTGGCAAATCACTTTACATCATGCAAAAAAATTGGCAATTTCAGGTCTAACGATGATCAAAGACTTGTAATTGTTCAAATGAAGACTGCAGGAGAGCATCAAATGAATGTGAAATTTCAGATGAACATTAGGGCTTCATGCAAAATAATGAGCTTTACGGATTCATTGGAAGTGGCTCTTGATAGTGACCAAAAATGAGACCCCTGAAGGTACAGTTGAGGCAATATGCAGAAATGATACTCATCCCAAGAGGGCAAATTAAGTTGAGAGTTCAATGCAATGAGAAGAATGAAGATCCAGAAAGTAGATATTAAACAAATTGAACTCATCTCAGATTTCTCAAGAAGAGTCCCGACCCGAAACATCAACTTTCCTGCTCTTCTGATGCTGCCTGGCCTGCTGTGTCCCTCCAGCTCCACACTGTGTTGTCTCATCTCAGATGAAGCAAGTTTAAAGCTTGGATTGATACCTTACCCCTGCCAGGAGAAGAGATTTACTGCATTTTGCTGGGCACTAAGTCATTGACTGCTGAACAGATCCTAGAAGGTTGCAAAGATCTTTTTGAGAGCATTAGATTCTTCCTGGTTAATTTCATTGTGAAGTAGATGACAGTGTGAAACTAATTCAGCAATTGTCGAGGAGAGTTCCAGCTGCACTAAAGGCCGTCCTGAAAGAAAAAATGAAGGAGCTGGTGAAGAAAAGAGTAATCAAGAAATTGACAGATTGCATTAGCAGTATGGCAGCAGTGAAAAAGCTTAGAAAACTACAAGCAGGGATCTAAAGGAGCTCAGTGAAGTTTGAAGAAATTTTGCTCCAACTGTCAAGGCAAAAGTCTTTCCTGTCCTCAAAGTGAAGAATCGTTGTTCACAAATTAAGTTGGAATTTTTCTAGTTATGTACTGGATCCAGCTCATAATATACAAATAGCTTGCATGCAGTTTGGCATTTCCTCTGCTTCAGAATCACTTGGTTTTTATTTTACAAAATTTCCTTGATTCAGGGATGATCCCATCAGATTAGAAGATACAGAATCAACCTCCTTTTTTCAGAAAGGGAGATGAACAGAAAGTAGGAAATTATACGCCAGTTGGATGAACATCTATCATAGGAAAAATGTTGTAGTCTTTTATTAAATAAATTATAGTAGGGTACTTAGATAAGTTCAAGGTAATCATGTGGAGTCAGCATGGTTTTATGAAAGGGAAATCATAATTGACTAATCTATTGAAGTCCTTTGGGAAGGTAACACATGCATATACAAAGGGGAACTGGTGGATGTACTGTGCTCCAGAAAGCATTTGATAAGGTGCCACAAAGGTTATTGCAGAAAATGAAGTTATGAAGCAATGCTTTATTATACAAAACTGTGACTTCAATTTACTGGTTGTATACCCCAAACTGATTGTTTTCAAAAGACAAAAGACATATTCCAATGTCTTGAGTTCACAGTCTAAATGGCTACATATTTGCACTGCCATCCCTTCTATGTTCCAAAATCATTGAAACTGCACAGGAACAATGTCCATGAGAGACAATGAATGGTTGGACATGTCCAATGAACATTCTTGGTGGAGGAGATGGCACATTGGCGTGTGCAGAAAACTGGCTAGCTAACAGGAAGCAGAGAGTAGTTTTTAAGTGGATCTTTTTCAGATTGGCAAGATGCAATGAGTGGAGTTCACGGGGATTGGTATTTGAATTTATTTAAATGACTTAGATGAAAGGATGAAGGTATTGTTGCCAAATTTGTTGACAACACAAAGATAAGTAGGAAAGTAAGTTGTGAAGAGGGCATAGGGTTACATGAAAAAGATATAGATTAAGTGAATGAATAAAATATGACAATTTGCGTATAATGTAGGTAAATGTCAAGTTGAGCATTTTGGAAAAACTAATATAAAAAAGAAGCATATTATCTAAAAGGTGAGAAATTACAGAGCTCTGAGAAGCAAAAGAGATCTGGGTATCCTTGTGTGAGAATCACAAATGGTGAGTATGTAGTTACTGTGAAAGTAATCAGTAAAGCTATAGTACATCTTTCATCACTTATTATGAGGAAAGTGATTACAAAAGTAGAGAGATTATACTTTAGTTGTACAAGGCACTGGTGAGACCGCATCTGCAGTACTATGTACAGACCAATATTGGCCATCTTATTTTAGGAAGGATGTAAATCTGATGAAGGCAGTTCAGAGAAGGATTATTAATCTCATATCTGCCTTGGGCAGGTTGGCTCATGAGGAAAGGTTGGACAGGCGATGCTTGAAACTGCTGGAATTCAGAAGAAAAGAGGTGATTTCATTGAAACATATAAAATCTTTAAGAGTCTTGACAGTGTAGATGTTAAGAGAAGCTAGAGATAGGCAGGGCTGTCTGAAAATCAGGGGCTGTCTATTTAAATATTAAGCACTTATCTTTTCTCAGGTGATCAGGAGTTTTTGGAACTCTCTCCCTGAGAAGGTGGTAGAAGTAGAGTCCTTGAATATTTTTAAGGCAGAGTTATGTGGGTTCTTGCTAAGCTCGTGGTTAAAAGGTTATCAGAGATAGGCAGGAATGTGATTTGAGGTTACATTCATTTAATCATGATTTTAATGAATGGCAGAGCAGACTCAAGGGGTTGAATGGCCTGCTGCTGCTTCAGATGTTTGTATAGTATGTATGTATGTTCGTATGACTGCTCAATTTTCAGCACCATTTGTGACTCCTGGTATTGAGACAGTCCCTGTCCATATACTGCAAGAACTGGCATTGTCATTACTGAATCCCCCATTATCAACATCCTGTTATCATTACCATTGTTCACAAACTGAAGTGACCAGCCATATAAATACTGTGTCTACAAGAGCATTTCAGAAGCTTAGAATTCTATGGCAAGTAACTGACCTTTCCTCTCCCCATTATGCAAAAGGTACAAATTAGGAATGTGATGAAATACCCTTGACTTGCTCTCCACTTGCTCCAACAGCACTCAAAAGGCTCAACACTATCCAGAACAAAGCAACCTGCTAGATTGGCAACCCAACCACACCCACCACCTTCAGCATTCACTCCCTTCACCACAGTGGTATATCATCTGTGCAATGCACTGCCGTAAGGCTCCCTGGACAGCATCTTCCAAACATGTGGCTTCTGCACATAGAAGGACAAGGACAGCAAATACATGGGAACTCCATCAGCTGAATGTTTCTCTCTAAGCTACTCAATATCTTGGCTTAGAACTATAATCACTGTTCTTTTATTCTCCTTAGATCGAAATTCTGGAACTCCTTTCTAAACAGCCTTTGGGACTCATGCTCTCAGTTTAAAATAACAGTATCTATCCACTTAATGATATTATTCCTTTCTACAATAAAATTCATTTTTACTTCCCCAAACTAAATGCTGCACCACTGTTCCATCATCAGTTCACTCATTCATCTGCTGCTCTTGTCCCCAGCGTTGAATTGCCATTTAGTAGTTCAGTAACAGCTAGAAACCAAGTATGCACTCAGTGACCAAGATAATACTATAGCACAGCATTTCCTAGTTTGCCAAATAGTTGAACTATTTTATATACTACTCAACTGAACAAAACTGTCACCCTGTATATCTCTGGAATTGCAAACTGAACAGTACGGCAAGATAAGATACCTGGGAACCTGGGGAATGACAGGACCAACAGTGTACCTCCTTAACCAATGAGTCTGAATAATTAAGAAATAAAAAGATTAAAAATCAAGAAACAGGTAAGTTTGGGTGGGTTAATTCAATGTTAAATTAAAATGGAAATATATTGAATTGAGAGACAAATGAAAAATAAGGAACAAAAAATAAATTTAAAATGGGACATGTTTTAAATCTTCGGCAAAAATTTACAATCTGATTGAATAATATTGTACACCTTTAAGATATTTGCTAACCAACAGTTCAGAGATGTTATTACACACTTCTGGAGTAGGTGGGACTTGAACCTGGACCCTCTTTTAATTGTTCACCTTTTTGTTCTTTTTTTCCCTTTATATCCACAAGCGCACTTACACACAATTGAATATTTTTTTTTCCTTCCCATTGCCAAATCACCCACGGTATATCTTTGTTCCATTTATTTCACTTTCTTGGCTAAAGAAGTTGATTGGTAGTCGTTCACTATTATCACATCATTGAGAGTGTACTGACACTACTAACTACTAGATTAAACATTCTCTGGTGAGTTTAAAAGGCAATTCATGTCAATTGCAGTAATTTAAGGAAATCAATGGAGGTGTTAAGGATACGGTGCTGTTTTTTGTGAAACTAACAATACAGCAACACGAATCATCTAGCAACATGTGGTAATTCACAAATCACAAGGTATCTTTTTCTTCGACACAAAATGTTGACTGCTCACAGGCCAATACTATTTACGTGAATATCAATGCAATGAATCATTCTAGAAAATGTTTGATCAATTCAGAACCTCACTAATCTCTCCATCATCTTTTGTCACATTGTAGCATTAACCAAGTTAAGTGTGTTACATCAGGAAGTCCACAGAAATGCCCTTTACTTGGTCACTATTTTGCATTTGGAAATCATAAAGTTGTAAAATCAATTCATTATGCGGTACAGATCTGTTTCTCATGGGGATAAAATTTGTTTCCTATTAGGATTGATAGAGGCTTTGCAGAATAAGCTGGCCAATTACTCTGTGAAAAATGATGGCCCTCTCCAAAGGTGTGGGAAAATTGGTGTATTGCAGCGAACAGTGGGTATCTTTTCAATTCCTTATCAGAATTAGAGAATATTCATTCAGAACTTCATGCTAGGAGTTGAAATAAATAGATAATATTAATGGTGGGGCGGGGGGCAATTATACCTGAAATGTGATGATTTCTTGAACCTAACTTTGTTCCCCAAGCTTCTGATTTCAGACATTTCTACTCTCATTTTGTTAAATGATGCAGTTCATGGAATTAAATTAAATCAGAGAATTCTCCAGTATGTTGGGCTGGATTTTCTGAGGCGTGCCAATCTCACACAGATTACCAGTCAACTCCACTGTTATGAAATGAAAGATCTCCACTTTCTGAGATTCAAATCCAGACTCCTTCAGTGAATCCTGCGCCGTACTTCCATTCTGCCAGGTCTTTTATCATGTAGAACAGTCAGGGGAAAACTAATCATGATCTATTACAGAGCAGTCAGTTGTTGTATCCTGAAATTTAAGGTTCAGCACCACATTTTGACAGCTGCTGTTAAAGGGCACATGTGAGATTTGGAAGGGTAGAGTGCCAAATGGGAAGAGTGGAAGGGTGCCAGCTAAGTACAGTGCCAGGTGGGTAAGGTTCTAAGTAGGTAGGGAACTATGGGTTGTTTGACAGGTAGTTGGGTGTAGGATAACAGGTGGGTAATATGCTGGGGCAAGCTTGCAAGGAGCCATGTAAATGATGGAGTGTTTAGAGCAGGTGGGAGCTATCAGAAGTGTGCACTGGGTCCAGAGCAGAGTGAAATTAGTCTGAAGTGGGGGTGATAGACACCTGAGATAACACAGTGTGGAGCTGGAGGAACACAGCAGGCCAAGCAGCATCAGAGGAGCAGGAAAGCTGATGTTTCGGGTCGGGACCCTTCTTCGGAAATGGGGGAGCGGAAGGGGGCTCTGGAATAAATAGAGAGGGGGGAGCATGGTGATAGCAGGTAGATAGTGGAGCGGATAGGTGGGAGAGAAGATGGACAGGTCAATGAGGCAGGGATGAGAGGGGTGGCTGGTCTTGGGGTGAGGTCGAGGTGGGAAGATTTTGAAGCTAGTAAAGTCCACATTGAGACCATTGGGTTGTAGGCTTCCCAGGCGGAATATTAAGAGCTGTTCCTCCAGTTTCCGGGTGGCATCATTGTGACACTGGAGGAGGCACAGGATGGACATGTCATCCAGGGAGTAGGAGGGGGAGTTGAAGTGGTTCGTGACTGGGAGGTGTTGTCATTTGTCGCAAACCGAGCGTAGGTCCTCTACAAAACAGTCTCCGACCCTCCGCTTGGTCTCACTGATGTAGAGGAGGCCACATCGGAAACGACAGATACAATAGATCACATTAGCGGATGTGCAGGTGAACATCTGTTTGATGTGGAAGTTTTTTTTGGGGCCTGGGATGGAGGTGAGGTGGGAGGTTTAGGGGCAGGTGTAGCATCTCCTGCGGTTGCAGGGTAAGGTGCCAGGGGTGGTGGGACTAGTGGGAGGTGTGGAGCGGACGAGGGAGTCGTGGAACAGGTAAAGTTGACACAATTGTGAGTGTAGAGATTTCATGTGGATGTGGAGTGTCAGCTCCGGTGGGTTGGCAGCAATGGAGGTGGGATTGGGTCCAGTGGCAGGGAAGGAGGATTTGGTACCACAGGGTAGAGGGCTTATTGGGTCTGCTGCCGGAGGAATGTCAAATCCTGGATCTGGATGGGGCATCATGTTAAGGTATAAAACGTGTAAGTGGCCTTGGGGAGATGTGGTTGGGATACGTGAAGTTAGTTAGTTATTCAGTTGAATAGTTACTCAGGGGTTTGACTAGGTATTTAATTCGTCTAACTTTTCCTGAGTAATTATTTACTTAATCCAACCAGATCCCTCTGAGTTCTCTGATTTGAATGGATATTTTTGGAGCATTCTAGACATGAGGGAATTGCCGATTGGAATCTTCAAATTCCCAGGCGACTCCCTTGCTGTTTGTTACAATGGAGATTCTGCAGGGTCCCCGTAATCAACCCCCATCTATGTCCCAGAAATGCTTATTTAGCTATAAGAAAATTCAAGCAGAAATATTTAATTTTTAAAAATAAAATGGCCATTTCAACATCCTGAACTCAAAGATCTCCCTGGCTTTCATTGACCAGAATGAAAATACAACTAACACTTTCTATAGTGAAAATTGTTTATGAAAGGGTAATTCAAGATTTTCTCAAAGCTATCACATTTTTTGTTATTGCCCACTACAGCATCAAAATTGTACTTCATTTATAACACTGATTTTAAGAGAAACAAGAACACCAGAGCCGTATGAACTTGGCTATCTTTAGCAGTCTGACAACTGTATTAAGAGGTCATCAAGTGCTCTGAATTTGGTCAGCACTGTTAAGCATTGACCATATGGTGCTTTGTGATGTAACGCTCCTTCTGACTAATGCTGTCAAATTCATGTTATATGCTGCACCAGTCTACGATCAATATCTCTATTCTTAGCTCTAAGTGCTTACAGGGGAAATGCCAGGCCTCACATCAGAATGAGATTAGCATACTGATTCATTTAAAATGAATTTTAAATAAAGTTTAACTCACAAAGGCCAACAGACAATAAAAGAGAAACAATGCAGTGAAACTACAGGGGAGATAATGGCATAGTGGCAATGACACTGGACTAGTAATCCAGAACATGCAATATTCTGGTGCCTTGGGTTCAAATCTCACCATGACAAGTGATGATATTTGAGCCCAAAAAGAATCTGGAATTGAACTAGCCAAATGGTGACACTGTCAGTTGTCCTTAAAAACTCACGTCGATCATTAATGATCTGTACAGGAGGCGAAGGCCAGTGGTATTATCATTAGACTATTATTCTAGACATCCAGGTAATGTCCTGGGAACCTACATTCAAATCCTGCCATGGAAGATGGTAGAATTGGAATTTGAAGTCAATGAAACAAAATAAAGTCAGGAATTACAGGTCTAATGATGACCATGACGCCATTGTCAATGGTCAGGAAAAATCCATCTAGTTGTTAAAGCTTGCTTGGGAAGGGAACTGTCATCCATACCTGGTCTGGCCTACCTGTGGTGCCCACATCCTATGAGTAGTAAAAGAAAACTACAAAAAAAATTGTACACGAGGGGGCAAAAATGATCCAGAGATCCTGAGATAAATGGAATAACAAGTGGATGCTAAAAATGAGAGGAATGAATTGAGAGGATAACAGTGATACAGAAACATGAAGCACACATGTGGTAACTACTTTAATTTATTATAGGCTCAAAATAAATCGAAGCTGAACTGACAACCAAGAGGAATTCTCGTAAATTGAAAATTGTCATGTCAGAAACAGATAAGAATACATCAAAATGCATAGCCCATTGAAGCGTACATGATTAGTTTTAAACCATTTTCTGTGTAGCAATTAGGTAAATGGTACGGTACGTTCTAAATAAAATGTTCCTTTACAAAATGTTTATTTATAAGGATACAAGTATTAAACACACACTGAAGCTGTCATTCAGAGAGAAGACAGACTTGTTTAATGAACTCTACCTTATCGTGGAGATGAGTAACTGAAACAGATTGTTAAAATAGACAATCCTTTCTGACAGCACCTCCAAAACTAAGTTACGCAGAGTACAAGATATTTCTACAAGTAATAATAAATTGCATTTAATGTCGTAATCGCCTGAAAGTTTTAAATGTACTGAAAATTGTGGAGGCTTAAGATGGGAGGCGATTTTGGAGGAAACAAAAGCATAAATAAGAACTTCAGCAATAGTTAGGTAAGAACTTAGTGTCAGAGTCAACAGCTTGACTGGTGACAAGAAGTAGAAATATGTTATTAGTGATAAAGGAGGTATTGGATATGAAGCTCACAACAGAATCAACTAGGGCACTGAGAACACAAGCAATCTGCTCCAATCACAGACAGTGACCGGACATAAGGATGGAATCAATGGTTAGGGAATAGAGTTTATGATGAAGACCAAATACAGCATCTTCAGGCTTTACAATATTTAATTCAAGGAAATAATTGCACATTCAAAACTGGATATCAGTAAAGCAACCTGACAAATCAGAGGGAGAGGAACAGTCAAGAAGAAATGCTGAGGAATAATCATGTAAATGTGGAATCTGTTGCTATGCTTTCAGACAATATTACTAAAGGGCAGCTGGTAAATCAGAAGTAGAAAGAGGCCAAGAATAACTCCTCAGGGTTCCAAAGATAATGGTACTGGAATTGGAAAAGAAACCATTGTAGAAGGTTCACTGAGTGGATAAGAATGGAACCATCTCAACTGAACAAAACAAGCAAAGTGTTTGGTAGAATGGTGAGGTCAACTGAGTCAAAAGCTGAAGGTAAGTTGAAAAGGATAAAAGCAAATCCCACAGTCACCATCACAGAGGATGTTATTTATGGTATTGATATGTTTTAGTGACGTGGCAGAGTTTCAAATCTTATTGAAAACTTGCAGACATGTTAGATTATTTAAATTAACTTCAGTCCGCATGCATTTATTTAGTTAAACATATTTAATTGATGTTGAATTGCCAGAGAAAAAAGAATAATTCAGCACAGGTACAGGCCCTTTGGCCCTCCAAACCTGCACTGACACATTTTGCCCTTGCGTATTAAAACTGTCTTCACTTACAGGATCCATATCCCTCTATTCTCTTCTTGTTCATGTATTCATTCAGTTGCTTCTTGAATGCTGCCACATCCAATCAACACTCTTCAGTTTCTGCCTAATGTTATTGCAGTTTGCCTTCCCCCAATTTAACACTTTCACCCGAGAACTGCTGTTATCACTATCCACGAGTAACTTAAAACTCACGGTATTGTGGTCACTGCTCCTGAAATGCTCTCCCCACTGAAACTTCGCTCACCTGGCCGGGCTGAGCTCACCTGGCCCAAAACCAGGTCAAAACAGAGGAAGCGGTAGATGGTAGTACAGTTATAGCATAAAAAAGATATTTGGATAGGTACATAAATAGGGGTCAAACACAGGCAAGTGGAACTAGTTTAGTTTGGGAAACTTTGTTGACATGGACGAGTTGGACCGAAGGGTCTGCTTCCATGCTGTATGACTCAATGAATCTATAACAGATTTGCTGTAAGTTTCATCTTTTGTAATGGCTCTGCTAATTGCAAATTAACTAGCTGAACTACCTAGCAAGATAAACCAGATATTGTAGATTAGCAGCACACTACTAAGTTACTCCATTTCACTATTTATTGTAAGATCCAATTTCGAAAAGGATATAATGAATTTATGAACAGCTATAGATGATACATCTATTTAGTGGTTTCTTGGTATTCTATTTATAATAATAATTTGTGTTCTGAACTCCCTTGTTTTGTTTCTTGTGTGCTCTAAAAACAGAACGTCATTCAGATATGACGTTAAGTAGCATAGATTAAATAAATGCAGAGTATGACTTCAATATGTAATAAACTCAAACACACATGGGCAGCTGTGTGTAAATGTAAATTTAGAGCACATTTTAGAAACAATTCATAATTCAGAGGATTTTTAAACCAAAAAAAATCGTGACAGATAAGGTACTTGGTGGCAAAGATACTAAGGGAGTTTAAAATATTGTTAGTTGTTTGTTTGAGTGAGTTTCATCACTGGAAAATTAAGTTTAATAGGCCAAAGGCTTTTTATTCCTGAATTTAAAATGTGGTTTGTTTCCTGGTTGATTTTGCATCCTCTTTCCTGTCATATATCAGATACCACTGCTGCCAGCGCATGGTATTCTAGTTTGGGTAATTCACTGCCAATAATCATTTTCATATGTTGAGTCTCAGGCCTGTCTGATTATCAATGATACAGGATAGACCACTGATGAGTCTAAACAGAAGAGACACTTGTCTTAGGTAACAAGGTAGTTTATTGCATGATAACAGTGTGTAAGGTTAACATAAATTTGGCAAGCATAATTACTAAAGATTCTTGGGATCTGCCCAGAATATGTGGAACATGACTGTTTTCCCCTAAAGTCTTTGAGATATCATCAGGTTGTGTGGAGCCAATGTAACATGAACATTAGGTCCTTCAGAGCCAATATTTTTATCAATTTTTCCAAACACAGCAGTACAACGACCAACTCAGGTGAAGAGACAAGGACAAATCAGAGAACACCTCGGCTGTCTAAAAACACTTTGCATAGAAAAGTCAAACAAAATTGTGCATAGAGAAAAGAACTGAAAATGAGATCGTCGAATAACAAGTCATTAATTGCTCCACCACATGATTCTGACAAGTCTGGCAAACCTAATAACTAGCAGCTGTTGTGCATTGTTGTCATGTCAAGAAACAACAACTGATGACTATACATGTGGAATGCATTTTACAGCTCACTGACAAATTAGATCCTTTCATCTGAGAGTGGAAATACATCATAATTAATTGCATTAAAGATCCGAGTATTTCATCATTTTCGTACCAATATTTAAGAACAGTTGACTTTGTTCTGCAAGAATTTTTGACATACTATTAATTATTATCAAAACTGTCATTTAATTAGTAAGTGAATTTTCAAATGAAATGTAGGGTGGAACCTTTCTAGGCTCTGAGAGATGTGGGCTACACTGAGATGAATGGTAGAATCCTGCAAGATGATTGTCTGGACACATGATATCATCTCACTGTGACTTTCAAATTGCTCAAGCAACGTGGCTGAGTTCCTGCCAAGGAATGATGATTTCCTGACTGACATTTTTTAATTGCTAGTTAAATAGTTTGTTAACAGTCCACACCACAAGTTGTGATTTTACCAAATTCGCCGTACTAACTAGCTGGCAGGAACACTCGACATGAGAATCAGAGTGAGTTCTCGACAAATTCAACTCTCCACTTGCTCCAACAGTCCTCCATGTTGGACACTGTACACCAATATGGGCACCTCTCATGGGTATTGGCCATAAACACTCCATATCCCAAGGCACTGGTATTCAATGTGCCAGCGTCTATGAACCCGCATTGCACATCTCTGATCCACTTACAGGATATTTCTGTACTTCAATGCTTCATCACAGGCTGCATCAGCAACAATTATTGCAATGCTGCAGCAAGAGCACTTTGCACTCGGTGACATGCTCCCAGCCCATGGCAGGGGCAGGTTGCATCTCTTGGTTTTTCACTTTCTTTTGTAGCAAATGAGCTACATGAGCTAGTTATTACCTAAATGAACAGCTGGACATCCATAATATCTACATAGTACATCAACTTCAGCAAAATAAAGGAGCACTAGAATTGTGAACTTTTGAACCCAATTCTTACCTTATTGTATGCTCTGAGTTTACAAGATGGAATGACGTCTCGATTCCACATGGTCTATATATATTTGGAATGACGTATGAATCCGAAAATTTTTCTGAGAGATGCCAAGTGACATACTCTGAATATAAAACATTAAAATTCCAAGTGTTTTCACTGATGTTGTTGAGGTCTGCCATCTAGCAAAACTCTATGATTGCAAAAAAAAAGCTCTACTGTGTCCGTTTGTGGGTTTGTTTGTAAGTGTATTATTGATTTTCTCCACAATACTGTGTTGCTTGGTTTTCTGTCAGCAGAACAGCCACACTTAGTATTTGACCTTAAAAAAGATCTGTTGCAGTTAGTATACTGATATGCTTGTTAACAACACAATAAAGGGCTAAGATATTTTAACTAATGTGCCTCACCAACGTAATCTTCTTTACTATGGTATACCTCACTACTGTGATCACACACTACAATGCTTATGATTAAAATGAACTTTATGACTATATTGCTCATTATTAATAACAATGTAATCAATTGTATGGAAGTACACACCTCTTCATTTTGATACATTTTATCATTATATATTCTTTACAATTATGTTCTTAAATATTATTTGCCAGCATAATGTGATTTTGTTTATATGTTGAGCAATAGAATACATTTTATTACTGCATATCTTATTATGCTAGTACTCTATTATTCTATTTTAAAATATCTTATTGATGTTTACTGTCATTTAATCTACCAATACTTTAACTGTGTACTTATAAATAATTGTCGTTCCTATTATTCTAGATGTATATCAAATACTACGGACAATATCAGTTCATGAAAAGTATCTAACATCCATGCCATAAATAAATTAGCGGTGAACTAACTCTCAATAATGTCAACAAATTGATTTCCAATGCATCACAATTGTAATAATTGCCCTTCTCCATGCATATGTAATAGCTGTCATAGTTGGTAAATATGAAAATGTCATGTAGAAAAACTCGCAATAATGTTTTTAGATATGAAACAGAACTTTTAGCTATTTTCTCTCAAATAAGAAATGTTTATAATTCTTATAAGTTTCAGTTTCAGGATTTATTAGCCTGTGTTGCACATTGTTCTGTCAACTTTTTTATGCTCCAGCACCTATTTGCTGTATCTCTGGTGATCACGGTCCTGCCTGGTTGATAAATACAGTGTAACCTAAGACATACAGACCAGTAATGTGCTAGCCTGCAACAAAAACAGAAAGTACTGGAGAAATTTAGCACGTTTGGCAGCATCTGTAGAGAGAAAAACAGAGTTAACATTTCAAGTCCAGTGACCCTTCGTCCTGAAAAGGTTACTACTATTAACAGAAAGACACTGATTTTGCATGGGCTTGTCGATGCATTTTGCTGTTGTGAACAGAGAAATTGTCTAAATACATCACTTTGGTCTGAATAAATATACATTCCCAGTGCAGTCCTGGGATATTGTAGAAAGATCCTAATAATTGGACATTGTATTAAATTGACAAATGATATGCTATTACAGATGTGGCTGATCAAAACAGCTATCCTGATGATTTAATATAATATATTAGGTTAACATAGACTAATTTCTTTCTACTACTACCAAATTTTATTCTCTCAAGAGTTTAAAAAGATATTGTAGTCATCAGAGTGGTCATTGAAGTTGAGACTGACACTGGTAGAAATAGAATTATTTTGCTTTTTAATTTATTTGAATTGAAATATCAAGGCTGGACCAACATTTTATCTGCAAAATCTGTCAAGTATTTGTAAATAAGCAAACAGAGCCTCAGTTCACCATCTGATCTGAAGGACAGCATTTCCAACAACACAGAACACTCTCTGAGTTGCATTCAAGTTCCCTTCAAGATCATATGCTCAAGTCTGGAGTGGATCTTGAACTCATAAGCTGGGAATTTGAAAATTGAAGGGCAAGCCAAGATCTTTTTATCATTTTTATTCGTTCAAGGGATTTGGGTGTTGCTGACTTGGCCAGCATTGTGACACATCCCAAATCACCCAGCGACCATTTAAGAGTAAACCACATTGTTATGGATCTGGAGTCAAACGTAGACTTGACGAGGTAAATACACCAGAATTCCTTCCTTGAAGATCATTAGTGAACCAGATGGTTCTTTATGACAATCACCAATGGTTACAATATCGGTATTAGACTAACTTTTTATTCTAGATTTTCACTGAATTCAAACGTTACCATTTGCCATGGCAAGATTCAAACCTCTGTCTCCAGAATAGTCTACTTATTCTAATTTGTACATTCATTGTTCTTGACTCGGAGTTATAAGAGATAGCATTCAGTCAAGCTGACACAAAAGAAGCTAAACTTCAGAATGCTATCAATTCCCACATTTCCACAACTCAATCCACAGGTATTTGAATAGGAAAAAAAAGTAACTAAAGCCAGTATTCCAGAGAGTATGTCTTGGGAATTGGAAAACAGAGAATGGCAGAGGTTTTAAATAGGTATTTTGTGTCTGTCTTTATGCTAGAAGATTCAGAAATATTCTCAAATTTAACAAAAAATCACTAGGTGAAAGGGAAAGAAGATCTTTAAATAATCACCACGCACAAGGTGCTAGGAAAGCTCTTCGGTCTAAAGGGTAACAAGTTCCCAGGACATCTGATCTGCATTCTAGGGTCATAACTGAAGTGGGAGCACAGTTAGTAATGCATTGGTTATAATTTTTCAATGTTCGTTTGTTTCTGGAGAGATCCAGTGGATTGGAAAAGTGCAAACGTAACACCTTTTTTCAAGAAAGGAAGGAGGCAGAAATTAGTAAACTATAGGCTAGTTAGCCCAATATCTGTCATAGGGAAGGTGGTATAAGTAATTGAAAATGAGGTTATTGCAGGAGATGTAGGGAGAACCATGATGTGATCAGGAAGAATCAATATGTATTTGTGAGAGCAAAAATCATATTTAACTAATCTATTAAAGTTTTTTTACTTTACTATTTTAAGTATCAATAATATTCATGGTTGAAAGAGGAAAACTAGTAGATGTGATGTACTTAGGGGAGTTCATAGCCTAACAGCATTATTGTGAGACTATTAATGCAGAAACCCAGGAAATGTTCTGGGGTTCCAGGTTAGAATTTTACCATTGTCAGATGCTGGAATTTGATTTCAGTAAAAATCTTGAATTAGGAGTTTAATGATGATTATGAAACTATTGTTGATTGTTGGAAAAAGCTATTTGGTTCACTAACGTCCTTTAGGGAAGGAAACTTATCTTTACCCGATCTAGCCTATATGTGACTCCAGACCCCTAGCAATGTAGTTGACTCTTAACTATCCTGTGGGCGATTACAGATGGACAATGAAGCAATGACCTCATCATACAAATGAATAATAAAAAAACGTGAATTTCCAAAAGATGTTTGATAAGGCATTTCATCAAAGGTTGCTGCACAAGATGAGAGCTCTTGATGTAGGGAATAACATATTAGTGTGAATAATTGATTAGCTAAAAAGAAATACAGAGCAGCGATAACCAAGTCTTCCTCAGGTTGGCAAGCTATTTCTAGTGGGGTGACTTGGGACCAATGCTGGATGTTCAACTAGATCAATAATTTGGTTGAAATTACCAAATGTACAGTAGCTAAATTTGCGATAACACAAAGATAGACTGGAAAGGAAGTTGCAGAGAAGAGGAAGAGATTTTGCAAAGGGATACAGACAGTTTATGTGAGTAGGCAAAAACTGGCAGATATTTGAACATTCTTTTTGACAAGAAATATGAAAAAGCATTATGCTATCTAAAAGGAGAAAGGTTACAGAACTCAGTGGTATAGAAGGATCTGGGTGTGCTGGTGTATGAATCACACAAAGTTAGTACACTGGTCCAGCAAGTGTATAGGAAATCAAATACAATGATTTTATTTATTGCAAAGGAAGTAGAATATCAAATAGAAGGTTTTGCTACAGATGTACATAGCATTGTTGAGACCACATTTGGAGAACTATGTACAGTTTTGGTTTCCTCATTTGAAAAAAATACAATTGTTTTAGAAGCAATTCAAAGAATGTTCACTTATTTCAGTCCAGGGATGAAGAGCTTATCTTCTGAAGAAAGACTGAACAGTTCAGATCTATACCCATTGGGCTTTGGAAGAATGAAATGTGAATTATTGAAGAATATAATATCTTGAGGAAATTTCATGTGATGGATACCCAAAGGATGATTTCTCTTATGAGGGAGATTAAAACTTAGTGGATATTGTTGAAGAATAAGAGAACTCTATTTTAAGATAGAGATACAGAGATTTTTTTTCTCTCAGTGGTTTGACAGTGTGAAATTCTCTTCCCCAGAAAGTAGTGAAGTTTGGGATTCAAATTTATTCAAGGCTGAAGTATACAGATTTTTTAGACAAATGAGTCAAGAGTTTTGAGTCGGATCAGCCATGATTGTATTGAATGATGGGTTGAATTGGCTTATTTTTTGGCAACATATTTTGGGGTGAGACTCAAGATGGGCAGTCTGCCTTGACCCATGTTGACTTTTCTTTTAAATCTTCTACTGTTGAGCTCATTAATTATGCAGCTGACCTCTACAGCACACAGCTCATGGAACTGAACCACAGGAGAGACAGAAGTGCTTTCCACTGTCACAATGTCACAACACTTATGTTGCTGGCATCTTATTAAACCCTAGCACCTCAGCTCTTCAACTGAAGCATGCCAGGAACTGCCCGTCGCATTGTGATTCTGCATTGTTACACCAAATGAAATGGTCCAGATGATTGGGGTGATGGGAAGGATTGCAATGTCTTTTTCTGCTGCCTGGCAAAAGAAGCAATGCCAATAGACTGATCCAGCCCGGAGTAAAGATCGTGACCCAGGTCAGTGCAGCGTCCTAGGTGAAACACTGCAGTCAATGTTTCAGAACAAAGGTAAATGATCTTCTACAATGCTCACTTCCCACGTGCTCACTGCCTTATATCCTCTCCAGAGCATGCATCATCACTAATTTCTTTGCCACCCACTTCCGTCAAACTAAATCCCTTCCTTTATTGTAGAAAAAGTTAGATCACCCCTTGGAGTAGAATCAAATGATACCCTTGAATGACTGTGCTGCACCCCCAAACAGACTGTAATCCCCTCAAGCCCACTAAGAATGGTCCCCTTTGATTTTCAGATATGGCCAATTGAACAGAATAGAATAGTTATTTATTGTCACTTGTATTTTTACAAAAAATTCAGTGAAAAGTGTTTAAATTGCCATAGCTTGTGTATTTATATTAATAACAGAAATCATATGGAAAAAGAATTAAGACGAAGTCTATCTTTGCTCAATTCACGGCTCACAGGTTCTCAAGGTCGAGGAAAAGACAGGAACCACATTCTCCACCGCTGCAGAAAGCCAACATCAAAGGCGCCAAATCTCAGGCCATTGGAATCCTGGGCCGGACCACTATGCCGCCTCAAGGACCCATCTCGTTGCTGAAGTCACCGCTGAAGCAGACCCCCACGCTAGGCCACTGGATTCCCAGGCCAGAAAACACCGCAGAAGCCACCTCACAGAACCCTGGGCTGTTGGAATCTTGAGTTGAACTCACCTCATCACCACAGATGCCACTGACCACACAGTAGACTATTATTATCCAAGATGAAATCAAGCGCCTAGTTTGCATCTGGTTGAAACACATGCAGTGTGTTTGCCATGTAAGCTGCTGGCATATACTGTAGGTGACATACGACAGTGATATACAGGAACATGTCCACTCCTTGACTATTCAGTATTTGAGCTATCACAAGCTGCCTTCCTCTACCTTTGTACTTAAAAGAAAATGCTTGCCACAGTGCCTCCAGTTAAGTGCAAAGTGACTGAGCACTGAGAACATAAACTAAGAGCCATAAAATGCATCCTGTGTAGATGCATGAAGTGCATATATGTCCTTGCATGCAAAACAAACTGGCATGAGAATGCAAATCATAAGTATCCCTGGACTACAAAGTGAAGTCCTGAAGTTCTGAAGCGATATGCAAGTTGATCTGAAAGTAGGCATGGTGAGTGGGTAGAATGGTGGTTTGGCAATGTCCACTTACATGGGTGAAGGGTGGAAGAGAATGGTATCGATGGAGCATGCAGATGACATTGTTGTTAAGATAGAGTTGTTTGAAGGCCAGGAGTAGCAGCAGTGAGCAGTTGCTACTTAGGATGTGCTTCAACTTTCATATTGAGATTTCCCACCTTATACTTTTTCAAGGAACGAGAGTAGAATTGGGAGCTGCATTGAAATGAGTTGAGATTGATTATAAATGAGATGTAAATGCACATGAGTAAGATAATTTCCGATGGTAGGGAGATTCAGAGTTTGCTGCTTGAACCCTAAATTAAAATCTGAATTCTTTCTCTCAACATCAAGAATCTGATTTTCCCATTTGTCTCAATTTTCTTGCCATGGTCCAAGCAGCTTAAGGAATTCTCACTGTACTACTTTTAAAAGACTCCCACTTCACAAATGTAGATTTACCTGCAAGTAGCTGCTCACAGTCTATGTTTCCAGATACTGCCTGATAATGAAATTGGCCTTCCTTTAATTTAGACACTTAACTTCTGCACTATCCTTATCGCTTTCCACAATAACTTTGAAACTTACAGAGCTATGGCTACTATCCTCAAAATGCTTGCCCAATGAAACTTCAACCACTTGACCAGCTTCATTTTCTAGTATCATGTTTAGCACAACCCCATCTCTAGTTGGACGATGAATGGGCTGAAACAAAAAGCCCTCCTGGATCTACTTTACAAATTCCACCCCCATCAAATCTTATTACTCTAAAGTGATCCCACTTAATGTTAGCAAAGCTAAAGTCCCCTAAAACTATAACCCCATTTCTCTCACACCTTTCTGTGATTTGCCTGTATATCTGCTCCTCTATCTCTCTCTAACTGTTGGGAGGCCTGTAGTATTATCCCAGCCAAGTGATTGCTGCTTTTCTCTCTCTAAGCTCTTCCCAGATGGTTTCTTTTTGAGACCCTTTGAGGATGTCCTGCCTCATCACTGCAGTGATGGTTTCCTTTATCGATAATGCAGTGGCCTTACCTCTCTTTCACCCAACCACTCCACCTGAAACTTCAATACCCTGGAATGCTGACCTGTCAGTCCTGTCTTTCCTTCAACCATGTCTCAGTGTTTGCAACACTATCATATTCCCACATGCTAATCAATACTGTAAGTTCATCTGCCTTACCAGTCAAACTTCTTGCGTTAAAATAGATACAATTTAGTTTTCTGGATCTCCAATGGGCATAATCCTGTCCATGTCTTCTCTGCCTACTGGACTGTCGTAAAATTCATTTTATATCTGATTGGACCTTGCTCCTGATTTTACATCTGCTCTGTGCCCCATCCCTCTACCAAATCAGTTTAAAACCTTCCTAACAGCACAAGCAAGCCTCCCAGCAAGGATATTAGACCCATTCCAGTTCAGGTGCAAACCATCCAGCTTGTACTGCCCAAATGGTCTGCTCAATTCTGGTTTGTGCAACAGCATAGTTTCTCATGTAGCCCGTGTGTACCTGGAATGTGCACCAGAGTCTTAAGACAGGTACTTAGCAGATAGCTTTTGTTACATAATAGCCATCCACCCCATGTTTATTGTGGTAGCTTGAATGCTGCTAGCGCTGTGAGTGCTGCAAAATAAAGACATCATGCTTGCTACCTGGATAAGAGACATTGATCTGCATGATTCACTGATTGTGACTGCAAATCACCTGGATGCCGAGGGAGTGGCATTCTCTCTGTTTGCAGTATATCACAGAGTGGCTATATGATGCCCATGAAAAACCTACAATTCTCACAAAGCTATTTGCTCACTGTCTACCTGTTCCTGGCAAGGGCTAATAAAATATATGCAATCATCTTTGAATACGGAGCCTCAGTGACATCTTTTACACAGCATTAGACAACAAACTTGACCTTAGTTGTGATTACAACTTATGACAGATTTCAGTGAGGTAGACAATTGGATCATTGCTCCTTGCTAAGTTAAGGGGTGGCATGGTGGCTCAGTGGTTAGCATTGCTGCCTCACAGCACCAGCAACCTGGGTTGGATTCCACCCTCGGGCGACTATCTGTGTGGAGTTTGCACATTCTCCCCGTGTCTGCATGTGTTTCCTCCGGGTGCTCTGGTTTCCTCCCACAGTCCAAAGATGTGCAGGTTAAATACATTGGCCATGCTAAATTACCCATAGTGTTCAGGGATGTGTACATTAGGTGGGTTACAGGGGAATGGGTCTGGGTGGGATGCTCTGAGGTTCGGTATGGACTTGTTGGGCTGAAGGGCCTATTTCCACACTGTAGGGATTCTATGATGATTCAAGAAGGAGAGGTGATCTCTGGGTTTTCTGTTAACTTGCCCAATCCAGTAATCACTCCCCTTCTTCTCCTGTTTTCAGCAGCTATTCCTATCTATGTTACTCTGCTTCTTCACATCATCATGGTATCGTCCATGGGGAATTCCAACTGCAGAATCTATGTCTTGGAGTATAACCTGGACAGATTTCTTGAATTTAAGAAAATGTTTTCGAGCATATGTTAGTTCAATCCCTGTCAATTTCATCAATTTTCAACAACTTTGTGTGCCACTACCAACCTCTACAATCACAAGAACCAGGAGTAGTCAATCACCCACTAACCCGAAAGTGTTTGATAATCCATTTCAGCAGCTCTGGTTGGTCCTGTCCTTGCTCAGCTATGTGAAGTCAGGAGAGGTTATTACCTGGAGCACTGGGCTCCAAAATTGCAATGCTAGCAGCAAATGTTAGTTCCCTGTTAAGTCAGAGGAGCATGAACCAGCTTGCAGCTTGTTGGCATTTTACAATTTTGTTTGTTTTGCATTTAACTCCAACTTGATGGTAAGGAAGTAACTTCATGCCTTTATCTGATCCACATTAAATAGAAGAACAAAAAATAGCTATGTAGTAGTAGATTTAAGTGATATCGAATCGTTTCAAGTTGTGGAGTAATAGTACCTATAAGTGTCTGCAAAATACATTTTGTTGAAATCCTGATGAACACTGGTAAAAAAAATGAAACTGTTAACAGTAAGAATCATGGAAAGTTCGAGATGGTATAGTGCTAGGGTAAAGAATCTTTGACAGTGAGAATCTTGTTCAAATTAATGACTGACGTTAGACCACCCATACTTCCAAGTTGAACAATTTGATGAAAGATCAGACTAACCATCCTTACTGGGATTGAATTATTGTTGCCATTTAAAGACAGATAATGTGAAAGAAGTCTTCACAAATAGAGATCAGTCTTGGCTTTTATCAAGTAATTGAAAGTGTTACACCGTAAGTTCATGACATGTCATTGAAAAGACTTACATGAGAAAATGAGGATCCTTGAAAATAGTTATCAGATTCTGTAAAAGATTATGTCAAAAGAAGGTTGCTTTCAGAAGCAAAGGTACTCAGTGTGTTATTAAGATCATAGAGCAGATTGTGGCTAAAGAAGTTGGAAAAGTCAGAAAGAGATCAGAAAAGGCAAATCATTTTAGCTGAATAAATAACCCTCAAGTATGCATACAGCTTCTTCTTAAATGTATTAACCACCCAAGCAGCAGTGAGTTCTATATTCTGACGACTCGCCGGGCAGAACCTTCTGATCTTGCTGGTGGTATGTTTGACAGTGGGAAGGCAAGGTAACCAGGAAGGACAGTGGCCTAGCTAAACCCCACTGCCTTCCTCTCTCTGGGTGGGAAGTTCAAAGTGGACCTTCCCACCCCAAGACCAATTGAGGTCCTTAAATTGCTAACTATTGAGCACAAAAGGGCCTTATCTCACCGCTACTGGTAGTAATCTAAATTGTCACTATGCAGTGCGCCTGCAGTTAAAACTGTACAATCAGCTCATCATACCCAAGGCGGGGGGTGGGGTCCTTCTTTCAAAGTGCCTCATTGATTGACTGTACATTGAGAAGGGAGGAGCCTTCTGATTGACCTGTAGCTCTTGGCAGGCAAGAATTCCACTTGGGGGTTGTGAATGTAGAAAGCTCACCACTGGACTCGTCCCTGCCTGATTGGCCTGTGGTTCAGCAGGCTGTGTGCAAAGGGGCAGCAGGATTTTTTAAAATGGTTTTCTGGTCAATAACTGACACGCCTCAATGAGATTCTTCCCTCTGTCTTCAGAAATTTCTCCAAAATTCTGTATTTGATCTTTTAGTGAATGGGTTAAACAGTTCCACATTGAGGTGTGTTTTAGCGAAATAAGATGTAAGCAGAAATGAGTAAAGCAGAAGATTAGCAGATGTACTCTAGATAAGAAAAGAAATGAGACTGGCAAAGGGCCAGACAAGGTAGTAGGTGACAGAAACAAAGACACAACCTAGACTGTACAGTCAGCAGGATTAGAAACCTCCTGGATAAAGATAAAGATCAATGCTTGATGCATGAACCACAGGTACTACACAAACCGATGCTGGGACATCTGTTTAACATGTGATTACACGTTGAGAACATCAGAACTGAGTAAGTATATGCATGCAAGACTTAAGGTGCATAAAAGGAATCAACACTTGTGGCTTTTGATAGTACTGTCTTAGATTGTCTTTCCCAGCACATACTTGATTAAACTATCATAACCTACATCAGAGTTTTCATGGTGGTGAGTCGAATTTCACCACAACAATGTTGTATCTTCATGTCTTCTTGTTCTGTTCTGTACACTTACTGAGAAGCCAGAAATGTTGGAAGTAAATTGTGAGCAGGTGTGAGGTTGAAAATTTGTTATTGTTTTGAGTCTGTCAGAAGCAGTGAAAAGTTAGATGTATGCAGGCAGAGGAAAAAAGAAATTACTGATACATTTCCAAACTGCAAAATTCATGAAAGGAATTCTAAGTTCAGAATCTCATGACTGCACTGAGAACACATTATTCCTCCCATACATTTAATTCACTTCAACATATTTAAATCGCTGTGCCAGAACTCTGAGGTGGAATTATGGGAAGTGTCAGAGAGTCAAGGTCCCTAGACCATTGGAATCCGGGCTCACCGAAGATGCAAGTCAGGCACTCCGGATGTTCAAATGCATCTCCATACATGCAACTTGCCTCGGAAGTTTCACTTTCAATAGGAGATAACCCTGCTTACTATGGCCCTTCCCAAATGTTCTCACTCTGAGTTAAATCAGGCACTTAGGCCGGTTTGAATGTACTTTCCTGAATATTTACTCAGGACATGTTAGACAAATTAAACCTAGTCTATCTCTTGGGTAATCACACAACTGTCCCCCTCCCCAAATAATTGCCTCGACTCCCATGCTTATCCCCTCCAACTTCCCAACAATTCCAGCAATCACCAGATTAACATCCTGACCTGTCCTGACTATGGACTGACCACTTAACTATCCTCCCAGCTAGCCAAATATCCTCCAACCTTACCACCCAATCACCTACTTACCTCCTACCCATCCTATCCCCTAATCAACTTACCAACTCACCAACCGACCCATCTACTCAAAACACCCCCATCTACCCAATATCCATTCAACCATTTGACACTTACACCTACCCAACCCACCTATACTCTACCCATTCACTTATCTACTCACCTCATGCACCGCACCTTACCTATTTACCCATTTACTCAAATACCCATGCCCCCTCTACCCCCTTATCTACCTACTCACTTCAACCACCATTGCCCTACCATTCCATGCCATGCCCATCTTAACCGTCCACCCTCCATTCACTTACCCACCTGACACAACTACCCACACTCACTCACAAATTCACTCATCCATTCATTGACATTGAATCAGGGCATGTAAACTTAACATACAACAATCTTTGGGGGTCTTCAACATGTTGGTGGTGTCCTCACCTTGGATCCAGAAGATTCAGCTTCAAATCCATACAGCTGTATTGTAACATATCCGAACAAGTTGATTAAACGTATTTACAACAGCTTGTGCAGTAGAAATGAAGCCTATCCTGTCTTCCTGACTCTAATCTGCAGTGATGGAGTTCTCCTAAGCATGTTGCATAGTACTCTCCAGCGCAGAGAACTTACAGATGCAATGGCAATCCAATAATTCTTGCCACTCCTTGTAATTTCTCGGCCATTATCGCTCATTTTGTCCTACTTTCAATTTTGCACCTACATTTCCTTGAACAGAAATATAATTCTTGTAAAATAGTTTTTTATTATTTCATCATTATCGATCCTTCAGAACTAAAAGCAGGTAAAAGCAACTGCTTATATTTGTAGAGATAGTAAGAACTGCCGAAGCTGGAGTCTGAGATAACACAGTAGGGAGCTGGAGGAACACAGCAGGCCAGGCAGCATCAGAGGAGCAGGAAAGCTGACATTTTGGGTCGGGAACCTTCTTCAGAAATGGGAGAGGGGAAGGGGGCTCTGAAATAAATAGAGAGGGGGGAGTAAGGCTGGAGAAGGTAGGTGGGATGCTTTTGCTCTTTCACCTTGAACCTGTGCCCCCTTGTAAGTGAAACTTCAACCCTGGGAAAAAGCCTCTGACTATCAACTCTATCCATGCCTCTCATAATTTTGTAGACCCCTATCTGGTCTCCTCTCAGCCACAATCTTTCCAGTGAAAACAATCCTAGTCCTTTTAACCTTTCCTCATTGCCAATGCCCTTGACACTGGGCAACATCCTGGTGAGCCTTCTCTGCACTCTCTCCAAAGCTTCCACATCCTTCTGGTAGTGTGGTGACCAAAACAGCTAACAATACTCCAAATGCGGCCTAACAAGGGTTTTTATAGCTGCAACATGTTTTGCCAACTCTTGTACTCCATGTCCTGGTCAATGAAGGCAAGCATGCCATTTACCTTCTGAATCACTTTGGCCGCCTGCGTTGCCACTTTTAGGGAACTGTAGACCTGCACGCCCATATCCGTTTGTATGTTAATATTCCGAAGGGTTCTGCAGTTAACAATATAATTCACACCTAAATTTGAGCCTCAAAAATGCATCACCTCGCATTTGTCTGGATTAAACTCCATCTGCCATTTCTGTGCCCAAGTCGCTAATCTATCTATATCCATTTTTTTCCCTTGATTCATTCAGGGGAATGAGGGCGTCGTTGGCTTGGCCAGCATTTATAGCCCATCCCCAATTGCCCAGAGGGCAGTTAAGAGTCAGCCACATTGCTGTGGGTCTGGAGTCACATGTAGGCCAGACCAGGTAAGGATGGCAGTTTCCTTCCCTAAGGGGCATTAGTGAACCAGATGGGTTTTTCCTGACAATTGGCAATGGATTTAATTCCAGGTATTTTTGTTGCATTCAAATTCTACCATCTGCCGTGGCAGGATTTGAACCCAGATCCCCAGAAAATTACCTGGGTCTCTAGATTAACAGCCTCCCCTATTCTATCCTTTCACAATCATCGTCACTATCAGCAACTCCACCAATCTTCATGTCATTTGCAAACTTACCAATCAGACCATCCACATTTTGTTCCAGATCATTTATATATACTACAAACAACAGAGGACGAAGACTGATCCCTGTGGAACACCACGAGTTACCGGTCTCCATTCTGAAAAACAGTTTTAAATCCACCTAGCCAGCCAATCCCAAATCCCATTGACTTTAAGTTTTGTACCAATCTGCCATGTGAGACTTTATTGAATGCCTAACTAAAGTCCATATAAGCTACATCCACAGCTCTTCCCTCATCAATTATCTTTGTCACGTCTTCAAAAAATTCAATCAGGTTGGTGAGACATGGCCTTCCCCATAGGAAACCATGCTGCCTGTTGCTAACTAATCCATTTTCTGACAAATGTGTATATATATTGTCCCTCAGTATTTTCTCCAAGAGCTTCCCCACCACAGATGTCAGACTCACCGGCCTATAATTACCTGGATTATCCCTGCTTCCTTTCTTAAACAAGGGAACAACATTGGCTAATCTCCAGTCCTCTGGAACCTAGCCTGTGGTCAAGGACAATGTGAAGATATCTGCTAATGCCCCAGCTATTTCTTCCCTTGCGTCCCCTCAGTCAAATTCAATTTGGATTGATAGGTTTCTGAGATATTCCAACAGTCTCCAAACTTTATCAAATAAAAATCAAAACAGCAGAACCAGTTACATCTTCAGCATTCAGTTAAGAACTTTAAAATCTCAGCTATTTTGGTATGTGTCATTTTGTAATATTAGTACTTTCTGAGCCAGTTGAAACATTTTGGCTTTCAGTGTTTGATATATGTGAACATGTAATAATTTTGACAGCATCCTAGAGTTGTTTTGCTTTGATAATTTAAATCCCAGAACATCTCTTGTAGTACTGACTGATTTGATTGTTCCAAACTTATTTGAAAATGGCAGCATGTATTTAAAAGTTATTTCACACCCACTGTTTGTGTCTTGACATAACAAGGCGCAGAGCTGGATGAACACAGCAGGCCAAGCAGCATCAGAGGAACGGGAAAGCTGACGTTTCAGGTCTGGACCCTTCTTCATTTTTTCTGAAGAAGGATCCAGACCCAAAACGTCAGCTTTCCTGCTCCTTTGATGCTGCTTGGCCTCCTGTGTTCATCCAGCTCTACACCTTGTTATCTCCTACTATCTTTGTGTCTTCACACCAGTCTTTCTGTTTGTGTTTATCAAACAGCAAAATAAATCCTTACTGACTACATTTCATAGAATCCCTACAGTGTGGAAACAGGCCCTTCGGCCCAACAAGTCCACACTGACCCTCAGAGCATCCCACCCAGACCCATCCCCCGATAACTCACCGTATCTACACATCCCTGAACACTATGGGCAATATATCATAGCCTGCACATCTTTGGACTGTGGGAGGAGACCGGAGCATCTGGCAGAAACTCACGCAGACACGGGGAAAATGTGCAAACTCCACACATACAGTTGCCCGAAGGTACAATCAAACCCAGGCACTGTGAGGCAGCAGAGCTAATTGCTGAGCCACTGTGCTGCTCCTTTTTTTTTAACATTTACGAAACTGATTCCACTTTTGAAAAGTCTATACAGCATTGAAAGTATCCAATTCATGCTAATTTAAATATAACAGCATTCCTATATTTTAATTTTTGTCACTATTATATTTCATTGATATACTTCATCTTGGAAAAGAGAGTTGATTTTGAGAATCTATTTGAAACTTTAGCTGGATGCCTTCTGCAATATTACATTTTTAGGTTGTCCATAAAGCAAGCAAAAATTCTTTACAGTATGCCATTGGCACAGATATTGCTTCCAGTTTAAAGATGAAGCTAATCATGCTCTCCAGTCTTTATGCACAACTGGTGCAGCAATTTTATATGGAGGGCAGGTGTGCAGTTATATTCTGAAGTTGCTGTCTGAGTTACAAAATAAGCTTGCCAAAAGAATTAATTCTTGTACTTTACAGTCTCAAGCAGAAGAGCAAATTAATGTAGCTGCTGGAAATTGGAAATAAAAACAGAAAGTGCTACGCAAACGCATTCTCAGTCAAGTACCCTTTTAAAACAAGTGTTGATTAGTGCCAATAAAGCTTTCTAATATTGAAAATGAATTACTATAGTTGTGTGATCTCACTCCTTCAGGTTTTAACTTTTATTGGAGACTTTAAAAATATCAAATTTCAAGTTGAAAGTTTCTGTCTGTTTTCACTCCCTCTTAATCCAATCATTGCTCTCTTTATTTCCCTCCCTATTCAGGGACATGATGGCCTAGTGGTATTATCACTGGCCTATTAATCTAGCCTGGGTTCAAATCCTGCCATGGCAGATGGAACTTGAATTCAATCATTTTTTAAAAAAATCTGGAAGTAAGAATGAAATGATGACCGTGAATTCATTGTCAACTGTCGTGAAAAACCCATTTGGTTCACTAATGCCCTTTAGGGAACAAAACTGACATCCTTACCTGGTCTGGCCTACATTTGACTCCAGCAATATGGTTGACTCTGAACTGCCGACTGGGCAATTAGGGATGGGCAATAAATGCTGCCGAGCCAGCAATGCCCTCATCCCGCAAATGAATAAAGGAAAAAAAAACTGAATATACATTTGCCCACATTAATTTACAGTGCCTTTTCGGTTCTTGTATTTCTTACTTCATAACCTTTCAATTTGATTGGCTAAGGAAATAATTGAATAATTGCCTTGGTCATTCAGATTGCAGACCCTGGTTTCCCTTGCTGCTCCATTATCAGCTCACATTTTCTGCAACTTGTGGACTGATGATCAGCTTCTCCTCATCATTCTCCTCCAAATCAAACAATAAAAAATGCCAAGTGCCTGGATCTTCAGTGTGATACTAATCAGAAATATTGTATAGCAACTTTTCACACAGCTACTGTGGGACCCAGATTTTTACCACCAATTCTAAAAACCTTATCACACAGAATCTCATGATCCAGAACCAGGACTCATTTGATGTCCTAAGAAATCCAAATGCATATAGAGGAGATAAAAGAAATCTCCATTCATTATGTTACATTTTTTAACAAGACATAATATTTGGATTACCAGAAGGTGTTTGATAAGGTACCAGATATTAAGCTGTTTAATTAGTTAAAAAAAAGACTCATGGTGTTGGAGGTAGCATATTAACATGGATGGAGGTATTCTAATTAATAGAAGATAGGGAGCTTGGTATAAGGAGGGCATTTTCAGGATGACAGCTTGCAACTAATGAAGTGCCGTTGGGATAGATGCCAGGTGAGGTCAGCAGAGTGGAATGTGTGACCTGTCACATATGGACCTAACCAGCATCCTAGATGACCACGTGTGCAGAAGTGCTCCCAACAGCAGAAACCTGAGCTTTGTGCTTCGGAGCCTGAGCGGCAGCTGGAGACACTGTGTCAAATCTGCAAGGCTGTGAGTTAAATGGATAGCTCATTGAGAGAGGCTGTCACACCACTGGAGGGAAGAAGGGAATGGGTGATCACCAGGCAGTCAAAGAAAATCAGGCAAGTAGTGCAGGAGTAACCTGGGGTTTTGCTCATAAATTCCGTTTTGGAAGCTGGAGGGTGCTGGTTCCTCAAAGGAGTGCAGACAGCGCCAAGATTCTGGCACCGCAAGTGGCCTGACTGTTCAGGTAGGGATGAAGGAGAAAGCAGGAGTGATAGTGATAGGGGATTCATTAGTTAGTGGGAATTTAGGCAGGCACTTCTGCAGCTGCAGACATGATTCCAGGATGGTGTGTTGCCTCCTGATGCCAATGTCAGGGACGTGGCCAAGCACTGCAAGGCACCCTGAAAGGGGGAGGGTGATAAATCGGAGATTGTGGTGTAAATTGATACCAATGACACAGGTAGAATGTGAGATTAAGTTCTGAGGAAGCGTCACCAGACCCAAAACGTTAACTCTGATTTTTCTTCACAGATGCTGCCAGACCTGCTGAGCTTTTTCAGCAATTTCTGTTTTTGTTGCTGATTTACAGCATTCAAAGTTTTTTCTTTTTTTATTTAGACTAAAAAATAGGACTTGTAAATGTTGTAACAATTCGATTACGTCTGATGCCATGTGATGGCGAGTACAGAAATAGAAGAACAGGGCAGATGAAGGTGTGGCTCAAGAATTAGTGCATGAGGGAGGGCTTCAGATTCTTGGATCGCTGTAACCACTTTTGGGGAAGGTGGAACCTGTTAAGCAGGAAAGCCTACACCTGAACCAGAATGGGACCAAAATCCTTAAGAATGGTTTGCTAGTGCTGTTGGAAGGAGTATAAACGTATTCAAAATTAGGGGTCACAGAACATTAGTTCAAAAGGGACACAGCACGCTTTAACAAAGGAACCAAGTCAGAGGGAGTTCAGCATGTTGAGTTTCAAGAGAGTAAAGGAGGCTGGATAGCCTCTACTTAAATGCTAGGAGTATTGTAGATCAGACAAATAAGTCAAGCGTGTGAATTGACGTGGAATTGAAATGTTGTTGCCATCACAGAGATGTGTTTGAGGGAGGGACAGGACTGGCAATTCAACATTCTGGGGTATAGGAACTAATCCTTCCCCAAAACTAGTTTCAGTAATCCAGGCAGGACAGGAGAGAGTGTAAAAGAGGAAGTGGAAGGGTCTTCAAATGAGTCTTTGTGAGTAGTGATTAGCAATAAAAAGGAGCCAGTCACAATGCTGAGAGTGCATTATATGCCCCCAAACAGTCAGCAATATAATAGTAGAAGAGTAGACAATTCACTGAGGTGCGTAAAAATAAAAACAGGGTAATTATATTAGGGATTTCAACTTCACCAATATTATACTCTTTACACTATGACTGTCATAAATACAGGGGACAGATTTCTCACAATGTATTTATGAGAGCTTTTCTATATCAACATGTTGAAGGTCTAACAAAGGACAGTGCAGTGCTGGACCTAAATCTGTGGAATTAAACCAGACAGGTGTTCGAGGTAGAGTGATAGCAACCAAGCATTGTACATTTTGAGTATATTAAGTTAAAGGGAAAAAATGTCTGCAAAAATGGTATTAGTTTGGGGGAAGGGGTATTTTATTAAATTAAGGCAAGATCTGGCCATAGTAGACTGGGACAGCTATTTGCCGGAAAATCTGCAGCAGATAATGGGGAGGGGGGGCATTCAAAAAGAAATTGGGAACATTGGGGAAGTTGTTACCTTTATGGTGAAAGGTAGGAACAAGTCCAGAGAACCCTAGATGTCTTGGAATATTGAGGACTGGATAAGAAGGAAAAGAGAGGCTTTTAAAAGGTAGAAAGGGAGCAAATCAAAGGTGGACCTAGTGGAATGTAGAAAGTGAGGGGTAACTTAAGGACATCAAAAAGAGAGCATGAAGAAATACTGGTGGATAAGTTTAGGAGAATTGTAAGATATTTTTAAGAATATCAAGGAGAAGAGGCTGTCCAGGAAAAGACCATGGTTCATTAGGGATCAAGGGACAATCTGTGCATGGAATTGGAGGAAATTTGTGGGATGTTAAATGAGTATTTCACATCTGTCTTCACTTTGGAGGAGGAGGATGTAGATACAGAATTCAGGAAACAGGATTGTGAGGTTCTTGTGTCGTTTGACACAGAGAGTGAGGAGGTATTGGAGGTTTTGGCACATTTAAAAGTGACAGATCCCCAGGTCTGGATGATTGGTATCCAAGGCTGCTTTGGAATATGAGAGAGGAAATTGCAGGATTTCTGACCAAAATTTTTATTTCCTTTCTGGCCACATGAGAGGTGCCAGAGGGCAGGTGATATGGTTCCCCATTTCAAGGAGGCTAGTAGAGATAAACCAGTCAATTACAGACCCGTGATTCTTCGATCAGTGGTAGAGAAACCATTGGAGAAAATTCTGAAGGAGAGCATTAATCTCGACTTGAAGAGGCAAGGTTTGATCAGAGAGAGTCAGCATGGCTTTGTCAAAGGGAGATCATTTTTTAAGGAGGCGACATTTTAGATGCAGGTAATAAGTTGATGTAGTTAATATGGATTTCAGCAAAGTCTTTGACAAGATCCCACATGTGAGATTGATAAAGAAGGTAAAGCACATGGGATCTCGGTTAAGTTGGCAAAATTATCCCCGTGGTCATGACAGTGGGCGGTGGTAGAAGGCTAGTTGTGTTATTGGAAGCCAGTGTCCAATGGAATAACACGGGATCTGTGCTGTTCATGATATATATAAAAACAACAAAAAAGAAGAAAACGTGGGATGATGACAACTAAGTTTGTGAATGATATAAAGATAGGCTGGGTGGTTGACAGTGTGGAAGAAAGTCATAGGTTACAGGAGGATATTGATGGATTTGAAAGAAGGGTAGATCAGCGGCAGATGGAATTTAACCCTGTTAAGTGTGAGGTGATGCACTTTGGAAGAAATGACACAACAATGGGAGTGCTCCATGAATGTCAGGACACTAGGAAGCTCAGAGAAACAGAGGGATCTTGGGATGCTTATCTACGATCCCTGAAGGCGGCAGACAGGTCAGTAGGGTAGTTAAAAAGGCCCACAAAACACTTGCTTTCCAGACAAAGCATAGATTATAAGAGCAGGGAGGTTATGCAAGTGAGTAGGGAAATTGGATTATTCTGACCTGAATTAAATTCAGAATACAAATAAATATTATTAAAGGTTTTCCTCTCACTTGTCTTTATCTTCACGATAGTCAGTTTATACACGTCTCTTCTTTTCTGTCACAGCCTTTAGCAAAATATGCAATATTTTAGGTCATACTGCTCCTGCAGCTGCCTTCCTTTTCAACTTAACTCCTGCATGGTACATAACTTTAACACTGCATCAATTTTGATAGACATAATCCGAAAGTAATGAGTTGGTAATTATTCGTTGATTCATGAGCAATATTTGAGTTTCACATTACAGCTGTTAACCATGATTTGGTTTGAATTTATTGACTTATCCTATACAAAATGACCGGAGATGTAAAAGTGCTTATTGTGATATTACAGTAATAGATTGTAATGTGAACTTAGCTTGCCCGTTGAGAAATTGGCAGGTTCAAAGTTGACCATCCCTTTTACGCCTTTTGATTTTATGCTCCAAGACACTGTCAAGTTCATGCCCAGAGAGTTCAAATAAAATTATGCTATGGTATCACGACTTTGCAGGACTAAATACTTACCTTGGCTTTAAACTTTCGTCCCGCACAACCATCCTGTGGCCTTTCCCTCAGTTTCTCAGCAAAAAATCTTACTCCTTAAGGAAAAATTACTGTTTGACATTTCAACAATGGTTCATCTTTATTACATCTGTTTTAAGTTCAGTTAAATTGTTTAACTGATTGTCAATTCATTAAAAATTGTAATGCATTATAAATAAGGATGCTATTAAAACAACATTGTCTCTGGGTCACGGATAAAGATCAAGAGAGTCTTCATAGATAATTAATCCTTCTCAATTTTGAAATCAAAACCATTAGCTCAGATCCAGTAGAGCAGGGAGCACAGAAATATTTGCTTATGTCCGAAAAAAATGCAAGATTAATAATGCAACATTAATTATCTGAGGTTTAACAGAACTGTTAATTGTCTCTGATTGTTAAGATTAGCTTATTCAGGCTTTTAAGCTTCCATAATGAACCTAAGGTTGTGCTGAAGAATACATTAGGCATTCTTTTACCAGAATGTGGAAATCTATCATGCACAGAGCTCTGCAAGAAACCTTCCGAGTTATACACGTTTCTTCCTCCAAGTGAATTGCTGTACTAATAGTAATAGAAAGCTAATAGTAGCAGATCTAACAAGAGATAGTCACGACCCACTTGGACAAGTGCACTGATACTTAAGGACCACTACTCCGAGAATTACCACAAAAGTTAAAGATTCAGTTAAATTTCTCAAAGTCCCTAATTTCCCCATCTGATGGGCTGAGAAGAACAGAAAACACTGACCAAGTTTCTGTACTTAACATTAAATACTGTTTATTGTTAAAAAGCGGAGGTTGAGCCCCTCTGAGAATGAAAACCGAAACACCCGAGGAAGAGCACCTGGCTCCATAATCTTTAAAAGGAATGTGAAAAGTGGTTTAAGCTGCTTTTCAGCAACTTCTAGTGGTTAAATAAAATAAATCCCTGACACTTACTTTAAAATCAACAAGTAACAATTTACTTATCTAACTCTAACAGTGAACAAATTAACTATTGTTATGAAGCAGAGGTTGAACCCTCTCTGAAGAACTAAAACTGAAACACCGAGAGAGTGTTTCTCTCGGTGAGGCCTCGCCTCATAATCTGGATAGAAATTGTGAAAAGTGGTGTAACCAGCCTCTCACCACCCACGCTGTTATAAGGAGGAAGTTAAATGAAATGAACCCCTCACAGTCACTCTATAATCAACAAGTAACAATTTATTAATCTAACTCTAACAGTGAACAAATGAACAGAACTACTAACAATCCAAACAATTCCCGCTCAACTACCAACTATTCCCAAATCAAACAATTTTAATGATATGATGTTCCAATAAATACAAGTCCCACATATATAAACCAAATTAAAGAAAAAAGAAATTTAAAACTTAGACTCACAAAATTATAGCCAAGATATGTCTTCCGAATGTCCTGTGCATTCTCTGCTGTTCTTCAATTAGGAACGCCTTTCTCCAACAAATTCTTGGATCAGAAATATTAGCTAAGGGTGCTGTTGTACCTCCAGTCAGATGATGGTTTTCTTAGAGCTTAGAGAATTCTGTCAGAGCCAGTGATTTTCTCTTTAGGGCTGCTGGTTGTTAACTCTAACAGATGGCAGTTGCTCTCTCACCAATTTTCAAATACCTTTTTCTTTTATACCTTTGATGACATATCAATTTCTTACAATAGGATTGGTCTCAAGTTGTCAAAACCATCAGATTTAAATTTAGAGATAGCAGGAACTGCAGATGCTGGAGAATCCGAGACAACAAGGTGCAGAGCTGGATGAACACAGCAGGCCAAGTAGCATCATAGGAGCAGAAAGGCTGACGTTTCGGGCCTAGACCCTTCATCAGAAAAGGGGGAGGGGAAGGGAGTTCTGAAATAAATAGGGAGAGAGTGGGAGGCGGATAGAAGATGGATAGAGGAGAGGATAGGTGGAGAGGAAACAAACAGGTCGAAGAGGCGGGGATGGAGCCAGTAAAGATGAGTGTAGGTGGGGAGTTAGGGAGGGGATAGGTCAGTTCAGGGAGGACGGACAGGTCAAGGGGGCGGGATGAGGTTAGTAGGTAGGAGATGGGAGTGTGGCTTGAGGTGGGAGGAGGGGATAGGTGGGAGGAAGAACAGGATGGGAGGTGGGGACGAGCTGGACTGGTTTTGGGATGCGGTAGGGGGAGGGGAGATTTTGAAGCTTGTGAAATCCACATTGATACCATTGGGCTGCAGGGTTCCCAAGCGGAATATGAGTTGCTGTTCCTGCAACCTTCGGGTGGCATTGTTGTGGCACTGCAGGACGCCCAGGATGGACATGTCGTCTGAGGAATGGGAGGGGGAGTTGAAATGGTTCGCGACTGGGAGGTGCAGTTGTTTATTGCGAACCGAGCGTAGGTGTTCTGCAAAGTGGTCCCCGAGCCTCTGCTTGGTTTCCCCGATGTAGAGGAGGCCACAACGGGTACAGCGGATGCAGCGTACCACATTGGCAGATGTGCAGGTGAACATCTGCTTGATGTGGAAAGTCTTCTTGGGGCCTGGGATGGGGGTGAGGGAGGAGGTATGGGGGCAGGTGTAGCACTTCCTGCGGTTGCAGGGAAAAGTGCCGGGTGTGGTGGGACTGGAGGGGAGTGTGGAGCGGACAAGGGAGTCACGGAGAGAGTGGTCCCTCCGGAAAGCAGATAAGGGTGGGGAGGGAAAGATGTCTTTGGTGGTGGGGTCGGATTGCAGATGGCGGAAGTGTCGGAGGATGATGCGTTGGATCCGGAGGTTGGTGGGGTGGTACGAGAGGACGAGGGGGATTCTTTTTTGGCTCTTATTGTGTGGACGGGGTGTGAGGGATGAGTTGCGGGAGATGTGGGAGACACGGTTGAGGGCGTTCTCGACCACTGAGGTGGGGAAGTTACGGTCCTTGAAAAACGAGGACAACTGAGATGTACGGGAGTGGAATGCCTCATCCTGGGAGCAGATGC
>NC_063333.1:57940005-57998612 GCF_021869965.1 Rhincodon typus | reverse complement strand
GAAGAAGGGTCTAGGCCCGAAACGTCAGCCTTCCTGCTCCTCTGAGGCTGCTTGGCCTGCTGTGTTCATCCAGCTCTACACCTTGGCTAAATTCAAACACCTGTTGACTTGGTAAAATCTGCTGCTTGGCCTACTAACTGTACAGCCTTTTGACACAGATGTTTCAATTTGGGTGCTATCTGTGTACTTGCAAAATTCCAACCTGCTGCTCACAAACATCCATTTTAAATCTCTAAGCACAGAAAAAGCACATGATCTTTTAAAAGGACCACGCAATGCTTTCCCCCCCTCCCCACGCATTTTACAAACACCAAATCTTAACTTTCTGCCTCCCAATCCACAAGTACTCTACCCAACTTTGCAACATTTTTTCCAAAGTAAAGCTATAAACACAGGCAAGCAAAAAATATGAATTATCAACAAATAACTACTAGCTGAAACTCGAAACCCTTTGCAAAGCCTTACATATGTGCAGACACAAACAAATAAACAAGCATGGATATTCTGGGTGGAGGAGAAAATGTTGGGGAAACATAGCTGAATAGTTGAAATAAACTACAATGGCAAACTAGCAAGAAAAATAAAATCTGAAAGTAAGAGCTTTTGTAAACATTTAAAAAGGAAGAGAGAGGTCAAAATTACGAGAGGCCCCTTAAAAAATAAATCTGGAGAGATGGTTATTGGGAACAAGGAAATGCCAGAGGAGTTAAATAGATATTTTGCATTCATCTTTACGGTGGAAAATACTTTGAGCATCCAATTAATACTGAATAATAAAGGGGAGGAATTAAGTACCATCACCATTACTAGAGAAGTAGTATTAGACAAACTGATGGGGCTAAAGGCAGATAAGTTAAAGGTTTGCATCCGGGGATCACAAAAGAGGTAGCTAAAGAGATAGTAGATGCATTGGTTGTAATTTTACAAAATTCTTGGATTCTGGAGAAATGCCAGAGTGTTGGAAAACTGTCAATGTGACTCCCCTGTTCAGAAAGGGAAGGAAGCAAAAAGCAGGAGGCAAATAGCCTGATTAGCCTAATATCAATGGTGAATGTTGGAATCAATTATTAAGGAAGTAATAGCAGCACATTTGGAAAATCATAATCTAATCAAGCACAGTAAACATGGCTTCATGAAAGGGAAATTGTGTTGACTAATTTATGAGAGTTTTTTGAGGAGATCTGAACCAGAATGAATAGTGGGGAACCAGTAAATGCATTGCATTTTCAATTCTAGAAGGTGTTCAACAAGATACCTCACAAATGGTTAAGTCATAAGACAAGAGCCCATGGTAATGGATTGAGAATTAGCTAATGGGCAGGATACAGCAAGTCAGGATAAGGGGCTCTTTTTCAGGTTAGCAACCTGGAACCAGTTGAGTTCCATAGGGATCATTGTTGGGACTGCAAATGTTTACTATATAGTGGAAGGAAACATATGTACTGTTGCCAAATTTGTACACAACATAAAAATAGGTGGAAAGGCAAGATGCAGAGGGGAGAGAACAGTTTACAGAGAGTTATTGATAGGTTAACTAAGTGGGTAAGAAGTTCACAAAATGAGTTGAATGTGGGAAAATGCAAAGGTATTCATTTTGGAAGAACATTTCATTCAAGAGGCTCATTTCGGTTTTGGTTAATTCATTACACAGTGTGAAAAAAGGAGGGATGTTCTCTCTTGATGTCTGGAGACCTTCTGCCCTGTATTTTTCGCACACAAGGTGAACACGTGTCCGGGAACCAATCAGAGATTTGTTGTCATGCTGATGACTCCTGGCCTCTACAACCATGCAGGGGAAGGTCGTGGCTTAGTGGCATTATTGCCAGACACTTAATTCAGATACCCCGGTAATGTCACAAGGACCTGGGTTCAAATCCTGCCATGGCAAATAGTGGAATGTGAATTTAATATATGTCTGGAATTAAAAGTCTAATGATGGTCATTGTTGGGAGAACCTACATGTTCAACCAATGCCTTTTCAGGAAGGATACTAACATCTGTGACTCTAGATCCACAGCAATAACTGCCTTCTGGTCATTAGGGAGGGATACTAAATGTTGATATAACATCCTACTCATCCTGTGAATGAATTAAAATAATATTGAAGACCCAAACATTCTGTTTCTGTGCGAAGCTTTCTCTGAACAAATAGGTTGTGCTGTTGGGTTTCAAACATTTCTCCCCACTGACTAAACAATGCAACAATATAAACACAATCAAAATGTGTAACTTCCTTTTAAAAATGCGACAAATTCTTCTTGGTTAGAAGCAGTCCTTTTCATCAATTTGGTCCACATTCCAAAAAAAAGTAAAAAGATATGGTCTTCACAATTAAATTTGTTAGTCTGTGCATGCGTGATTATGTAAGACAATTGACATCCTATTTTCATTGCTCATTTTGTTAAAATATTTCCTCTCTTTTAATGTGATAGTATCAAGGTACAGTTTGAAGAAAACAAGTTTGCTTGATGTGACTAACTGTTAGCTTTCTAAAGCATCTGTCCACAATAAGAAACCATACCAACACTTAGGAAAGCTGCACACAAGAATGGTTCCTTCTCTAAGCCTTCTCCATGCAATTCATCAAATAAGGGGTTCAGATTCTGGCATCAACGACCTACATTAGCATTTACTATGTGGTTGACTTGCTGTTTGGCAGGAGCACAGGCTTCATTATGGTCTCCAGACAACATCAACTGTGCGATGACCTTTTAGGAGACTTATTGTAAGTTATTAGATATGAATTATAAAAGGGTAATTTGTGTATTTTATTAACTGCAGGTGGGCTGTAATTTTCCTTGGGATTAAATAGCATGGAAAACAACAGAGTTTTGAATTTGAATTAATTCAAACTGAATGGATTTGATTTTAATCAGTGCAAATTACACATTATTTAACAAATTGGACCAATGCCATTTTGTAAGTTGTTCTTTGGGAAAATAAAGTTATTATTATTTAAATTATATTTGTGTCAATGGAGCGGCTGTTGCATGTTTAGTTGGTTGGGGTTAGGGATTGATCCGTGTTGAGTCATCACTTGATCTAATTTATTTTTCTTCTGAACCTGCATTAAAATGTGATTGCTGTACTGTGAATATGAAACACCAGCACATCAGCAAGACCACTGGTTTTTACTTCCAACGCAACCCCGTCTTGTCCATCTTTTAGTAAGGTCCAAGTGCTACTCATAAACATACAAAATCAATAAGATGAGGCTAACTGGTCCATCAAGCCTGTTCCATGCCATGATGTTTGGAGACATGATGAGACACTTCTTTTCCCCACCCACAGAGCCAACTGAACTCCTGGGAGAAATGAAAGAGCAGAAAGCAAGATACATCCGGAAATAAATATTCTGGAAATTTCCTCCCCAAAGCCCACAAACAATGAAAACCACTCTCGGTAATTGCATGGACCAAGTCATGTCAACCTCTTCATGTTTATCTGCAAAAGCTCCAATTTATTCAGAAGTCTGTCTCCTGCATCCTATTCAAATCTACATCTTATTCATCTCTGAGATTAGTCCTTGCAATTTTCATTATTTTCTGTGACTTTAGGGGTGGATTTTATGATTATATGCTCGGGCCAGTCTTGACACTTGGGCGAGTGACTTCTACCCCAGGCACAGGACATCTTGCCAGCCAATCCGATTACAAAGCAGCTGAGAAGTTCCAACAGTTCCAGAAGCAGGTTTTGGCCATTGCTGAGATCTCAATGAGTCCCATGAAGAAGGAAGATAGGAATCAACATTGAGGTAAGTCCAGGGTTTTTGGTCGGAGAGGAATTGGGGATCCTAGCAAGATGGGGGTGCAGAAGTGGTGAGAATTTAGAAAATGCATCGGTTCAATCTTGGGAGGCTGCCCCTAAGGACACAGTGATATTCCCAAAGAAGGCAATCCCCTCACTTCCTTTTACACTTAGCTGTTAAACTTTGCAGTATGTTCATCTTCCATTTAGCTTGCCCACTGAAAGTTTTGAGATAGATTTAAGTTTTAATTTAACTTTAATACTTCTTTTTGTTAAAAAGTTCCTCAAAGCACAGCTTTTTGAACCAGCCTTTGAAGAGCTCCCTTCAACCTATATCCATTTGTTCCTTTGAGTTCTTTTCTTTCTCCTTATCAACTGCTACCGAGCCTCCATCCCACGACAAAGTTCTTTTGGTGCAATATAAATTTAACTTATTATTACTAAAAGAAGAGACATTGATAATGTACAATATAAATTGTAATAATTATCTCCTTATGTGACTGGACACTGGATTAGGATTTACCTAAATTAGGCAAAAGATTCCTTTACAATTATCACCTTATTTACAGTGAATCACAGATTTAGTATGCATCTCGGATTATTAGCTTTTTCAGCTTGGCTGTGTAATTTATTATCAATGAATAATTCTATAAGTGATAACTCTAAATTGCTTGTTGCAAATTGCTGCAATGTTGATGTTTTACTTTTTTTTTAAGAAAAAGATCACTTTAGCTAAAAATGAAAAATTGCTCCTCAGACTCATTAGCAGCGTAGAAATAATTTCATCTCCATAAATTTGGAATCATTTCATTTGTTTATATGCAAATACACTGATATATTTCCCATATTTCGTCAAAAGTTCAAATGAAGCTTGTCTACCGTAGAATGAAAATTGCTTACTGTCTCCTTGACAACGCAGTGGACCAACTGCAAGTCTTGCTTCAGATCCTGAACGGCTGGTGTCTCCAACTAATACCTGGCTTACAGGCAGATGACTTTTATAGGCGAGAAGGCCAGTATCCTTTCTCCTGAAAAAAAAAAATTGGTTGGTAAAAGGATGAATTGTTATGTTTGAAAATGTCTACTTATCTTGGCTCAAGCTTTTAGCAGTATGGATGTTGCATCCTTTTGCATATGTGCAAGTACAAAGTACAAATGTCTTGGTAAACATTTTGTATATGCTTTCAAATATAGACCAAAAAGGTAAAGATGTCTTGGAAGTTGCATGTGACATTATTAAATGAAAACATAAGTACTTGGTTTTATTTTCTCACAGTAAAAATTATTTGTCAAAACATTTTACAGTGCTTTTCAAATTGGCCAACCGTCTCTGTTCGATCAGCTGAAACTAAAGGAAAGTGTCCTTGAATTGGCACTGCAGGCTTGGGAAGGAGGCATTCCACCTTTCACTGACTATCAGTCCACAGGGTTAGATCTGCCAGGCCACATATTGAGCTCATTAAAATAGTGTGGTGGAGGCTGAAGCCCTTAATTGGGCTCTGATTCCCTTAAGGGCGTCTAAAGCATGGCAGGAAAGTTGTGGGCCAGCTAGCAGCAAGCACACAGCAGACAACATAGCAATTTAATGTACAGGTCCACATGCCTGTAGTCTTGAATACCTGTAGTCCTTAAGGTGAAGGGACAACTCACAGTGCTATTAAGAAGGAAGTTCCAGGATGTTAACCCAGTGACAGTCAAGGAATAGTAATGTAGCTCCAAGTCAGGACCGAGTGTAGCTTGGATGGAACACATAGATAGATGATGGTGTTCTCATGCATCTGTTGCCCTTGATTTCTAGGTGGTAGAAGTCACAGGTTTTGAAGGGTTTCTCTAAGGAACTTTGGTGACTTACTGCATTATGCCTTGTAGATGGTAACACTGCTGTCACTGTGCATCAGTGGTGAAGGGTGTGAATGTTGAAGATGGTGGATGTGGTGCCAATCAAACTGATTTATCCTGGATGGTTTTGAGTTTCTTGAATTTTGTTGAAGTTTCACATATCCAGGCAAGTGGAGAATATTCTATTATAATCGCCACAGAATTCCTAGCCTCTAACCTGCTCTTTTAACAGAATTTATATGGCTGGTCACAGTTCTTTTTTTTGGTCAGTGGTGGCCCCAAGGAAGTTGAGAGTAGGGTATTTAATGACAGTAATATGATTGAAGTCAAGGCTAATAGTTGGGTTCTCTTTTATTGCAGATGATCACTACCTGCCACTTGTGTGGCATGAATGTTACTAGCCACTTGCCAGCCCAGTCCTGGGTCTTGTAGGGGTTTAGATATGTGTTAAATAACAATTTGTTTTTAAGGGACACAGACTGCTTCAGTATTTGTGGAGTTCTCAATGCTTAACATTGTGTAATCATTAGTGAACTTTCCCCCTTTTGACTTTGTAATGGAGGGAATGTTATTGATGAAGCAGCTGAAGATGGTTGGGCCAACAGCATTACTCTGAGGAATTCATACACTGATGTCCTATGGCTGAGATGATTGACCTCCTACAACTGCAACAATACTCCTTTATACTAGGTATGACTCAAACCCAGTGGAAAGTTTTCTTTCTGATTCCCACGTCTGCAGGTTTGCTGGGGACCCTTGCCGTTACACTCAGTCAAATGCCCTGATGTCAATGACAATCACTCTCATCTTGCTTCTGGGTTTTAGCTCCTTTATCAATGTAATGAGATCAAGTGCTGCATATGTCTGATGGAACCTCAATCAAGCGTCAGTGAATGGTTTAATGTTGCATATGAGCCATTTGGTAGAATTGTTGAAGATGACCTCCATTACTTTTCTGATGATTAAAAGTGGACCGATGGGGCAATAATTGGTTGATTTAGAATTGTCTTGCTTTTGTGGACAGGATGTACTTGTGTTACTTTCCACCCTGTTAGGTAGATGCCAGTGTTGTAGCTGTACTAAAACTGCTTGATCAGGGAGTGGCTCGATCTGGAGCACCATTTTTCAGTACCTATTGCTGAGGTATCACAAGTGAATCTCATCTTGCGGTCATCTGATGCTCAGAGCAGGCTGTTTCTCTCTTTCCACAAAGATCTTAGGATCAATTGAAGAACTGCACCATTAAAGTGCCTGATCACCTAGCTTGACACAGACAGCAATCAAATCTGGCATTTAGTGATTATAAATGGCTTAGTAAGTATTACATTTACCAATTGAGCATTTATGTTGTAGCATAACTTAAAAACTCCAAATATTTAAACATTATGGAATATCATGGGTCTCGAAGCCCAAAGCTGTACAATGGTTCACAAAAATGATTTGAAGATGAAAGGCAATAATGAAATTTATTCTTTCACTGGAAAGACGGTGGCTGAGAGGATAGAGGTCTGATAGACGTCTACAAAGTTATGAGGGGCATAGATAGGGTGGATAGTCAGAGGCTTTTTCCCAGGGTTGAAGTTTCAATTACAAGGGGGCACAGGTTCAAGGTGAGATGGGGTAAGTTTAAGGGAGATGTGCGAGGGAAGTTTTTCATACAGAGAGTGGTAGCAGCCTGCAATGCACTGCCAGAAGAGGTTGTGGAAGCGGGCACATTGAAGACATTTAAGAGGCACCTAGGTGGGTACATGAATATGGAGGGAATAGAGGGATATGGATCAAAAATGGCAGGTTTGGTTTTAGATTAATTAGGGCATGATGGTCGGCATAGGCTTGGAGGGCCAAAGGGCTTGTTCCTGTGCTGTACTTTTTCATTTGTTTTATAATGTTTTTCACTATTATATTATTTTGGTAATCAGATTCACATATTTGTTATTTTCTTAAATGTACTTAAATTGATTTTCTGGATTACATTGTGTAAAATTTCTTGATTCAATATTTTTCGATATACATTTTGTTTAGTTAATGAATTTTACATTCTTATTTGTCACTATCCTTAAATTGTATGCTTAATAGTTGTATGGTTGTGCTAATTAAAAAGCAGGTAAGGAATGATGTGAAATCATTCTAAAATGTTAGTATACTTCATTTGCACATGTTTGGGATGTTCCAGTTGTTGAAGGGAGATCATACATTCAGACACAGCATGAAACACTGGTCACTTTGAAAACATATAATTCTCCTTCCTAAGGCTTGTTTCTTTAATGATTATTTGAATAATTTTTATGGCACATGTACGAGTTACATTAAAGTTGAAAATTTTCCCTGATTACAAGTTCTTAAACATAAATGATGCTTAAATGCGTTAAAATTTAACTTTCCAGTCTCAAAGAAGAAATGTTCTGTTGTGAGTTTGATGGATTTTTTTAGGGCCTCACTGTTTACATTGATTCACATTGATTTGTATTTGGACATGTTCTAATGAGATTTGGTAGATTTTTGTGTGTAATTGGCATCACCAAATTGGTGTATTTTGGGTTGGGTTGCATTCACTGTCACAATACACTTTGAAGTTTTTGTTTTAAGTTTACTATGCATCTGTTTTTGCCTGGGTGAATTGAGGTTAAATACAGAGTAACGCATTTCTTCTTTCCATTCTTGGATTCACTCACTCCTATGCCGTAGATTATTCTGGTCTCGTCTATTTTCTGCATATGTTTATGATAGAACTTTGATCAACGAGCTTTCAGTAAATACAAGACTATCAATGTAGTTCATCCATTCAGATTCCATCACAGCTTGGATGCAACACCATGGGAAGGTAAGAGTTGACATTATAGCAGTATTCTACCAAATATAGCATCAAAGAACCCAACCAAACTAAGAACCGTCGGAGCAAAGGAAATTACGTCGAATAGAAGCAGTTCGCTAACACATAGGAAAATGATGACAGTTTCTGAAGGCTGATTACTGTTGGCCAGGATATTGTTGCAGGAATTCCTCAGGGCAGGATCTCCTTCAACTTTTTAATGACAAAGAATCCCTCCATAATACTGTAAGTTATTGGGCTCATTCCTGACAACTACAGGGAGTAAGTTCCATTCATAATTCTTTAAAAAACAACTTCTAGCCTACAGCAGGTTTACATTACATCTGTGAAGGAAAAGACAGGGAGGGTCACCGGACCCGAAATGTTAACTCTGTTTTTGTTCCTGATTTACAGCATCTGCAGTTTTTTTCGGTTTTTGAAAATATGTCTGTATTTGGACTGCAGTTAAAGTTACATTTTTGCCAGGCAGTGAGCAACTTCAACAAGAAAAAGCCTGACAACCTCTGCTAACCTTTAATGGAACCACCACAACTGAGATATCACTAGTAACACCCTGGGTTGTCCCTTCTAGTCAGAAGCTAAACTAGATCAAGCTAAACAGAACCAGCTACAATCAAAGATGGGAACCCTGTTTTCTTTTCATCTCCACATGATTAAATCCATATCAGGAGATCCTGCAGATGGCTGTACTCTCCTCCCTCTAATTGAAACATTAGCTGGCCATTACTTAGTATTAAGCCAGGAGAGTGGATGCACACTATGTGGCGAGCAAGACAAGCAAAACCCTATGAGGTTTCTTGAGAACTTCCTTGGTGTTCCTCATTCAAAGGTACTCAGTGTGTGATTGAGGGAGTTGGAGTTGTGAGGTTGGGGGTGCCCCTTGACAGCTATACCACTCCTGGCCCTCTAGCCAAAGCTCCCATGGCCATCATCCCAGTGTGGTCTGGGATTCAGGAATGGTAATAGCTCTTGGGTGCATGGTACTGATGGAAGAGATATTCATGTATAGAACTCAGCTGTATGTTGTGAGTAGTCTGCTCCATGTGAGATGATGGCTGGAGACGAGTATGGTTTATGGAATGCAGTGAGCAGTGAGGGCTGAAGAAAATAGTTTCAGTCTTCTCAATGTTTAACTTTAACCAGGATTCAATGTTGGAGAAGTGACCTGGCAATAAAAAGTGGAGGAATGGAGAGAGGTGGTGACAGGGATCTTCATGTCATCGGTGTATAGGTGCAACTGACACGTTTTTGGACAATGCCACTGAGTGGCAACATGTTGCTAAGCAACAGGAGTGTGCCAAAGATGAACCCTTGGAAGGGACTCTGATGGGTGGAGGAGGAAGAAGCTTCACTAACAATAATGGGAAGGTTATTGATAAAGTGAACCTGTATACCCCACTCAAATCTGTGAATACTGTTCTGAGCCGATAATAAGCGTTTGAACCTGGAACTCTGACCCAAGGCAACAGCCCTGATCTAAGGCCAAAATTCCGAAATGAACAGGTATCCCTGACTCAACCCTGTGATCTCAACCTAAGCCCAAATCCTCACCCAAGCCCATGCATCATCCCAAGCCTGTACCCCTGACCAGAGCCCAAATCTCTGACTTGAGTCTGTAACTTTGACCATGTTCATATTGCCAACTTGAGCCTGTAACATTGACCAGAGCCTGTATTTCTGATTCGAGTCTGTAACCCTGGTCTCATTAACCTGGTCACGTTCTAGGGGACATTGCTTCTAGACTGGGTCTGCAGCAGATAGTGCAGTAACCAACAAGAAGGAAAAGCATACTTGACCCCATCCTTACCGATCTGCCTGTTGCAGATGCATCTGTCTATGACAATATCAGGAAGAGTGACCACTGCACAATCCTTTTGGAGATAAAGTCCCATCTTGTGATCGTAACAAGGTCAGCCAGGTGAACTTCATAGCATATGAGTTCCCTGACAGGAGCTGTTAATCTGGTCCAACCAAGGACCCCTGGCTGACAGATATAAAGAAGACTGTCAGAGGGTCTGTTCACTCTGAGCGCTGACTTTGAGGAAGCTGGATCAGTGTCTCGGACTCTCCACATGTGTATAAAAGATGATGTCATACTGGCCTCTGTGGTGTTAGTTTACATCTTCACATTGATAATTCTAAATACTATGCTGTGTGGCAGTGTCACCGTGTTAAATGGGACACATTTCTAACAAATCTAGCAACTCAAAACTGTGCATCCAGGAGGCACTGTGGGCCATCAACAGCAGCAGAACTGTACTCCAGCGCAATCTGCAACCTCATGGTCCGGTCTATTCCTCACTCAACCACTACGATCAAGCCAGGAAATCAATGCTGGCTCAGTGGAGAGTGCAGGAGGACATGCAAGGAGCAGCACCAGGCATACCTGAAGATTAGATGCCAACCTGTTGAAGCCACCAAACAAGACTACCAAACATAAGCAAAAAGTTATAGAGAGAGCTAAGTGATCTCACAATCAACAAATCAGATCTAAGCTCTGCAGTCCAGCCACATCCTGCCATGAATGGTGGTGCACAGTTAAACAACTCACTGGAGGTGGAGGCTCCACAAATATCCCCATCCTCAGTGATAGGAGACTCAAGTACAGCAGTATAAAAGATAAGTTTGAAGCATTCACAGTAATCTCCAGCCAGAAGTGCCAGGTGGGCAATCCACTTCTACAGTGGTCCCCAACATTACAGATGCCAATCTCCAGCCAATTCAATTCACTCTGTGTGATATCAAGAAACATTCGGAGGCACTGGATACTGAAAAGGCTGTGGGCCTTGATAACATTCTGGAAAGGGTACTGAAGACTTGTGCTACAGAATGTGCTGCTCCCCTAGCCAAGCTGTTCAGTGCAGTTCCAACACTGGCATCGAGCTGAAATGTGGAAAACTGCCCAGATATGCCCTGCACATGAAAAGTAGGAAAAATCTAACCCAGCCAATTACCACCCCATCAGACTTCTCTCGAACGTCAGGTAGGTGATGGAAGGTGTCATCAACAGTGCTATCAAGCAGCACCTGCTCAGCAATAACCTGCTCAGTGACGCCCAGTTTGGGTTCCATCAGGGCCAATCAGCTCCTGACCTCTTTACAATCTTGCTTCAAACATGGATAAAAGAGCTGAATTCCAGTGGTGAGATGAGAGTGACACCCTTGGTATCAGGGTCACATTTGACTAATTGCACAGTAAGGAGCCCTAGCAAAACTGGAATCAATGGCAATCAGGGGGAAACGCTCCACTGATTGGAATCATATCTGATGTTTGTGACTGTTGGAGGTCAGTCATTTCAGCTGCAGGACATCTCTGCAGGAGTTCATCAGGGTAATGTTTTAGGCCCAACCATCTTCAGTTGATTCATTATTGACCTTCTCTCCATCATGTTCAGCACCATTCACAACAACAATGATGCTAAAGCAGTCCATGTCCAAATGCAACAAAACCCAGACAATATCCAAAAACTGAAAAGTAATATTTGCACTATATCAATGCCAGGAATGACATCTCCAATAACACATACAATGGCATTAACATTACTGAATCACCCCTTATCAACATCCTAGGGGTTACCATTTACCAGAGACTGAACTGGATTTGTGACTAAACACAGTGACTACAACAGCATATCAAAGGCTAGACTACTATATCGAGTAACTCACGCCTTGACTCCCCAAGCCTGAAAACCATCTACAAGGCTCAAGTCAGGAATATGATGGAATACTTCCCAATTGACTGGATAAGTGCACCTCCTACAACACTCAAGAAGCTTAACACCATTCAGGAGAAAATAGGCTCTTGACCAGTACCACATCAACAAACACTCACTCCCTCCACCACTGACGTTTAGCAGCAGCAGTGTGCACTACCCACAATGTGCAATGCAGAAATTCAGGAAAGATCCTTACAAAGAACATTTTAACCCATGACCACTATCACCCTGAAGGGCAAAAGCAGTAAATACAAGGGAAACCAGCATCTACAAGTTCCTATTCAAACCACCTAGCACCCTGACTTGGAAATATATTGCTGTTCTTTCAGTGCCGCGAGGTCAAAATCCTAGGATTCCCTTGTGGATCTACTTACAGCACTAGGATTGCAGTGGTTCCAGAGGCAGTTCACCACCACCTTGTCAAGGACAACTAGGGAGTGTAATAAAATGCAGGAGCAGGCAGCCGTGCCTACATTCTGTTAGTGAATTTAAAAAAAACAATATGAGACTCCAACTCCCACCCAGATCCATATCTCTAATCCAATCCCATATCCCCAATTTGATCTGTACCCTCAATCCAAGTTCTTAGCTATTCCCCAGGTTACAAGTGCGAGCTATCCTATAACCTGACATAAGCCAGCACCTTGACTCAAGCTCATCACCTAAGCTCAAGCCTGCAACTCTGAACTGAGCCCATTAGCCCGAATCAAGGTTTTTTCCCACAAACAAGCCTGCACCCTCAACTCAAGCTCTTAACCATCTCCCAAGCTCATAACTCTGATCAGGGCCCATATATCCAATCCAAGCCCATGTCTCTAACCCAAGCTTTCACTCTCACCTAGGTTTGTGTCTTTGACCCAAAGCTACAAACCACCTTGAGCCCATTCTCTAACATAAGGCTGTACTTCTATTGAAGCCCATATCCTGACTCAGATCTGTATTCTCAATAAAGCTTTTAACCATGTCTCAAGCTCATGACACTGACCTATAGCCCTCGCCCTGGTCAATAATTCTAACCCTAGCCCATGACCCGAGCCTCAGCCCATCGTCCAACCTAAGCTAATAATTATGACCTGAGCCTGTAGCTCTGAACTGAGCTCATAACTTCAATTCAAGCTTGTAACCCCATCGTAAGCCACTAAACCTGACCTGAACCTTGCAGTCCAAGCTTGTAACCACAACGCACATTAGTACCATGACTTTAGATAGTAAAGCTCGATCCAAGGCTGTACCCCGATTCCAATCCATAATGATGAGCCAGGTCTGTAATTCTCATGCCTAAACATAAGTCTCTATCCTGCGAGACTATATATGTCTGTCCACAGGAGGAAAAACATTTGAGGAAGATAAAAGAATTTCAACACCAATTCTTCAGATATTCACTTTTTCTTCAGCAATGAAACTCTTTTGAAAGACTCAATAACAAATCTGTGAAGAATCTCTCAGGCAGGGTGCATTTAGGATTTAATTCATATAGTTGATGTGAACATTTGCAAATTTCACATGTTAGAGCCATGAATTCTGCCGTCCATAAAATTACAAGTCATTGCTACAATATGATGCTTATAACGTGGTTAATTTACTCACCACTGTTTGGCATCAGCATCACAGTTACAGTAATACTTTGGATTGGTACAATTTCGCTCAATCCCACAAGCACACTTCTGTATTCCAGGGCCAGAACCTCCCCAGTAATAATGCTTCTCGTTTCCTCTTCCTATCCACCAAGTATATGGATTTCCAGCTGCAAATAAAACATAGCAAACACACTAAATTAATTTTGATAATTAACTGCTAAAGCCTTTTTCTAGCTGAAATATCTGTAAGAGTCTTACTGAGTTAGTATCAGAGAAAATAATTGTTTTTGCAAAGCTTGAATCAAACTTTGACTCCACAATTATCAGGTTACATTCAATGGAAGCAAGTATTTTGTATTATACATATCATGTAACATAGAAATGGCCAAATGCAACATTTCTAGACTGAGTGCCCAAATCTATGTTTTTAAGAGACACATGGAAAATACTTGGATGGAGGATTGCAAGATAACAGATAACTGAGAAGCTAGGATGCTTTGGAAATCTCTCCCTCCACAAAAAAAAAGTTTGAGGCTTGATCAGTTTGAAATTTTAAGATGGAATTTGCTAGATTTTCTTGGGCAAAGAATTAAGGATTGTAGAAGGCATATGAATGGAGTTAAAAAGCAGATCTAACATAATGATTGAACAGGCTTGAAAGGCTCAATGACCTGCTTCTGTTCCACATTTTCACAAACCCACAGGAGGAAACCTTTATGTACAGGAGCTGCAACAAATCAGAACTTGTGTGTCAGCTGAAAAATATCATAGTTCAGAGATTATTTTAAGGGGTAGAAATTTGATGTTACAAGAGGAATGCGATTCAAAGGCTAAGAAGAGCAGAATTGAAATAAACTTTTCTTGAAGCATGTGCAGACCTATTTATGAGTTCATTTTCCTTCTTCAATCCTCTATGCAGTTTTGAAAATTTTGGAAGTATCTGGAAAATGTAGCCAATGTTATGTTAAGAAGTGAGGCCTTATAACACTGATAGTTAAAAAAAGGGTGAGGTATTTAAAAACAATTGGCATAACTTGGATACTGTAACATGTATGACTGAAAAATGATGAAGCAATTGTTCATTACCTCATAGTGCTATTAATTAAGAATTGCATAGTGATAGCATGGCTAAATGTAATTGAAGAATCCAAAATGTATGGTGCGAAGCATTTTAAGCGATCGAGAAAGAATGTCCATTTATATACCATACCTTGTGAAATGTGAATTGCCTTACTGTTTATGAAGGTCACATCACAAAAGCCTGAAAAATAGCTTGCCTCAGTTTAAGGAGTTCTACCTTGACCCAGCTACCTCCTATGTCAATGGATTTGAGGCAGAAAAGACTAGTACCCCACAGGTTATTACATATTCATTAATAATTAGCTAGGGTTGGGTGCATATGTTTCATTACACTTTCATTACCCTGGAATGCAGCTAATACTATGGCATGAGTATGTTTGAAAGATTCACAGAGATATGATCTTGTTCAGATAATGTTGCTTCCATCTCACCAGTTGTGCTCAGAAACTTAATCAAATCAGTGAAAAAGTGAACTCGGAGTGTTTTCCAGTCTCACTACTATATGAATCGCTGATGCAACTCACAGCATAGAAAGGATATAACAGGTCTCATCAATAAGGTATTGCTAGGACAAATAATTTGTAACAGCAACAGCCCACTTTGGAGGGAATCACAAAATTTTTAACACTATTGTCATGTCAGCACACACTTCTATTACAAAAGAGAATTGAGCTAGGTATAAAACAAGTTACCAGTTTGCTATCATTCATTTTTTTGCCAGGTTATAAAACTTGAATTTACTCCCAACAAGGGAGTACTTTGACACACTCACCTCAGAACAGGGTCACACTCGGTGGATTGTGTCAGCAGCAGACATCATAGATCAAATGGGAACAGCAAAAAGGCTGGCAATGTTCAGCATGAAATGAAAACAACACTGACAAAGGTCTATGAGATCTTGCAGTGCTCCATTCAAATGTTAGCATTCTCTTTGCTGCAACAAATTACTTGCTTGAGCTGTTATATTAAGGAAGTCGAACAGAACTATGGAGTAAGAAAGCCACAAGAAGAACCATGTACAAGTATTGATACGTTGAATTTCAGTTTGTGAATGACAGCTTCATTTCCCTGTTGGAAGGGTCCAATCTGTAATCCTTAAGTCATGTGCCAATGTTATATGAACAATAATTTTCTTGTCAGGATTTAAAACTATTGCTGCATATATGAAATACCTGCTCACCAGCTCAAAGAGCCATTTCTGATGGGAATTAAATAATAAAATCTATCCACCTTCCTTCTTGAATTTCTTGCAATAAAAGAAAATGTGAATCTAAACATGATGGTAATAAAATTCTTTACTTGCTTTCGAATGACAAAGGAGAACAGTGATTGACTGGTTCTTCTGTAAAACATTTAATTCATGTGAATTTGCAACTGAATTTCGTGTCACGAACAACATTCTCTTCCGAGTAACTGTTTGTTATATGATATCAAGTTTTACTTATCAATATTGCATTCAGATTGTATAATATGGGAAATTGTCAAATTTCCCATATTATACTATATTTGCATAATAGTATTACCTCATTTGTTAAGCAGTAGAATTTTGTAAAATAACTGACGGATGCCTCTGGCTTTGATACAACGAGTTCAGAGCCTCATTGCTGTTGAGGAAGAGGCCATGGCCCAGATTATTGACTATAATTATACTGTGATTATCCATTTTAAAGGGAAACCTTGTTTTGGAATAAAAGATAGTTATATGTAAATTTGTCCAACTCATTTCCAATGAATTGCTTCGTTGATAACCAACTCCTTTACCTAGACTAACTGTGCTAACAGAATGAATGGATTATTAGATGAAATGTCCTGCTGCTTATGATTTTATTAAATATTTACTAAATCTTTTTCAGATGAAACTAGCTTCTTCACATGGATACCACTTAGCCAATGTCAAAGTAATTTGTGTTTTGATAGATTGAAACATAAGGTCTACTGACGAAATCAGATTCTCTTAGGTGTCCCATTACACTGTACATAAAAGATTAAGCTGTGAAGTTTCTTATGTCAGTGTTTGCCACATGGTTAGTATAATCACAATAGGTACAGATAAATAAAGAAACAATTGGACTCTGCTATTATGATGCACTGATTTTAAACGTGTGAAGAACATAAGGAAGAGGAACAGGAGTAGACAGTAAGGCTCCTTGAGCCTGCTCTGGCATTTCATAAGATTGTGGCGAATCAGATCATTGAAATCACAGAAAATGTATAACACAGAAGGAGTTCGCTCAGATCACTGTATCCGTCTTTCTGGCTTCAGCTTCATTTTTTTTTCTATTCCCCATCACCTTTGAAGTACTTGTGACTCAAAAACCTGTTCATCTTAGTCTGAATCTATTTAATGAATCAGTCCTCACTACTCTCTGCCAAAGATTCAAGGATCTTTAAGAGAAAAATTCCTCTTTTTCATTTTAAACAAATAAATTCTAATTTTAAAACTATATCCTGTTGTCCTACTTTCCCCAATGAGGGTAAACATCTTAGCAACTACTCTCTCCAACGATATGTTTCCATGAGGTTCTTTCTTATCTTTCTCAACTCAAATAAGTATCAGCTCAATCTATGCCACCTTTCCTCATAAAACAACTCCTCTATGCCAGGTAGCAATCTCAAGAACCTTTTCAGGAAAACCAAAACTATATGCAGTACTCTGGGTGTGGTCTCACGAGTGTCCTGTCCAGTTGCAGCAAGACTTCCCTGCTTCTTTAATTCATCCCCCTTGCGATTAACAAGCTATTTGCCTTCCAAATCACCTGTCAAACCTGCATATTGTTCTTTTGTAACTCATGTGCATAGACTTCCAGATCTCTTCCTCGAACTGCCTGTCTCAATTTAAATATTGTTTTGGTTTTCAATCTTTCTACCGAAGTGGATCATCTCACGTTTTCCAAATCTGTCAACTGTGTTGCCTACTTGTTTAACCTATCTATGTCCCTTGGCAAACACTTTGAATCATCCTGACTACCTGCCTTCCTGCATATCTTTGTATTGTTAAAATACAAAGGCAAGGAGGAGTGAAGTGGTGATTTTCTTTTTAACACTCTCAATTCTTGCCAAGAAATATTTTAAATTATTTTTAGTAAGTAGCCATATCACACTTCAATTAAAACATTGTACTTTTCAAAATTAAGGAACCAATTTCAAGTTTTTCTTGCGTTGAAGAAAAGAGAATTTTATTATTTACTAACTTAGAATCAAATTATAGAATGTGATATCTAGCACACAAAAAAGGTATAATGTTTAGTAAAATAGAGAATGTCAAGGATTACAGAAAGATAAAGAATGTACAGTTTAAGACATTTTTAGAGTCCTTCAGTTGTTATAACCTGAGGTCACAATTGCTTAATGGATATCTTATCCTCAGCAGTGGTGAAATCTGTAAATATTCATGAGTTCTCAATGAATAGATGTTTATCCAATTTATTTTATCACTGGGTACTGTTTATTGAGAGGCTGTGTGATGTAGTCAGGGAGAAATAGAGAGTTTTCCAGTTCTGTCTTACAAATCCTTTTCTCGCCTGCTCTACTAAGCATTATCAAACTATGTCTGTTTGTTTTCAAGTCTGGCTCAATTGTCTATTTGAGCTGGATTAAGTGAGTAACCCTTTAATGTCTAGTATGAGTAATTTCTCATGCAAGTATAAATTAAAGCATGTCCTCCACATCTTTAGAAAACTATGGCAATTTTATTTGGATAATTTAGTTTCTTCCACATTAGTTTCCTGAACTTGCCTTAATCTGTGGTCAGGTGGTTGCTGTAGCCATTTTAAGTCCATGTTTTTTCCTTTTAAAAACATTTTTGTCCATAACAGTCTAAGGTATTAAAATTAGATGATGGAAGTTGAAATTGATATTCTGTATTTTACCACTAATGTGGTAGTATCATCAACAAATTTTGCTATAATATGCTTGGTCCCTTCATCTAGAATATTAATACTGTGGCATAGACACTGATCCCACTATCGAGTTTCCCAACTTGAAAATGACGCATTTATCCTAATCCCTACTCTTGCTGACTGGCCAATCCTCCATTCATGCTAATATATTGCCATCAGCACCATAAGCTCTTATTTCTTTAGTAACCTTTAATGGTGTTGTGATATTGAATGCCTTTTGAAAATCTAACTGCACCATGTCCAATGGTTCCCCTTCATTCACCCTACTCATTGCATCCTGAAATAAACTCAAGCAATATTTCAAACAACATGTTCTTTCCATAAAATGTTCTTGTCTTTTTTGAATTTATAATAGCTTTTAACTATCCTGCTGTTGCTTTATTAATAAAAGATTCCAGCATTTTCCAAATGTCAAGTATTAGGATAACTGATGAATGGCTTCCTGATTTTTGTCCTTCTTCTTTCATGAGTAGGAATGTTATATTTTAGGTTTTCCAATCTTCTGGGATCTTTGCAGAACACTGGCAATTTTAGAAGATTATAAACAACACATCCATTATCTCTGCAGCTGTTTCTTTTAAGACCCAATGTTGGAATTTATGAGGAACAGTCTTTATTGGTAAGGCCATCGATTATTGTCCATCTGTAATTATCCATGCGAAGGTGGTGGTAAGTCATTTTTTGAACCACTGCAGTCCATATGATGTAGAACTGTATGGCTTGTTAAGTCATTTTTGAGGGCAGTTAAGAATCAACAGTGTTGTGTGGGATGAAATAACATAAGATTCAAACCAGGTAAGGATGACTGATGGTTTTCCTGGAAAAATATTGATGCACCATGTGGGATCTAATTAAAATCTTTTAGCTTTGTGGTCACCATTACTGATGCTACCTATTTATTATAGACTTAATTATTCATATTGCAGCTGCATTTGATAATTTTGTGTGGCCATGCTAGAGTGGAGATGCTTGGACTATAATCCTATCAATCATGTTTGGAGATTGTACTGTTGTCCAATTGATTTTATTAACACAATTCTGTAGTAACTATCCTCCACAGACTTTATTTTTCAGAAAAAAATATCAATTTTTATTTTGTAACAACCTTTCACTCATTGGATTTTGCAGAAAAAACTATCAACTTGTATTATATTGCTACTAACAATTTACTGCAATATGCTGAAAAAAGACCTTGCTGTACTTAGGACATTCTATTTCTTTTAGTTGCAATCATAATTTCAGAGGTCGTGTAAGTTAAATAACAAGTGCTTCCCAAACTCCAACTCACTGACTGATATGGCGGTGTCAATTTTCATCCTAATGCCTAATCTTGGAATACTGGCACGAATGAAAACTTGAAAAAAAAATTCACATGCCAGCACAAGTATTCTTGACTTTAAAAAGCATAAGTTTCAACCTCTCATCTTTAGCCCCCCAAAAAAGAGAGGTACTTTAAATTTATCTGCATATAATCATCCCAAAAAGATATTGCAAATTCACTGTAGTATTCAGTATTGAAGTAAATAAATATAATTTGATAGCCATTAGGGAGACATGGCTGTGGGGTGAGAAGGATTGGGTACTGAATGTTGACAGCTATATAATTTTCAAGAGGAATAGGAAACTAGGTAGAGAGATCTCCATGTTCTGCTGCATGATTCAAAAAATGCTACTATGTATGTACAGCACATAATCAAGAAAGCTAGTGCTTTGTTATTCTTTATTACAAGAGGAATTGAATGTAAAAGTAGGGCTGTTAAGCTTCAGTAATACGGGGCATTGATGAGACTATGTCTCAAATATTGTGCAGTTTTCATCTGTGGATAACAAATAACAATAACAGTCAACAACAAGGAGGCATAATTTTAAGGTGAAAGGAAGGAGATTTAGAGGGATTTGAGTAAATTTGTTTTCACCCAGAGAGTGGTAGGTATCTGGAATACATTGCCTAGGAGGGTATTTGAGGACGGAAACCTCACAATCTTTTAGTGGTACTTGGATGAGCACTTACGATATCATTCCATTCAAGGCTATGGGTTAAGTGCTGGAAAGTGAGACTAATATAGCTGTAAAGGAGGTTTTGTCAGTGCAAACTCAATGGACCGAAGGGCCCTTTCTGTACTGTATGACTCGACGATTCTACCAGATTCATAATTGGAATGAGTAGGTTGTGCTTTGAGGATAGGTTAGACAGACTGGGCTGTTTACATCTGAGTTTAGACGAGTGTTGGGTGACTTTATTAAAGTGCATAAGATCCTGAAAAGTCTTGGCAAGGTGAATGTGGATAGAATGTTTCCTCTTAGGAGGCACTGTTTTAAGAATGGGGATCAACTTTTGGATTAAGGTGAGGAGACTCTTTTTTTTAAACTGTGACTTTGTTCTGTGACTTTGGAACTTTCTGTCCCTGAAGCTGGTAGAGGCATGGTCATTAAATTTCTTTTAAATTGAAATAGATTGATTCCCTTGCCTCAACAGAATCTAAAGGATGGATGGGAATGTGAAGTTTAAAAAATAAAATGATTAGCCATGATCTTATTAAATGTCAAAGTAGGTTTTGAGATGCTGAATGGTTTGTTTTTGCTCCTATTCATATGTTCACATTATTGTAACATTGAAATTTTTGACGCATTATCAGGCTGTCAATTAATTCACTAGATTAACTGTTTAATTATTTCTCCAAAGACAGTAAAGGATTTTCCACATGGTTCTTAATTGGTGAAATTGAATTATTGCTGAATTGAAGAACCTAATCAATTAATTACAATGTACAGTAAATCCGGCTATAACTTAGTCTGAATTTCTGCTTGAAATTATAATTGGACAAGGATCTACTTTAGTAGAGATGAAACATGATGCATCTCTTATTTATTAAACAAAACACAATTTACATGCAACAAGTTTACATCAGTAGGAGCACCCTGAAAGGAACTTATTTCACCCAACTCAATGGAACTTTCATGTAAATTATGGGAGAAAATTGAAATATTTGCCCTTGTACTTGAAATAGAAAACTTAACTGATCACAATAAACCTATAATGTCGTGCGTTCCTACTTACATGAGTATTGTTGCCAATTGCTGACCAACTTTGATGACAGTGTTGTAATGTAAATGAGGAAATCATTTAAAGAGTCACCGATGGTACAGCACTAATGGTGGGAATCATAAATACTGTTTCTGGCAGCAATGACAGGATGTCACAGGCCAATTGAACACTTCTGTTACCTGTATAGTCGAGATTGCTTCTTTTACTTCTTCTTATCCAGTGCAAAGCATAGATACCAATGTTTGTGCTTAGTATTTGCAGCATAGATGTGTCCTGTCTTGCACATTTGCCACAAATCAACTATGCAACATAAAGTGATATGAGCCGTAAAGCTACAATTTGTTATGGATTGCCAAATCATATGTACATTGCACTACTCATGTTTTTGAAAGAACTTCTGTTGGTTTACTTGCAAAGTGTGGGAATTTCCAGCTAAGCAGCATGACGGCCAATGAGGTGACATTACCAAATGATCAAAAAAAGAGCTGCAATTAGAAATCAGCAAAGTATATGAAATCACACAGTTGTCGAGATCTCTCGGTCAGCGGGGTGGCATGGTAACACAGGTTTGTGCATGGTGAGCATTACTGGGGCTAACCATTGTGAGGGGCTAAACAATGTCAGAATGAGGGCAAACTGTGTTGGTGGTCCCCTTGTTCGTGAGTACTTTGATATTCCATTTGATTTGCAGGCTCGACAGGCTGAAATGGCTACTCCTGTTCCAATGTTCCTAATTCATTTTAAATACTTAGGGCCGGACTAAGAAATTTGCAGATGATGCCAAAAGTGCTTGTGTGGTTGGTAGTCAGGAAAAAAGGTGGAGCTGAAGCAATCAGTAGACCACAGTGTCAGGTTGACAGACATATGGCCAATCAGAGTTATCTCAAGAAGCATGAGCTTGCCAAGCTTAGGCTGCTCTAGGAACATGGATTCCAAAAGATGGAAGTCCCACTCATTGAGAGTTTCCAAACCACCAGAGTTACAACATCAATTGAGGTCTAAGATCAGGATTTGAACTAGACCATAGATAAATGAGGGGCTTGCATGCTGGGACCACAGGGGAAGAGTGGGTAGGGGCATCAGTGTGCCTCTCAGAAGGCCTCTGCCCTTCTCAATCTGGTTCCCCTTGATAAAGCACAAACTATCTTTGAACTGTGGAAGCCATAGTTCTCCCCCACCATAGGCTGATTTGCCATGCTCCCCACAACGTTAACACATCATCTGCCACTGGGTTAATACTATCATGACCAGGCACAAGATGAACATCAATTGGCAGTAGTACAGGAAGGCCATTCACGAGCCTTCCTACCACACTTGTAAACAAGGTGAAAGCAATAAGGTGGCGAGCGAAACAGCCACCACGCCATTGTCCCATTACCAAACACAGGAGAGTGCTTTAATTTGTGCTCTGGGTATATTTATGACAGCAATTTATAGATTTTTAGTTACTAAGTAAATTAAGAAATATGGAGAAACAGTGGAAGGTAGAGTAAAGACAAAAGTTAGCCATTAGCAATGATCCAAATGGCCTTTTCCTGTTTCTTTTGTTCTTATGTGGCAGATATACATGGTATATATATGGTAAAATATGAGATGTTGCAGATTTTGAGGAAAACAATGCAAAAAGGCTTGTCAGATAATAAAAGTTGGGAACTAAAGGAGAGATCTAGATGTACAAGTACATGAACACTTGAAAGTGTATGCTAATAGATTCAGTATTTAATAAATGAAAAAAACATTTTGTTGATAACTCAGCTTTAGTGTGAGCAGAAAACTGATGGTATGAGAAATGTTGTTTTATATATATACACAGGCTGAATTTCCTTTGCATCGAAATCAAAGTAGGATTCAATATAATTTCCACATTCATAGCTTTGACATCCTTTTCTATTCACTAAATATGATCAGCATTCTACTCAGAATCCTTTTCAAATAATTACACATCCAACTCAGTATTATTGATTTGTATCCAAAAGTAATTTCTCTGAAGTGTATTCCGTTATCTGAATTCAAATTTCCTTCACTCATAATCGGTCAGCATTTCGCTGCAGTAAGTGTAGAAGAAACTCTTTCAAATGTTTGTCAGATTTATCAATTTTTAATATCACTGGTTATATAGTGCAATTGTAATTAACATATTGCTTCAATAATAGAGTAAAATTAAAAATTAACAGTTCCTGATTATAACTTTAATAATTAAACTTCAGTATAATTTTGTATCAATAATAACAGAATAAAAATCTATCTTTCTTATAAGTTTTTTATTTTAAACTGTAAAATTTTTCACAAATGCAAATAAATTACTGCAGTAAATAGAATTTATTTTTCTGTAACTCCTCCCAGCTTATCTTCCTTTATTCACATCTATTTAGCTTTCTCTTTCAATCCCTTTTTCTGTTCCTTTTGCTGGACACATATCATATTCTTTCACTTTTGACATCTCTAAATTTACAAGTGTAAGGGCCAGATATTTATAGTCCCAATTGTCAAGCTTTTGGGTGAAAAGGGGTGAACTGACTCCCCTTTATTTATACTTATAGCCCTTTAGTTGGTGGTGATAAGGTTAATTTACAAAGGATCCCTCCTTTGTGGATATATTTATTCCAAATTAAATGGATTTAAGTTTTAAAGGAATCAACTTATCCAGCCTTGTTTGAGTTAACAAAAGACTGAGTACATTAGTTACTACACATGAGAAGAAATAATAACACAGCACAAATACACAGATGAGGAGTGAATCCAAAAGTGATAAAAGTTAAAAGATGAACAAATAAATCTTTATGGGTCAATTATAATGAAAAAATAGTGAAAAGTTGATAGCTGAATAGTTGATTTCAGCGTTCTTGGCTTTGCAGTTTTGTTGAAATTCCTTTGACCTGTTTCGTCTTGATGGTATTGGTCGGCAGCAGTCAGAACAAGAGAATCTTCCTTTTGTCCTTTCCTTTGGATTGGCTTGTTAGCCAGATGGCTACTAGCACTCAGAGTGAGAGGGAGTCATTTCCCTGCAATGTGGGGGCCTAGTTCAATGGTTTTTTGGCTACAAAATTCACAGTACTTTAGTGCTCAAACCCAGGCTAGTACACACAGTATCTCAACTCATTAGCACACATTCTTTCGCTATCATATACAGATCAAAGTTGAATTGGCTTTTAACCTCTGTTCCTGTACATTTTTCAAAGGGGAAGACGCAAAATATGTCTCTTGTCTAGACCGTTGTCTTTTCTCAAATCATATTCACAGTTTGAGATGACTCTCAGCAGACTTTAGTTCAGGTTGCAAGTGCATGTATTCCTTTTGAGTCTATTCCTTTGAAGATTCCTTTGTATCTCATCAGGTGTGACATTTCAAGATATCACTCCTCTCCAGAAAGTGACTGAATTTATGTTTGCAGTCATCATTGTGCTATACATCCATCGGTGATCTGAGGTTATGATCTGTGGGCATGACACACTGCACTCGCTGTCTGTGCTGCTAACCAGAACAGCTTTGTATGATTGATCCCCAGAAATGTCCTGGAACACATGTGAAAGTTCCTATCTGTGGCAGCTAGGCTGTCTAAAACTAGCAACGTGGGAGTTTGGATCCACTTTGAGGGTGTCTCAGCAGGTTATTTTGGAGATTTCTAAACATTATGATGAATTTTTACATCTGTCACTTGTCCTAGCAAAACAAAAAATGCCCTGAAAGACGCAAGATATGCAAATTTGCCATTCAATTTTATTCTTCACTTTAAGTAGTACTAAATTATTTCAGTTTGGCCCTGGGTTGCCAAAGGAGGTGCAGAAGTCACCATTAAACTAATACTAAAATAGGTAGCATCTCAACTGCTTACCTTTGGACAACTCTGCCCATGCTGTTCTCTTTAGGCTAACAGAGATCCAATATGATTGTAATTACTGATGTAGCCACTATTTTTACAGTGGTGGGTTGTGTGTTGTGCTTGTTCCTGTCTTTGAGAGGTGGCACCTCTTTATAAATATTTTAATCAAGTTTCTACAGTACAGTTAAGAGTCTAATTCAAATTTAATTATTCCCCATCAAATTTATAAGGGCTCAAGAAACCTTGCACTAAAATAGAGAGAAGCAGAAGCCAAGTATTATTTTAGAGCACTGCTTGTGGGCTTAGTTAGTGCATTAAGTAAGCCTCATGCTGACTACAGCCTCTTACCACTGTTGCTATCTGTCAAACTCAGCAGGATCTAAGATCCCAAGCCTTCTGCTCTATAATCTGTAAACTTTGCCTCCATCTTAAACCTGTGAACCTACTCAAATGCCAGGTCTATCCGTTACAGCAAACTTCCATATCCTTGGGATGTCTGGGTTTCCCCAGTTCTGCCTCCTTCCTCGAACAAATACAGAGATTCACATCTCAAGTGAAGTGGGGTTTGTCATACCAAGGTACAAGCAGTTCTAATACTGTCTACAAATGAAGTTTGTAGAGTTATGTATTGATGGGACCTGTGACAAATATGAAAAAATTTCTATTTTCTTCAGGCTAATGGTGTCTCTTGTAGACAGCAACAATATATGAAAGTGTAATGAAAAACATCTCCTCCCTCAGCATATACCTCAATGTAGGCTTTTGTCAAATACTTCATGATTTTATTGCTATGAACACAATAATTATAACATTGATCGATCTAATTTTATAAGCCAAGTAATGACTCTTGAGAATTTACTGTTGTCTTCTGACTTCAAGTTGGCTAATTTTATAAATGTAGGTAAAAGATTTGAAAACATCAATTGGGCAACACTACGGAGCAGGGCTTTTGATGCTCAAGAGAAATGGGTAAACCATTTTAAAAGAAAAGGAAGCCAAGTATTTGAAAATCACACTCAACATAACAACAGCTAGACATATACAGAGACAAATTAAACTTACCAAGAACACATCTGAAGATAGAATCTTAGAATCCCTACAGAGCATATAAAAGCCATTTGGCCCAACAGGTATATAACCCATTCCTCTGAAGGGCATCCCACCTAATTCCAGCGCCCCATCCTATCCCCATAACCCTGCATTTCCCATGGCTAATCTACATCACTGGAAGCTATGGACAATTTAGCCTGAACAATCCACTTAAACTGCATATCTATTGACTGTGGGAGGAAACTGGAGCACCCAACAGAAACACACACAGACACGGGAGAACATGCAAACTCCACGCAGACAGTCACCCAAGGCTGGAATTGAACCCCGGTCCCTGGCGCTGTGAAGTAGCAGCGTTAACCACTGAGGCACTGTGCCCCGCTAATGAAGTTGGAATAAGATGGAATATATATATATATTATACATAATATATATGTATTATATATATAGAATAGAGACTAATATTATGGATTATTAAGATAAACTAAAACAGCTATCAAAACAGGTTAGAGGCTAACAGGCAATAAGTTCTGCAACATTGGTGGAAGTTCTTTTTTCAAAGTCCAAGCACTTCTATATATATATATATGTATATAAAGAATATAAAAAGCTATTGAAGTATGGCTAAGGACAGATCAAAATTGACTCCTATAGTAAGAAAGTCGCCATAGTCCTATTGGACTGTAGGGCTGCTCTCCGAACTCAGAGAGACAACTGGCAGTAGTTTGACCTGAGGGTCACCAGGCCTCAGGTTGGGGAAAAGTTAAGAAGGTGCATCCTACGTGGTAATCTCAGCTAGTGCGGGAAATGAACCCACACTGTTGGCAGCACATTGCATTACCAACCAGCTGTCCAGCCAATTATTCCTAAAGTGAGGCAACAATGTAAAACAATGGTTTTGCATCAGTCATTATTTCTGTGGATAATGTTCAACTATCCAATGGTGAATTATGCAGTAGACAAGAAAATAGCATTATTAAAATCATCTGAGGGTATAATTTCAAATAGAATAAGAAACCTAGCAGTAGATTGTGTGCCATATCTACAAGACATGAGGGTGATTGAAAATGTAGGATATGTGCTTTCAGGTCCCTTGTCCTGTCCTTTAATAGCTCATTAGTACCTGGTATTGTTTCCTTAGATTAAGGGGAATGTCATGTAGTTCATATTTTCAAAAAAAGATGACAGTGAGATCCAGGTAATTATAAACCCATTAGGCTGACATCAGTTACAGGTAAAATGCCTGAACAGACATGAGATGCTTTTTATGAGAGAGAAGGAAGCATTAAAGATACTCATTATGAGCTCTGGAAAAGAAAGTCATGTCCTACTAATTAGATTTCTTTTGAGGAAGGTTAATGGATGGAAGTTTCCTAGGAGATATTGTCTACAATGATTTACAGAAAGCCTTTAAAAAAGAATTCACAGGAACTTACATTATGAAACAGAATCATGTGGTATCAGTGGAACCTTGCTGCCATGAATTAAGAATTGGCTCTATTACAGTGTACAGAAAGTTAATTAACCTCTGACTAGATCTGCCTGGAGGCCAGTTACTATATATGTCCTGCAGGAAGTGGATTAGGGCAATTGTATTTTTATAAGTGACTTAGACATGGGTGATGACCAATTACTTACAGGTTCATGGATGATGTAGAACTTTATTTTGGTGTTAGGATTACACAAGGGAATAAATTTTTATAAGCAAATCCAGATGTGCTGGAGGAATTGGTATTTTTCTGATATATAGTGTGTGAGTTTGCTAAAATACTTTGGGTGGGAAGGAGCTTTCAGGGCCCGAAGATACAATCTATGCTGAAACATCAATTAATGGTAGCTGCCATCTTGATAAAGGAGTTCAAACTTGCACCAGGAACAGCTGCCCACCTGATCATCAAGCAACTAAATTTGACTTAAATTGCATGATAGTGCTCAGTAAAGAGGCTGCATGCTGTTCTGCTGTCTAGCACTTGACTTATTTCTCTCCTAATACTGACCAGTCAGTTGGGAGTAAAACTGGGCACTGAACAGATTTTGAGTGTTAATTGATGGTATTTCACTATTATCTGTTGACATGCTGCGGGACATTTGAAGAGGTCTTTCAACACAGACCAGGAGACTTTGTTGAGACTTTATCAGCACTTTATCAACATTCTGGAAGTTATCTGAGGACCTCACTTAAAAATAAAGAATGTTAGGCTGCATTAACTTCTGGGTTACCTCCTTGGGCATACAAGAAGAAATAGTGTGCTTGATCATTTACATCTGCACGAAAAGGGCCTCTTGGTCAGAAGAAGGACATGGATCCAAACAAAACAGCATCAGAAAGGAATCACAGGATGTGGAGGCAGACACCATCTCATTGCACGTACAGGACACCCCTCTCGGCCTTTTCCACCAGGCTGCTTAGTGTTACAACTGAGAGCCCACAAGCCAATCTAAAACCTGCAACAGACACACTGAACACCATCAGTCGCCGTAAGTGCTTGGTGTCCATCTGTACAACTTCAGGAAAATCCCTGGTTTGCTAAACTGGCTGGTGTCTCGATTAGCACCTTCACGCAATGTCAATTTACGGTGATTAGCACTTCGACTTACAATTGGATGCAAAAATCAATTTTAAACAGGCATGTCTTATTAGTGTAATATCCACTTAGCACTCAAACTCAAAGTATTGCAGATGGTGGAAATCTGAAATACAAACAGAAAGTGCTGGAGAAACTCAGCAGTTCTGGCAGCATCTGTGTAGAATGAAAAAAAGTTAATATTCTAAGTTGGATATGACTGTTCAGAGATCATTTAGCATCTGTTCTATTTCTTCACCAAACTTTTCTCTTGGGTATTTGACCTTGATACATTCACTGTTATCCGTTCACTATCTGGGTACCAAGAATACATATATGTTCCATGGAACAGAATTGAAATCAATTAAGAAAGCAACAAAATTCTGGTACCATAGATCATAACATACAAAAGCTTCATGATCACTGCTGAGTAGCTATAACTAAGCAGAAAGGGTTCTGTGTTATTATCAGAACTATTCAATATAAAACAAAGCATGTTATTTTATCCTTGCACTAGACCTTGGTGAGACCAGATTTAGATTATTGTGTCTTGTTCTCCCCTTCTTGTATGATGAATACTATAGTAGCTATACAAAATGTTCATTGGTAGGCTGCAAGCACAATTTCAGGCTTAAAAAAACCTTTCTTATTTGGAGAAACCTAAAGTCCTTAGCAAAGTGGATTCTAATATTGAAGGATTATATTCCTATTTGTAAATTATTTTACTTTTATAAAATTATACAGTAATAGAGCAGAATAGCTACAGAACACAAATTGGCCATTAGGCCCATTGTGTCTATGCTCGCTTGATGCATTAGCAACTCAGCTAGTCCCAAATAGGTTAAGGAATTCACACACATAAATTCTGCAATTATATGTAATGGTTTTGGAAAAACTGAGATTTATCCAATCATTCTCTGAAACTTTGCAGCTACCCTGGTCCACAAAATGTGTTTTTGAAAGGATGTTCATCACTCAAAGTAATGAAAGATTATCTGGTGGTTTGGATTTCGCAAACTGTTTTTAAAAGTGGCATCTTCATCTGGTCCTATGTTATTCTACTTTATAAGAGCCGTCATTAAAATTGTGACATAAAGAAATCACAAGATCTACAGCTTATTTTATTTGATTTTATTTCTAAAAACTTTGTGCCAAATGCACTCTCCCCTCCCCTGGACATTTTTGGTAGGTTATTGTTTCACAGTCTGTTTTCTCTCCAGTAATTTGCCCATGGAATCATTATTTCTAATTGTGTGCTTCAAAGGGAATATTGTCAAGCTGTTAAACTGTACTTGGAGGAATATTCGAGGCAAACTTTCTGTCTTTTTGGAGTTGTGCATAGTCAGGCAAGTGGAAACTTTTCTATAGCACTCCTGACCTGTGCCTTGTGGATGATGGACAGACTTCTGCAGAACTGGGAGATGAACATCTCATTACAGTATTCACAGCCTCTGACCTTGTTTTTATAGCCACAGGGATATGAAGGTGCCAGTGTTGGAATGGGATGGGCAAAGTCAGAAGTCACACAACACCAGATCATAGCCCAACAAGTTTATTTTAAATCACAAGCTTTCGGAGCATAGCCCCTTCATCAGGTGACTTGACAAAAAGGCTACGCTCCAAAAGCTTGAGATTTCAAATAAACCTGTTGGACTAGAACCTGATGTCGTGTGACTTCTGACTTTATAGTCACAGTGTTATCAGATTAGACTTGTTAAGTTTTTGATCACTTGTTGGTCCCAGGATGTTGACAGTGGGAAAATTTTAGCCATGGTAATATCAGTAAGCTTTGCACGGTCAGAAAGGAGAGATCCCATCCAGAGTGAGGTACAGCCCATGTGAGTATATAGTTCGGGGAATTTGGTGCTGCGGGGAAGCGATGAGTTTTGTTCGGTTTTTTGGCTGATAGTTTGTAAATTTTTTTTAAACAGGACAAATTGAAGCCCAGGATCAGGGGCCTATCCCAAAAGAGTGACATCATAGGTAAATCTGAAATTCACTGGCTTGTGATAGTTAATAATTTGACTGTCTATTATAGGTTACTTTCAGATTGGAGGTAAGCAGGGGAGATACTTGTATGCTACAAATGGAAAGACCGTTCAAAACTTCTAAAAATCAAATTAAGAACCAAGTGAACAAAATAGAGCTGCAAGGGCCAGGCAATGTGTTGTAACTGCATGATATGGGAGCTGGTGGACCACACTGGAGTTCATAGTGACCACATCGGTAGCAAGAGTTGGTTGCTTGAGGAACTCGACTCAGGGTTGACAAGCTGAGTTTTGAATACTGCGACACATCAGAGACAGGGAGAGGAGTTACCTGGATGCTGTGTTTCAGGAAGCAGCCACCCCCTTAGATTAGCTATATCAAATTCAGTGTTCAGGGACAGGAGGGTGTGACTACCAGCAAGCTCAGTAGAGAGATCCAGGAGGTCATGCTGAAGGAGACTCAGCATTTGAGCTTATCTAACAGGTTTAAGATTATTGTTTTTGTGTGTGGATGAGAGTGGGTACTGTAGGGAGGATGAGCAAACTGACTACAGAACTGTGGTACAGGGAGCCATTCAAGAGGGGGAGAAAAGAGAAATGTATTTGTAATTGGGGATAGTATAGACAGGTGAATAAACACTCTTCTCTATGGCCAGGATTGAGAGTCATAAAGGCTGTGTTGCCTGCCTGGTGCGTGGGTTCAGGATTTCTCATTTGGGCTGCAGGAGAGTTTGAGGTTGGAGTGGAAAGATCCAGTTGTCATGGTCCACGTAGGTACCGACAATACAATTAAAAAGAGGAAAGAGGTTCTGCTGAGGGAATATGAGTAGCTAAGGGCAAAATTAAAAAGCAGAGCCAAAAAGCTCTGTATTATTACCTGAACCCCAACAAGCAAATTTGCACAGGGTCAACAAGATTTTTCAGGTAAACGTGTGGCTCAAAGATAAGTGTGCGAAATGGGTTCAAATTCCTGGGATATTGGCACCAGTGCTGGGGAAGGAGGAAGCTGTTCTAATGGGACTCGGGTCCTCCTGAATCATTCTGGGACCTGAGTCCAGGCGAATCGCAGAACTAGGGCTGTGGATATGGCTTTAAACTTTCTACCTGTGGGGCCAGTGAAGTTGTATGAAAAATTATGGATGTAGTTAAAGGGGGAGGACTCAGACATTACAAAAGTTCCCAGAACAAGTAATAGGTCAGAGATTATGGAAAGGGTCAGGAGTCTAACTTCACGTACAGCAGATGAGGGGTCAATTAAGAGAATGGTGCAGTAAATACAGGACTGACTGTATGAAACAAGGTAAAAGAGCTTGTAACACAAATTGAAATTGGTGGGTATGATGTTGTGGGTATCACTGAGACATGGCTACAAGGAGATCAGAGCTTGGAACTAAATATCCAAGGATACACGTTGTACCAAAATGACAGGTGGATAGGAGGGGGTTGGGGGTTGGTTGCCTTATTATTAAGAAATGATATTAAATTGATAGCATGAAGTGATATAAAGTCAGAAGGAGTAGAATGTGTGCGGGTAGAGTTAAGGAACTGCAAAGGAGAAAAAGAGCTTGATAGGAGTTGAGTATAGGCCTCCTAGCAGTAGTCAGGATATGGGAAAGAAAAATTAGGAGATTGAAAAGGCATGTAAGAAAGGCATTATTATAATATTCATTGGGAGCTTCAATATGTAGGAGTACTGGGAAAATCAGGTTGGTAGCAGATTTCAAGAAAAGGAATGTGTGGAATGAGATTTTTTTTGGAGCAGCTTGTAGCAAGCTAGGGAAAAGGCAATTCTGAATTTGGTGAATCAGAAGGATCCAGACCCGAAACGTCAGCTTTCCTGCTCTTCTGATGCTGCCTGGCCTACTGTGTTCCTCCAGCTCCACACCTTGTTATTTCAGACTCCAGCATCAGCAGTTCCTACTATCTCTGGATTTGGTGATGTGTAATGAGGCAGACTTGAATAGGTGAAGGAACCCTTTGGGGCAGTGACCATAATATAATAGAATTCACCCTGTAGTTTGAGAGGGAGAAGCTGGAATCAGATGTAACTGTATTACAATTGAGTAAAGGTAACTACAAAGACATGAGAGAAAAACTGGTCAAAACTGATTGGAGTCCAGCAGGATAGACAGTGGAGCAGAAATGGCGAGAGTTTCTGGGGGTAATTCAGGAGGCACAGCAGAAATTCATCCCAGGAAAGAAGAAAGGGGAGGATGAGGCAACCATGACTGACAACGGAAGTCAGGGACAGCATAAAAGTAACATTAAAAAACATGCAATGGAGGAGAATTGTGGAAAGCCAGAGGATTGGGAATCCTTTAAAAAAACTAGCAATAGATTACTAAAAGAGCAATAAAGGGGGGAGAAGATGAAATATGAGAATAAGTTAGCTAATAATATTAAAAAAATGCAAAACTTTCTTTAGATATCTAAAAGGTAAGAGAAAAGCAAGGGTGGGCTTTGGACCACTGGAAAACGAGGCTGAAGAAGTAATAATGGGAAACAAAGAATTGGCGAAGAAATTGAATAGGTACTTTGCATCAGTTTTCACCGTGGAAGACACCAGTAGCATACCAGAATGTCAAGAGAGTCAAGGGCAGAGGCGAATGTAGTAGCCATCATTAAGGAGAAGGTGCTGGGGAAGCTGAAAGTTCTGAAGGTGGGTAAACCACCTGGACCAGATGGACTACACCCCAGAATTCTGAAGCATATAGCTGAAGAGATTGTGGAGACATTGTTGATAATCTTACAGGAATCACTGGAGCCAGGAAATTTCCCAGAAGACTGGAAAATAGCTAATGTAACACCTCTGTTCAGAAGGGAGGGAGGCAGAAGACAGGAAACTAAAGGCCGGTAGCATGCCCACAGTAAAATTTACAGTCCATTATTCAGAATGAAATTGCAGAATATTTGGAAGTGCTTGGTAAAATGGGACTGAGTCAGTACGGCTTCATCAAGGACGGGTCATGCCTGACAAATCTGTTAGCATTCTTTGAGGAGGTAATGAGCAAGTTAGACAAAAGAGAACCAATGGATGTGATCTATTTGGATTTCCAGAAAGCTTTTGTTAAAGTTCAGCACAGAAAGTTACTAGATACAATAAGAGTCCATGGTGTTAGGAACAAGGTACTGACATTGATAGAGGACTGACTGGCAGGAGGCAGAGAATGGGAATAAGGGGATCTTTCTCAGGATGACAGCAATGACTAGTAGAATTCTGCACTGATTGGGACCACAACTATTCACATGATACATTAGCAATCTGGATGAAGGAACTGAGGGCATTGTGCGAAGTTTTTAAATAACAGATGACAGAAGGACAGCTAGGGTTGAGGAAGTGGAGAAGCGACAGAAGGACAAGAACAGGCTAGAAGAGTGGGCAAAGAAGTTTTTGTTTTCTTTATTCATGAATGGGATGAGGGTGTCGCTGGCTATGCAGCATTTATTGCCCGTCCCTAATTGCCAACGGGGCAGTTAAGAGTCAACCACATTGCTGTGGGTCTGGAGTCACATGTAGCCCAGACCAGGTAAGGACAGCAGTTTCCTTCACTAAAGGACATTTGTGAACCAGATGGGTTTTTCCAACAATTGACAACGGATTTATGGTCATCATTAGATTCTTAATTCCAGATATTTTATTGAATTCAAATTCTACCATCTGCCATGGCAGAATTTGAAACCATGTCCCCAGAACATTATTTGAGTCTCTGGATTAACAGTCCAGTGATAATACCACTACGCCATCGCCTGCCCCTCCCGAAAGAAGTGGCAGATGGAGTATGATGTCAGAAAGTGTGCACTTTTATAGGAAGATTAGAGGCGTAGACTATTGTCTAAACAGGATAAGCTTTGGAAATCACAAAGGAAATTGGGAGTCCTAATTCAGGATTCTCTGTGGGTTAACACGCAGATTCAGTTGGTAGTTAGGAAGGCAAATGCAATGTTAATAATCATTTCCAGAGAAGATGTTTCCACTATTAGGAAAGAATTGGACCTGAGGGCACAGCCTCAGAGTGAAGGGACAACTCTTTAGAACTGAGATGAGGGGGAATTTCTTCAGCCAGAGAATGGTTAATCTGTGGAAGTCATTGCTACACAGTGCTATGGAGGCTAATTCATCAAGTGTATTTAAGATAGTGAAACTAGTTCTTTATTGCTAAGGGGTCAAGGGTTATGGGGAAAAGGCAGGAGAATATGGTTGAGAAACATGTCAGCCATGATCAAATGGCTAAGCAAACTTAATGAGCCAAATGGACTAATTATGCTCCTATGTCTTATTAAATGTCAAGGTGAGATAGTTAGACTTTTCGCTTGTTGGAGATGGTAATTGACTGACATTTATGTGTCACTAATATTTCTTGCTGCTTATCAGTTCTCGAATGATGTCCATGTCTTCCTTTATGCAAACACGGACTGATTTAGTATTTAATGAGTTCTCAATGGTACTGAACACAATGAAAATCATCAAAGAACTCTTCCATTTGGAACCTTATATTGGAAGGAGGGTCTCTACTCAAGTAGCTAAAGGTGCTTGGGATTAAAACACTACCCTGAGATATTACTGTGGTAGTGTCCTTTGGCTGAGATGGTTGGCCTCCATCAACTAGAATCACTTTCCTTTGTGCTAGGTATGACTCTACCAATGGATCAGAGATTTGCAATCCTGTCATATCTCGGTGAAGGTGGATAATTGAACAAATAACCAGGGGATATGACCCCACAAACATTCTCATCCTCAATGTTGGGGGAGCTGAGCACATCACAAGTGTGACTTCAGCCAAGATTGCCATGTGAATGAGTCACCTTGTCCTTCTTTTGTGGTCCCCATCATTTCAGAAGTCAGAGTTCAGCCAATTCACACTGAATTGTGATATCCAGGTATAGGCGAAGGCACTGGATACTGCAAAAGCTATGTGTCCTGACAATATTCCATCAATAATAGCAAAGACTTGTGGTCCAGAACTAGCCTCATCCATAGCCAAGCTTTTCCAGTACAGCCAATTATTGCCCACTCAATCTGTTCTCAATCAGCAGCAAAATGATGGAAAGTGTAATTGATAATGGCACTTGTTCAACATTAACATCCTCACCAATGCTCAGTTTGGATTTCACCAGAGGCTCTATGCTGCAGACCTCATTTTAGACTAGGTCCAGGGCTTATCTGTGGGAATGTAATCCCATCGTGGCATAAACTCTCACACTGCTATGAGATGTGTTGACTGGGCCTTTGTTGCTTCTGTGCCTAAATTCAAGAGGGTCATTAAAAATCAGTCACATTGGTGTGGCTTTGGGTGAATTTCCTTCTCTGTGGTGAGTGGGATCCTATTTTTAACTAAAATTCAGCACTTTTACAATCATTATTACTGCAACTAACTTTTTGATCCAGATTTATTAATTAATGGAATTTTAAATCCCTAAGTGGCTGAGGTGGGACCATTTGTCCAGGCCTCTGGATCACTAGTCCAGTAACATTACCACTATACTACAGTCCACTATACTACTGATCACAAGGAGATTGATCCTGGGTCCTCCCTGAACCAGCTGCATCGGCTAATTATTTGATAAGATTCAGAAGCCATCAAAGGTGCCAGCTCTAGTGGTAAATCGTATACAGTGCTAATAAATAATGAATATCACTTTTCTGTAATTCCCTGAAAATGTTGTCACATTTAATTTTCGTTAAATCTGTAACTTCAGCATCCCCCACTTGTGAAACTGACAGCAGGGTTCAAGTGTTGCAGGATAACAAGTTGTTGATGCAAATGTTGGAATCAGATGAGGAGTTTGCAAGTGTACCTCTTTAAAATTAAACAAGAGAAGGTGGAGGGCTGTATAACATCAAATTCAGTGACAACTTAAGAACAAATATGGCAGATGCAATTTCCAAGAAGATAACTCTGTTATTCTCATTGGATTATAAGAGACCCTGAACACAGCACAAGGACCTGTCAACAGGTAAGAATGTTATTGACACTCCCTAACGGGAAGCAATGAAAAGAAAACTAACAATTGTATTAAAGAAGAAAAATCTAACAATTTGTGTGTGAAATAAGACTGAAAGCTATTAATGATTGAGGACAGGAAGCTGAAGAAGGTTTTCAGCTCATTGCATGCTCACATTATTGAGCTCAATTTGAATGACCTCTGGAAGATTTCAGACAAGCAATGTTCTTTTATCTTGTTAAACCTTATATCATGATGGTGATGTATTATTTTTGAAAGATATGTTTATTTTCCCAAAACAGATGGTACAGTGAAATTCATGTCCATTTAATATTTGCGTGAAGCAACACACAATGGAATACAATGCCTTGCAGGTTTGTTAAGTTAAGATCATAGAATCCCTACAGTGTGGAAACAGGCCCTTTGGCCCAACAAGTCCACACTGACCCTTAGAACATCCCATGCAGACTCATCCCCTTTAACCCACCTAAGCCACACATCCCTGAACACTATGGGCAATTTAGCATGGCCAATCCAACTAACCTGCACATCTTTGGACGGAGGGTGGAAACTGGAGCACCCGGAGGAAACCCATGCAGACACAGGGAGAATGTGCAAACTCCACACAGATAGTTCCCTGAGAGTGGAATTGAACCTGGGTCCCTGGAGCCGTGAGGCAGCACTGCTAACCGCTGAATCACCGTGCCATCCCAAGGGCAGTTAAGGGCAGTGTGTGACAATGTAGAGATACTGGTCATTATTACTGTAAGATGACTACCTTTCTAAGTATATGTATTCGGTGGAATGATACACTAGTCCAGGCTTCATGGAACTTTTCTATTGGTTTTCTCGAAAATGTAGGTCAGCTGGGATTGGAGGTCTGCTGCTTCCATCACACCAACACACTTTCCAACGGGTGGCCTTCGTGGACTAAACGGCATTTGGATAAACACTAGGAAAATTAAATGAAAATGAATGTCAAGCAACTCACCAATGCTCACCCTTCGAAACCTGTGACTTTCCACCGAGAAGGAAAAGGGTAGCAGATATATGGGAACACCAGCACCTACAAGTTTCCATTCAAGCCATGTGCCTGATTTAGAACGATATTGTTGTTTATTCTCTGTCATTGGATCAGAATCCTGGAACTCCCTTCTAAACAGCACTGTGAGAATCCCTACATCCCACGAACTGCAGGAGTTCAAGAAGGCAGCTGGCCACCACCTTCTCCAGGGCAATTAAGGAAGGGCCATAAATGCTGGCCGAGCCAGAAAAATCCATGTCACACAAATGAATTTGATAGAGGTGGGCTGCGGGAGGATGGGAGACTACGAGCTTGGATGCACAGGCGGGGAGATCACCAGATGAAGTGAGATTAGTGACTGCTGTCTACACAATGGCTAGGTGTTCCATGGTGGGATCGTGATTGGGGGCAATGGGGGTGGATGGCATCTGAGACACCTCTAATTTCACTTCCAATTTCCACCCCACACTCACCTTCATCTGGTCCATCTCCGCCTCCTCCCTTCCTTTCCTCAACGTCTCTATTTCCATTTCGGGCGATAGGCTGGCCATAAATATCCACTACAAACCCACTGACTCCCACCATGCTATCGTGACTATATATCCTCACACCCTGCTTTCTGTAAAGACTCTATTCCATTCTCCCAGTTCCACTGTCTCCATTTAATCTGTTTGATGATGACAATTTCAACATGGGGCTTCTGAAATGTACGCCTTCTGCCACTGTGATTGTCAGGGCCCTCAGCTGAGTCCAACCCATCTCCTTTAATTCTGCCCTCATCCTCTCTCTTCCCTCCCACAACAGCAATAGGGACCCCCAACCACACCTACCATCCCACCAGCATCTACACCCAAAGGATCATAACCCACCATTTCCATCACCTCCAGTGGGATGCCACCACCAGGCACATATTCCCCTTCTCTCTCTTATCAGACTTCCACGTGGACTATTCCCTCCGGAGAACCTTGATCCATTCCTCCTCTACACCCAACATCTCCCCACATTCCCACGGCAGCTTCCCATGCAATTGCAGATGGTGTAACACCCGTCCATTTACCTCCTCCTTCCTCACTATACAAGGTCCCAGAGACTCCTTCCAGGTGAAGCAGTGATTTACCTGCCCTTCACTCAAGCTATTCCACTGTATTTGCTGTTCACAATGTGGGCTCCTCTACATTGGGGAAACGAAGCATAGACTGAGCAACTGCTTGCAGAACACCTACATTCTTTCACTGGACTGGAGACATGAACTCTTTCTCTCCTCAGATGCTGCCAGACCTATGTTTTTCTAGCAATTTCTAATCCAACGCATTAGCTTCACAGAAATTTTCACAATTTAAACATATGATGGAATATTTTCTCCTTTTGAACTTGGGTGTAAAATTCAACAGATATCAGCATCATAGCCATTCGTGAGATTCAAACTACGCGCATGTGGAGAGAGAAACACAGGACTTTCCTTTTCAAAAAGAAAGGATAGTGAAAAAAACATAGCACCAGTGAGCAAGTGCAAAATGACGCATTGGTCAGAGAGTGCAAGTCAGAAATTCAAATCACAAATTTCTGAATACCAGTGAAGGTTTCTAACATTATGTAATCAGCTCTGATCCTATGACACCATTACTGATCACAGTGCTCTATTGTGAAAGAACAGGTACCAGCATAAACCAATGTACAATGTACCAAACATGCTAGCAGAGTGAGGAAGAAAACTGCAATGATGATGCTGAGTGATCCAGTTCTCAGGCAATTCCTATCGAGAGTAAGGCAAAATCTCTCCAGATGGTATGTGATCACCAGATCAGAGCGAGTTGTTGGATCTCTGAAATGTTTTATCAAAATTAGAATTATCATTCTTGTTATCTCTGTTTTTATACGTCTATATTGCTGTTAAATTGACGTTTGCCTTTGTACAGTAATATATATCTATTTGGCCTACTTGCTTTCAAACAAAGGGGGATGTTGTGTTAGAGATAGTAGGAACTGCAGATGCTGGAGAATCCGAGACAACAAGGTGCAGGGCTGGATGAACACAGCAGGCCAAGCAGCATCATAGGAGCAGAGTGTTATACTTTTCAGCATTTATACATTATATCTTCAAAGGACATGCTCATGGTGCCATCACTGTACAGTATCAGGCATGAGATCTAATGGCATAAAGCTCACTGTCCCCATCCTACTGAGCTCTCTTCTCTTGCAGCATTACACACTAAAGAAAATGTGCTATAGTATAGCTGAATGGCTTATCAACAGCCTCAAAATGCAAGTGTCCATGATTGCAATGTATGTATACAAATACGAGATGCTGTACTAAAGGATATGCTACATAGCCGCCTGATAAGGATTCAAAACTTACTGTCAAGATCGCAAATGGAAACAGACATGCTATTCCTGATATTTCTTTACTCACCAGTGCTTCCATATCAGATATTAGACCAACTTACTCCAGCAAGTAAACCACATTGTGATTCTCTCCATGTTTGGGCAAAACGTTAGATCACTGAAATATGTCAGGCTTAACTTTGCCTAGGCATCCCATCGTCTGAATAATGGTTCTCTTTCAGTCCAATCCCACACATGTTACACTCATACTCTGGCCCACAAAGGCTGTCTACACACTTCAGCCCCCAAAACATTGCCTCCTGTCCTGAGTTAAAAGTAGAGCAAGGGAAAAGGAATTTCTTTGCAGTCAAAAAAACTTTTAAGCGTAAATTTGTTGCTCAAAAACAGGTGTATGATCCTGTGAGTCATTGAGGAAATTTCAATTGAAGTGCACAAAGAATGATTTATAATGGAAGCAAGTTTGTCAAAGGAAAATGGAACATATAGATAGGACAGATCAGGCATTGGACAGACAAAGTGTTCAACAGAAGTTTTCCTGTATCAGTCTGGCACAAATGTGGGCTGTCGGCCAGCAGCAGATTGTCCTAAACATTATCCTCTTTAATCTGCTGTTGCTCTTCTGGCTGACATCCCACCAGGCATTAGGAGTTTTTCTTTGCCCTCTGGGATTTCCAATGTAAGAGCTCGTTATAAGACAAAGCCAAACAGCAGACAGCACATCACCATGATCATTAACATCCAAATGTCAAAGTCTGAACTAATCAGTACAATAATATACTGGCTTGGCACCTGGCATAAGATGCATCAGAAAAGCAACACCCACTCCTTACTTTTGTCATTAATGAATTTAAAAGCAATCTTATTTGTTCATTTAGAATATCATACAGCACAGAAGGCCATTTCACCCATTGTGCCTGCTGGCTGCTTGAAAGAGCAATTCATTTAGACCCACTCCCCTGCATTTATTTCCCAAAAGCACTGCAATCTTTCTTCCCTAAATCAAGACACACAATTCACTTTAAAAGTATTGAATAAATTGGCTTCCACTTCCCTTCCAAGCAAAATCTTAGAGTTTCCTCCCTTATGGCATTGTGGGTATCTACCTTAACCAAATGGACTGCAGTGGTTCAAGAAGACAGCTCACCACCACCTTCTCAAAGGGTGACTCGGGATAGCTATTAAAACTGGCCAGCCAGTGACACCCACATCCCTAAATGAAAGAACATATTCTTTCCCTCATTTGTGCTGTGTGTGTGTGGAAATTCATGAAAGAACTTTTTCCTTTTTCACCACAAATTATGTGTGAAACAAAGCATTAGTACTAAAGATGATACTGTGCTCCTGCCAATGGCTCCCATGTCTCTTCTTCTATGGCTTCAGAGCTAATGCAACATCGTGTCTTGAACTGAGGCAAATATATCAAGCATTAGTACGTTGCTCCTTGATCCACGCTGAGTTACCAGATTTACACCAGCCAGAGATATTAATTTCCCTCAACTGTCCTATACCAAGAAAATCCAAAATAATTGCCTGTTGATACAGAAGTTGAACATTGCTAAACATACAAGAAGTTGGAGCTTTTTGCCTTGCAGTCCTCAGAACTATACAGCAAGAAACAGACTTGAACAAAAGGGCAACAATTTACACAACGTGAGAAGAGGCTGTTAATTGGTTGGGCTATCTTTGGTGTGGAAATGCAGCAACAGCTCCTGTCAATCTTAATTCTCAGATCAGGTACGTAGATCCTGATTGGCTAGGATGTAGCCATGGAGATGCAGCAGAGGCTGGTTGTCTCCATGCCTATTTTTGTTTGAAAAAGACGCAATATATGCACAGATTCTTTTTTCTTTCATAAAACAGAGTCCTGTGTATTACAAAATCTCTAGCATATATGCAAATGTATGACATAGCAGGCCCAACTGAATTTTAAATTAGTTCCTGGTTTCACTCCTTTGAGCACAGTCCAGATTACTTAAATTGTTTCCAATAGCAGAATCACATCGAATAGTGATATACTTTTCTGAGGCTTGTAAGCACAGGCTGGTTGGCCACAATTGGCATACTGCCCACTGCAAATGGTCAACAGGACATGTTGTTTGATATAACCTACACCAGCCATAAAGCCATAGGGTCATACAGCATGGAAATGGATCCTTCATTCCAACTCGTCTATGCTGACCAAGTTTCGCAAACTGAGCTAGACACATTTGTCTGCATTTGGCCCCATATCCCTCTATACTTTTGTATTCATGTACCTATCCAGGGGGTAAAGCAGATGGCTGACTGTCATCTCCATGTTCATGTGCTTATGGACCATCAAATTCAGACAAGGTAAACATCTCCTGGTTACCGCCTGGGAGAGGTGAACACTAAATACATTGACAAAACGTGAAACTTGCTACTGCTGGGCATGGGAACTTTGTCCAGTAACAGGCCAATCACGTCAAACAAGCCACGGGAAGAGAGGGAAGAGAGGGAAGCTGCAGGTAATACCAAATCAAACAAAGAAATTAAATTTTGGGCAGTAGAACAAAAAGGACGCTGCAGTTGGCCCATGAACCCTTAATCAGTGTTCACTTCACACCACAATTTAGCACTTCAACAGAAGGAATTATCTTGTCTTTAAATGCCTGAAACATCTGAATGGCCTCCTTGATATCTGCAGCATTTCCTCTAGCTAACCTGTCTCTGTTCTATACAAGTTATGGTATTTATGTCACAAGTGCTGTTTTAGTGATGTAAGGTTCTGAGTATTGAAATCATTTTGGAAGTTTGAGTTGCAGTGGAAAAGAGGGAAAGTCTACCTCTTGAATTAAGATAGCTCTTAATCATAATTCAAAAACACTTCATGTCTCACCATCCAGCATTTACCCATTTTACGTGCAGTTGAGATCCAGAACACTACAGCCAAGTTTCATTTTATATGGTGTAATACAAGCAAAGTCAGGAATAGATCTGAAAGGCACTTGAATACTCTTAAAGCTGCCCATGACAGAGTAGCACAAAATAGCTGACGGCTGCCCATGCTAATGCAGCAGGACATGGCTGACAGTAGTTAGAGGGCTTGGGAAATATTTGCTTAATATAGTCTTCACAAGTACAACGATAGTAGCTCTATAGACTCAAGGCTACTGGACTACGATAGAATTTGTAGCTGCAGTTGCTTACGCATAAGACATAGATAAGAGCATTTCACACTAATTAGTGCGAATTATTCAGTTAATCTGTTACAATATTAAGAGTAGGTTTTAGTTAAGATTATTCAGATAATCATAGATATAGATTCCAAAGTAGTTATAGATCCACCTATATACAAAAAGTCGCTAAAAGCATTAGAGGAAAAGATTCAAACCAGTTTCAGACAGTAAAAGCAGCCCTCCCCCCCACTCCCCATTTCATTACGGGGAGAAATGAATTAGATACAGAAATTAGCAGACGTTGAAATGCGGATTGAATGAACACATTAACAACATTCGGTGTAACCATGTAACTTTGTTGGAACTGATCAAAAATCAATATTCTTTTGTATTTCCAGTAAAGAGGGATTTAAAAGGTCCTGAAATAATTGGCAAGTAGTCAATTGATTGGCAATTAACACAGTGCAGCTGGCAAATGTTACTTGAATACAAGACAACAAGGTGCAGGGCTGGATGAACACAGCAGGCCAAGCAGCATCATAGGAGCAGAGAGGCTGACGTTTCGGGCCTAGACCCTTCATCAGAAAAGGGGGAGGGGAAGGGGGTTCTGAAATAAACAGGGAGAGAGTGGGAGGCGGATAGAAGATGGATAGAGGAGAGGATAGGTGGAGAGGAAACAAACAGGTCGAAGAGGCGGGGATGGGGCCAGTAAAGGTGAGTGTAGGTGGGGAGTTAGGAAGGGGATAGGTCAGTCCAGGGAGGACGGACAGGTCAGGGGGGCGGGATGAGGTTAGTCGGTAGGAGATGGGGGTGCGGCTTGAGGTGGGAGGAGGGGATCGGTGGGAGGAAGAACAGGTTAGGGAGGAGGGGACGAGCTGGACTGGTTTTGGGATGCGGTAGGGGGAGGGGAGATTTTGAAACTTGTGAAATCCACATTGATACCATTGGGCTGCAGGGTTCCCAAGCGGAATATGAGTTGCTGTTCCTGCAACCTTCGGGTGGCATCGTTGTATCCATTGTGAAAAGCCTCAAGGAGGGAGATAAGAGAGTCTGGGAAACATGAAGGACCAGGGGTGGACCTCAAGCCTGTCGATCTCTTTGTCATTCAGTGATATGATTAGCTAAACTGAAAATACATTGAAATTGCTGAGTGCAGCAGTACTTTCTGCAGGTTAAGGATTGTCAACAGTTAAACTGTGTCAAATAAGTTGCTGAGGGCAAGCTTGAACTGTATAAGATGCTGTACCAGATATCCAATTACGAACAGATAACTCAGCGCTGCTGACCAAAAGCAAACAAAGGCGGGCTTGCGTGCTCTAAGTTTAAACTGTATGAGTTAAGACAGTCTGAACCTTTTTGTGTGTGCCTTATTGCTCTTGAGAATTGAAGCTGTACTGAAAATAAAGCTGCAATAAAGGTTACCTGATCCGTGACTCGGATTGGAAACTATGAGATCTAATAAATGCCACACATGTTCCTGCTTGATGTTTTCCACTCTTTGCAAAATATTTTATTCTCCAACTTGAAAACCTTATTAATGGGAATTAAAGTTCCATTTATTATGAACAAAAGGCTGTTATCTCTTGGTAATGTTGTGAGCTTCCAAGGTAAATTTGCCAAAGTCGAAAGAGCTAAAGGCCTCAGTAAATGTGGCAAATTTAACACACAGCAGAATGAATTGATGATTCGCCTATTACTTCAGGACCTTTTAAATCCCTCATTACAGGACCTACAAAAGAATATTGATTTTTGATCAGTTCCAACAAAGTTGCGTGGTTACACCTAACATTCTTAACGTGTTCCTCTTCTAATGCATGACACTCTATCAACACATGCAGTTGAGCTATCTTCAGGATTGTATCATATCACACCTCCCCGGTACTTCTTCAGTGAGCAAAAGTCTCTCCAGTGTTTTTAATGTACAGAGTACAGCAGCTGTATCCACAAGCTGTGCAACACAAACGTTCTGACCGAGACTTGTCATCTTACTCAGTGCAATGGAGATACACTACTGAAATACCAAGGACCATAAGCTGGAAAACAGCATATTACTGGCAACATTTCTTTTTCCATAACACATACTGACAATGGAAATGAAGGAAGGAACAAGAATGCTCATTTGTAGCAGATAGATCAATACCAACTTAAGAGGGCAAGTATTCGTGGGGATATTTCTCAACTGGATCACACACCTTACTGTAAGTTAGTAATTGCTGTCACATTGCTGGTAATAACAGGATCAGAAGAGCAGCCCTGTCAGCTGTGTGGGTAAGGCACTCAACACAGAATTTAGTGTGAGGTGATGACAGCTTATAGCTGCATGCTGTATGATGATCCTGAGAACCCAGATAAAGACTTAATACATTGTACGCTCTGTTCATTATAGAATGCTCGAGTGCTGGACGAACAGACAGGAGCAGATTCCTAAGAAACATTCTTTCAGAAGCAGCTTGCACACAACAAACAAGGACAAAACTAATTCTGATCAGCTTATGATTTGCTGTCTGCTATTGATTTTTTAATAGCTCTGGGGTCACTGGGATGAATGGTCACATATGTAGCATCACACCAACACTGAAACTCACATATTACATTACTCACTTGTGTGGTTGGCAAAACCTGTCTGGCTTGAAGACATTATGACACAGCCCGAGTACATAGTTCAGGAAATTTGGAGGCATTGTGGAAATTCAATGCGGAAATGAAGAGCTGCTTTTTGCTTGTTTTTTTTGGTTCACAGCTTTTAAGGTCTTTTTAGCAGGATAAATTGAAACCCAGATCAGGCGAGCAGCATAAAACAAAGAGTGACATAACAGGAAAATATTGGTTGGTAACATCTGTTAATTTGACTATCTGGTAGAGGTTAATTCCAGATTAAAGGTAAATAAGAGAACTATTTACAGGTTACAAACTAAAAGACCAGTAGAAAATTTAAAACAACTAATTAATAACTAAGACAATAGAATAGAGTTGGAAAGCCAGGCAATGTGTTGTAATTACATAATGTGGGAGCTGGTGGAGCCCATTGTGGTTCACAGTGACTATATCTTTATCAAGTGCGGGTTGCTTGAGAAACTCCAACTCAGAATTGATGAGCTGGAATCTGAGCTTCAAACACTGCGACACATCAGAGACGGGGAGAATTACCTGGATGCTGTGTTTCAGGAGGCAGTAACACCCCTTAGATTAATTACTTTCAGTGGTGGTCAGGGACAGGAGGATGTGACTACTAGTGAAACAGGTAGAGGGAGGTAGTGCTGCAGGAGCATCAGCTCTTGAACTTGTCTAACAGGTTTGAGATTCTTGCTTCCTGTGTGGATAACAGCAGGGATCATAGGGAGGATGAGCAAACTGACCATAGCACATGGCACAAGGAACCATTCAAGAGTGGAGAGAAAAGAGAAATGTGGTTGCAATCAGCCATAGTGTAGTCAGGGTTTACACACTATTCTCTGTTGCTAGGATCAAGAATCCCAAAGGCTATGCAATCTGCTTGGTGCCCAGTTTCAGGATATCTCATCTGGACTGCAAGAGAACATGGAGTGGGAGGGGAAAGATCCATTTGTCATGGTCCATGCAGGTGCCAACGATATAGCTGGAAAGAGGAACTAGGTTCTGCTGAGGGAATGTGAGCAGCTGCGGGGCTAAATTAGAGAGCAGAACCAAAAAGGTAATAATTTCTGGATTGGCACAGGGTCAACAAGATTAATGAAATATGTGCATAGCTCACAGATATGTGTAGGAGAAACAAGTTCAAAATTATAGGACATTGGCACCAGTACTGGGGAAGGAGGGGGCTGTTCTGATGAATTGGGCTCCACCCGAATCATGGTGGGACCAGAGTCCTGTAGGTGTTCTTTAGGGATCAGTGCTGCATCCGCAACTATTTACAGTATATATTAATGACTTGGAGGAAGGATCTGAATGTACTGTAGCCAAATTTGCAGAAGACACAAAAATAGTTGGAAGGGCAGATTGTGAGAGGAATACAAATAGTTTACAGAGATACTGATAGGTTAATTAAATGGGCATAAAGTTGACAAATTGAGTATGGGAAAATGCAAAATGGGTCATTTTGCAAAGGAGAACAAAACTACAGAATATTATTTAAATGGAGAAAAACTGCAGAAAGCTACAACACAGAGGCACTTGAGGGTACTTGTGCATGGAACACAGAAAGCTAGCACATAGATGCAGCAGGTAATCAGGAAGGCTAATGGAATGTTGGCCCTTATTTCAAGGGCATTGGAGTATAAGAGTTGGGAAGTCTTACTGTAACTGTACAAAGTGCCAGTAAGACTACATCTGGAGTGCTATGAGATGTTTTTGTCCCCTTTTTAAGGAAGGATATCACTTGACAAAATTTGGAGAAGGTTCACAAGGATGATCCCTGGTATGAAGGGATTGTCTTGTAAGTAGAAGCTAAACAGGTTGGGGCTCAGCTCACTGGAGTTTAGAAGAATGAGATGTGATCTGATGGAAACATATAGAATTCTTAAGGGGCTTCACAGGATAAATGCTGAGAAGGTGTTTCCCCTCAAGGGAGAGTCTAGGACCAGAGGCTACAGTCTCAGAATAAAAGGGAACCAATTTAAGACTGAGATGTGGAGTAATTTCTTCTCTCAAACGTTGTGAGTCTTTGGAACTCCTTACAAGGGTGTTCTGGAGCTAGAGCCCTTGTATATATTTAAGGCTGAGACAGATAGGTAGACCCTTGATTAGTAAGGCAATCAAGGTTTATGGAGAAAGGGCAGGTAAATGGAAGTGACGAATGTCAGATCAGCTATGATCCTATTGAATGGCAGACTAGGCATGCGGGGCTGAATGGCCCAGTCCTGTTCCTATTTCTTATGGTCTTATTCTGTTAGCAGAGCAAATCACTCTTGGATTTACTGAATAGTAATAGTGCAAGACAACTAGCTTAGCTCATTTTTCAGTTTTTTGAGACAGCTTTCCCTTCCAGGGCTATCTGAGGTAGACTGAACAACAGTTCTTTTGAGATTTTACGATATGCAATGATTGATGATTGATCACGCAGATTAGTTCAATAGGCTAATGCATGGACATGCAGCTGCTAGGAACGAACCAAGTTGAGCATGGACAGGCCGCAACAACCTTAACTGAACTATGTAGGTCAGAAACGGGCCACATGCAATGACAGAATTCTAAAAAGAAAGTACATTGATTTTTGGAGTAATTATTCTGAATGCCAAAATGGCCAATAAAATGGCCACTAGCCCATGAGCAAACAGGGCTGATGACATCATTTTATCAGGATAAGTTTGCACATGTGTGGTTATATTGGTTTCCGGTTAAATGGTCTCATTGCTGTGATGAGTTTTTTTTTTATTTTCAAAAGACAGCCTATCACAACATGTGGCACAGATAGCCCATCATAGACTTCCAAAAATAATTTGGCAGGACTTCAAGGTTTACAGTAATTTTCAATCTATATGGGTACTATCCTTCTTTTGCCAGTCTGTAGAAAAGAATGAAGGAGAATAAGCAAAATTTGTTTTAAGCTTGCAGCAAAATCAAAGAGGATGAAGTCAATATCAAGTTGAGTCCCATAATGTAAAACATAACTAAAACAGAACATTGGCCAAGCAACAAAGATTAGTAGAATGCTGAGAGGAGGAGTCATCAGTGGTGCCGTCAAGCAGCGCTTGGCATAGGGTCATACAGGACGGAAACAATCTCTTAGGTACAACTCATCCATGCCAAGTTTCCCAAACTAAACTAGTCCCATCTGCCTGCATCTGGCACAGGCACAAGTCAGGAGTGTGATGGAATACTCCCTACTTTCCTGGATGAGTGCAGCTCCAACAACATTCAGGTCACTTGACATCATTCAGGACACAGCAGACTGTTTGATTCGCTCCATATCCACAAACATCTGTTCCCTTCACAACCAATTCACAGTTGCACAAGTATTGCGATTTAAGCCCCTAAGATGGATGAATATTTTATATTCTGCCTGCTAACATAATTTATATCAGGTGTATCGATATCAGCGGTAAAAAGGCAAGACCTAGAAGGTAAGGGGTAGTGGGAACTGCCGATGCTGGAGAATCTGAGATAACAAGGTGTAGAGCTGGATGAACACAGCAGGCCAAGCAGCATCACAGGAGCAGGAAAGGGGATTCTGAAATAAATAGGGAGAGAGGTGGAGGTGGATGGAAGTTGGATAAAGGAGAAGATAGGTGGAGAGGAGACAGACAGGTCAAGGAGGCGGGGTTAGAGCCAGTAAAGGTGATTGGAGGTGGGGAGTTAGGGTGGGGATAGGTCAGTCCAGGGAGGATGGACAGGTCAAGGAGGCAGGAGGAGGTGGGGGTAGGGCTTTAGGTGGGAGGAGTGGATAGGTGGGAGGAAGAACAGGTTAGGGAGGTGGGGATGAGCTGGGCTGGTTTTGGGATGCCATCGAGGGAGGGGAGATTTTGATGCTTGTGAAATCCACATTGATACCATTGGGCTGCAGGGTTCCCAAGCAAAATGTGAGGTGCGGTTCCTGCAACCTTCAGGTGGCATCGTTGTGGCACTGGAGGAGACACAGGATGGACATGTCGTCCAAGGAGTGGGAGGGGGCATTGAAATGGTTCGCGACTGGGAGGTGCAGTTGTTTGTCGTGAACCGAGCGTAGGTGTTCCACAAAGCAGTCTCCACGCCTCCGCTTGGTTTCCCCGATGTAGAGGAGGCCATACCGAGTACGGCGGATACAGTATACCACATTAGCAGATGTGCAGGTGAACATCTGTTTGATGTGGAAGGTTTTCTTGGGGCCTGGGATGGGGATGAGGGGGGAAGTGTAGGGGCAGGTGTAGCACTTCCCGCAGTCGCAGGGAAAAGTGCTGGGTGTGGTGGGACTGGTGGGGAGTGTGAAACGGACAAGGGAGTCATGGACAGAGTCGTCCCTCCGGAAAGCAGAAAAGGGTGGGGAGGGAAAAATGTCTTTGGTGGTGGGGTCAGATTGCAGATGGCGGAAGTGTCGGAGGATGATGCGTTGGATTCGGAGGTTGGTGGGGTGGTACGTGAGGACGAGGGGGATTCTGTTTTGGTTGTTATTTCTGGGAGGGGGTGTGAGTGATGAGTTGCGGGAAATGAGAGAGACACAGTCGAGGGCGTTTTCGATCACTGTGGAGGGGAAATTGCGGTCCTTGAAAACGAGGACATCTGGGATGTCCGGGAGTGGAATGCCTCATCTTGGGAGTACGTGCTGCGGAGGTGAAGGAATTGGGAATAGGGGATGGCATTTTTGCAGGAAGCGGACAAGAAGACCTTCCACATCAAACAGATGTTCACCTGCACATCTGCTAATGTGGTATACTGTATCTGCTGTTCCCGAGGTGGCCTCCTCGACATCGGGGAAACCAAGCGGAGGCTTGGAGATTGCTTTGCAGAACACCTACGCTCGGTTCGCAATAAACAACTGCACCTCCCAGTCGCGAACCATTTCAACTCCCCCTCCCACTCCTCAGACGACATATCCATCCTGGGTCTCCTCCAGTGCCACAACGATGCCACCCGAAGGTTGCAGGAACAGGAACTCATATTCCGCTTGGGAACCCTGCAGCCCAATGGTATCAATGTGGACTTCACAAGCTTCAAAATCTCCCCTCCCCCTACTGCATCCCAAAACCAGCCCAGCTCGTCCCCGCCTCCCTAACCTGTCCATCCTTCCTCCCATCTATCCACTCCTCCCACCACAAACCCCACCCCCACCTCCTACCTACCAGCCTCATCCCGCCTCCTTGACCTGTCCGTCTTGCCTGGACTCACCTATCCCCACCCTAACTCCCCACCTACACTCACCTTTACTGGCTCCATCCCTGCCTCTTTGACCTGTCTGTCTCCTCTCCACCTATCTGCTCCTTTATCCATCTTCCATCCGCCTCCCACTCTCTCTCCATTTATTTCAGAATCCCCTTCCCCTCCCCCATTTCTGAAGAAGGTTCCAGACCCAAAACGTCAGCTTTCCTGCTCCTCTGATGCTGCTTGGCCTGCTGTCTTCATCCAGCTCTACACGTTGTTACCTAGAAGGTAAGATTTTTTTTTTAATTTATGCATGAGGGCATCACTAGCCAGGCTAGCATTTATTGCCCATCCTTATTTGCTTAGAGGGCAATTAAAAGTCAACCATATTGTTGTGGTTCTGGACTCACAGGTAGGTATGATCAGGCAAGGATGGCAGTTTCCTTCCCTAAAGGACTTTATTGAACTAGATGGGCTTTTCTGATAATCAAAAATGGTTTCATGGGTCATCATTAGACTCTGAATTCCAGATTTTTTACTGAATTCAAATCCCACCACCTGCCATGACAGGATTCGAACCCGGGTCCCCAGAATATTTCCTTGGTTTCTGTATCAACAATCCAGCAAGAAAACTGCTCCCCATAGTGTATACTGTATAGAGAACACGACTGAGTGAGACTGATTTGCGCTGATTTTAAGCTGATTCAGTGTACAGAGAGGGCCAGACAGGAAAGGCTGAACACTTTGCGAGTTATTTCCGAATAAATGGCTGGTGTCTCTTTTTATGGGAGTCAGAAAATGTGTCGTGTTAGCAAAGAAAAGTGGACAAAAGAATGTGGTCAGAATTGCTTCCCTTGAATGACTTGGATGTTCTGCTGCAGGATGTGCACCAGAGGAGTTAAGACATATTAGGGCTGGTGGGCAGTTTTCTTTAACTCCAAAAGGTCGAGGAGGTTTCGTGAAAGGTCAAGTCAAAATCATCTCTGATAACTACAGGTAATGAAAGCAGAGGGAGAGTTTGCTGGAAGTTAATAGTTTGTCCACCAGAATGCGGGGAGAATTTCATTGGCTAGACTTTTCCAAAGGGCTCTAACATCAGGATCAAATAGAGGTCCTGACTCTGCTCATATCAGGACCCAGATGAGTGGACTCAATTTCCCAGAGACAGTCTTCAAATTGGCTGTCATTGCCCTTGGTGTCCTGTGAAGAATTGCCAGTAAGCTCCAACTACCGCCAACCCTATGACAGGGCTATAAAGTCTGCAAGCATTACAACTCTATTAAGAGACAGGCACCACTGGTCAGGTGTAAAAATCTCAAAATAGAGATGTCTTCTGAGGGTTGGAAACAATAATTGATCCGGTCCCACTTCATCAAATAATAAGATGATGGTCGAACAAAACAATTATGTCATTGGTTGTTGGAAATTGGGATCCCATCACAACTGATTTTGTTTTTACACATAGTTCCGGTGTAGTGTGTGATCTCATCTGAGAGAAGTTACTTACTTTGCCCAAATATAAACAAGTGCTTCTAAATAAATCAAAGGAAGTTGACAAAATGACACAAGCAAATATTTATTTGGCACCATATCTACCCTACTATTAATGCAACAGTTAGGAAAATAAAAGTTTTATTCCCAAAAACAATGAAAACTAACCTTCAGGTGGAGATCGGAAAGGAGACAACGGATTTGTCCATTGCAAATTGGCTAAAGTAATTCAGATGGTGTAGATTTCCAGCTTCAAAAATAGAATATATTAACAAGTGCTCAAAGTCAGAGGGTACTACTCATCAGACAGCTGTCTCTTTCAGATGGGAGATGGACCAAAAGAGGAGGAGGAAGACCCTGGGGAGAATTCCCGAATACTTCGGCGAGAGAACAGTACGCTGCCTTCACAACAGAATGAGATGAACACTCTATGCCAACTGTCTGTTCATGCTCTGGCATCAGTGAACCATCACGCCATGGGCTATATATTTTTGTTGTCTAATTAATTGATATATCAAAACTCCTCTTCTCAACAAATTCCATAATCTGTCTGAAAATCCCTTTTGTATGGTCAACAGCCTGTATTAAGTAACTGTTGTCACACAGTCCCAGAATTTAACTTTGGTTGCTCTCAGGGTTACTGTACATTTACTTCACCAGTTTTGGTGAAGGGTTGACTGACCCAGACTGAAAATCCAGAGACAAAGCTGCAGTTTCAAATTGGCAGCAACCCACACACAGATTCTTTAAACAACGGAACACAGGCTTCAGCAACCAATGGACACAAATTTATTTCACAAGGGAACACAATATTCTCACAGCGAAGGTGAGAAGTGGGACTGAAATGAACAAGTCAGCAAGTTTACTTTTAATGCGTTTCTGAAAATTCTACAAATGAATCAATCCATTTGACAAAGTGATTGCATAGATCTATTGTACAAACAAACCTGAGTTTATTAAATGCATCAATCCTGACTTCACCACAATTGTTTAGAAGCTGTTTATATTCATATATTTAACATAGTTTTTATTAGGGGCACCTTGGTAAAAGTGTTATGCGTTTACTTGCTTCACAATTTTATTTCCACAGGGTCAATAATGGAAGTGTGTGCTGGTAAACAAGGCTTTAGCTATTTGTTCTGATGTGCTGTTGTATGGGAAATGGACCATTTTAGTGGTGATGGCTTGGGGGAAACCAGCAGTATGTAAACATAACTGTGGACACCTTCACCACTATGCACAAAGCTGTTTCTGTAGTGAGACATTGATAAGGTTGTGGTTGAGGAGAATGGTGATGACCTCTCTTATCAGTTCTAGGTTCAGGTAGATCTCTTCAGATAAGCACCATTCGATGTAGCTGAGTGTGAACACACAAGAGATAAGGATGAAAGTACATCAAGTAGTTGAGGTGGAGTTATATCTTAATTATTAACTTTACGGAAACTAAAATTAGGAGTATCAAATAAATTGTTTTGTTGAACAATTAGTTAACTGCCATTTAGACTACAGAAGTTCATAAAATTTATTACAGGGGTGTCATCTCTTCTAAGGGTTGCATACAAATGGTTTTGTAATTAGAACACAATGCCAAATGTTGTCAGAAAGTAAGGCCAGAAGAACAATGTTGCTACAGCTATCCAAAAACCAAAGGAAAATTTTGTATGCAACACTAAACACTCTAATAGTCTTTTAAAGATGAACTAGTGAAATGTCAGAACAGCAAATACCATGAGAGCTTATTTTATATAGGTGAGCAGCACGATCCAGTGAACAGGAGAAAACTAAATGGCACAGAACCAATTTATAAAGAGATTGAATTAAATTATGTCTAACAAGACTCACAAATGTGAGACCTCTGAAATGTTGATAACATTTTCTACTATTGACCTCAGTGTTTAATTAATTTTGTTGGAGACAGCAAAGCACGCATCTGAAATGCACACATTGCAAATAATTGCTATTTTGATTCAAACTACACCATGTCTTCTCAAGATTACAAACTTCCAGCTTTCAATCGTTTACAAGAACTAGCTAAAATATGGAACATACCAAATGCAAAATCTGTCAATTTTTGTCAGATAAAACTTCTGAGTTAATAGAACTATTGCTAGGCCAATCTCTCACGTACAAATTGTCCCAAAGCAACAGCAGACCATGTTTCTTCACACAATATTTCATTTACTTGAAAACATGCAGAAGCATGCAAAGAGTACACTCACATGAATTTTGTGTCCTTAAAAGTTTACTGCTGAACATACATGATAAATACATACCAAATGCAGTGGACTTAAAGTGGACTAACACAATGCAAAACAGATGAACAAGTAAAAGTCAATGTCGAATTGCACATAATGAGGACATTCAACCCATTTCTCCTGTGTCAGCTTAATTCGAAAGCTCTCCAGCTAACGCCATTCCTCATCTGGGAAAAAAATTTGAGACTGGGAAGTGTGGTCTGCAGTTACCATCACAGTGAAGCAGACTATTAATCTTATCAATGTCCCACTATAGAAACAGCTTTGTGCATAGTGGTGAAGGTGTCCACAGTTATGTTTACATACTGCTGGTTTCCCCCAAGCCATCACCACTAAAGTGGTCCATTTCCCGTACAACAGCACATCAGAACAGTGAAGGGGGCCTATAGTCACTATTTCAGTGAAGCAGATGGGAAGAGATCTTCAAAACGGCTGTGGGGTGAAGGGTAGAGCCTTTTTTTAATTAATTCACAGGATGTGGGTGTCACTGGCTAAGCCAGCACTTTATTGTCTATCCCTAATTGCCCAGAGAAGTTAAGAGTCAATTGAATTGTTATGGGTCAGGAGTCACTTGTAGGCCAGACCAGGTAAGACCCACAGATTTCCCTTCCTAAAGAATATTAGTGAATCAGGTAGGTTTTCTGACAATTGACAACAGTTTCATGGTCATCATTAGACTCTTAATTTGAGATTTTGTTTTAACTGAATTCAAATTCCACCATCTGCCCTGGTGGGATTTGAACATGGGACCCTGCAACATTAACTTTGTCTAACAATAATATCACTAGGCCTTTGCCTCCCCTGTCACACATCTCCTTCTAGAATGGGACTTGCAAAGAAGGTCTGGAGAGAGATGCAGTCATTTTTGTCAAGGTTCATCCCAAGCAGCTCCATGATGCAGGACTCTTTGGTCTATGGGCTGTTCTTCAGAATGCACACTGAGACAAACATCGACTGTGTCTGGATGACCACCGGCTCGGTGAAAGATGCTCTTTTGTCTGCCAGAAACTCGTTGGTTTTCTAGCTTAAAGAGTTGACCTCGAAAATGTGTTGCAGTGTGGCACATTCCAAGGTCCAGCACTATGTGCTGAGGGATGCACTAAAGCTTAGGGCAGCTAATACCAAGGCACAGTGGGGACAGACCACCATCTAAGGTCTTTCTGCTGAAGTAGAAAATGGGTCTGTTCAGTGATCAGTCTTTCTCATTGCTCAATGTATATAGTGTCCTGCTTGGGTAAGAAATGCCTTTGGTTTTTGCAACTGCAGGGGATGTCAAATTCTAATGTTTTTTCTTCATATGCAAAGAATGTACAGAACTGCTTTAGTACCTGTGAAAGCAGATAAAGACTCTTTTATAATTAAAATATATTTTTGCAATAAAAAAAGACTGGGAAGAGGTTTTTGAGAATCCCGGGCACAGGTAGAAGCTCAGTACAAAGTGACACTTGCTGTTTGCATACTGAGGGTCTACGTACAGCTTGGTACAACCACACATAAAGGCGGCATTAAGGATGAGGACACTGTTGGGTACATCATTCCTCCCCTTATCCAGAGCTTTGTACATGGTATTACCGTGGTATTTAGTGTCCCTGTGGATGTGGTCCGTCTTTGATCTGCAGCTGAAGTAGAAGATGGCTCGGGTGACAGGAAAGGCACAGGTTCGGGGAATGGGCCAGACCTGTGTCATGCGCAACAACACCAAGTGTACTCACAGGTTTTTACCCACAATGGAGAGGGAACAGTGCTCCCATAACCCCAGTTTCTGCATTGCCTTGGCAATACAGTCCTCCTAAGATTTTGCATATGCCTCAGCCCTCCAAACCACATTCCCAGCACTTTCAGGTAATCTGACCTGATGGTGAAGGGGATAAAGGATTGGTAGGCCCGGTTTCCAAACAAATCCTGGTGGGGGGTGGGTAGAGTAGAGGCCTGGGCATGGGTTACTGGATGGGACAGATGGCAGTGGAGGAAATCTGGGTGGGACAGGGAAGTCCAGGCAAGGAGCTGTGAGAGATGGGGTTGGTGGTTGAGGTCTGATGGGGGTTGAGATTTTGGTGATGGGGTTCGGAGTTGTGGGCCAGGCAGAGGACAATCCAGGTGTGGGGAGTTGTCTATGCAGGGTGGGTAGTAGTTGCTAAATTGTTGAACATTTTGGCTAGTTGTCCTAATAAAAAAGGAATCTTTTTCTCAGCCTTTCCCCTTGCCTGAGGCATGGTGATCCTCAGGTTAAACCACCACTAGTCATTTCTAATATGGTCCGATAGGACTATGGTGACATTTGTCCTATATTTCCTTATGCAGTGCTTGTGTTTTGAAACACTGTGAAAGTGTGTGAAATGCAATGCATAAACACAAACTAAAATACAGTAAAAAAGCATCACAATACATCACAATACGATGATTTTCTGAAGAAGGGTCTCGGCCCGAAACGTCAGCTTTCCTGCTCCTCTGATGCTGCTTGGCCTGCTGTGTTCATCCAGCTCTACACCTTGTTATCTCACAATACGATGCTAATTGTTTTATACATATACATACATTATTGTGTGTCTGTGTAATATATTATTTATATACATACATATGAGTATACAGGTGAACAGATGGGATTTTAAAAACATGAAGATAGGAAATTGATTTGGCGCATGTCATTACTTGACCTTAAATTCTGAATGCTTGGAAGAAAAGCATTTTGAATATTATCATTGAAGTCCATGAACAGGGTTGTATTTCATTCAATCATACCACAGTTGAATCCATAGTTCTGGTGACAAAGCCTGAATAAACAATGAGGGAACTACATTAACAATAGTCAGATAAATATATTACTTTTGCAAATGTTTTCAAAGCTATTTTGTAACTGTAACAGAAATCTATTATGACCCTGTGAGGTTTTGACGATATTATGAATCATTGTCGAAACTTTATTGTTCATATAACTGATGAAGACAACATAATAGATAGATTCAATTTGTAATAATGCACTTGTAGTGTTAAATTATACTCAATTGCATACAGTTATTCTGCCTGAATCCTTCTGAATCGCCACCATATACAATAGCTGCACTGGAGGGAATATATCATACCAAGCAATATCTGGCAAGAGGCTAGTTGAAAAACAGCAAGGAAATAGTGGACAGGAAATGAGCAATTTTGAATCAAATGCCATTCAGGTTTAATTATTTGATGTTTTAATAACAGATTTCAAATTATCAAGATTTGTCATAAAAACAAATTAAAAACAGATTAAAAGGGTTCAGTTCAAGGAAAACCCTAAAGCTTTCTATAGGTATGTCAGGAATAAAAGAATGACTAGAGTAAGATTGGGGCCGGTCAAGGACAGTAGTGGGAAGTTGTGCGTGGAGTCCGAAGAGATAGGAGAGGTGCTAAATGAATATTTTTCATCAGTATTCACGCAGGAAAAAGACAATGTAGTCGAGGAGAATACTGAGATACAGGCTATTAGACTAGACGGGATTGAGGTTCATAAGGAGGAGGTGTTAGCAATTCTGGAAG